>NC_053492.1:440937839-441300964 GCF_905171775.1 Rana temporaria
TATGTATGAAATTAATCAAAGGGTTTGGGGCTTGTTCTCACCAGTCTGCATGCTAAAATGTGTGCACACAGGTATGTGATACTTTTATAGACATGTGCATTCGTTTTCGTCCGAATGCATTTTCGTCCGAATTTCAGATATTTTCGTTTTTGTTTTAACAAACGATAACGAAAGCACAGAGGATGAAAACCAAAAGATCTGAATATAAACAAATGCTTTATTTTCACTTTCGTTGCAGTTGAATGTGCCTAACCTTAACTCTATTAGTCCAAGATTATTCTACATAAAGAGAAAAGATTCGACATAGAGAGAAAAGATTCAACATTATAGAGACATGAAGAAGAGTCGACATAGAGAGAAAAGATTCGACATAGAGGGAAAAAATTCGACATAGAGAGACATGAAGATTCGACATAGAGAGACATGAAGATTCGACATAGAGAGACATGAAGATTCGACATAGAGAGACATGAAGATTCGACATAGAGAGACATGAAGATTCGACATAGAGAGAAAAAATTTGATATAGAGGGAAAAGATTCGACATAGAGAGACATGAAGATTCGACATAGAGAGACATGAAGATTCGACATATAGAGACATGAAGATTCGACATAGAGAGACATGAAGATTTGACATAGATAGACATGAAGATTTGACATAGAGGGAAAAGATTCGACATAGAGAGACATGAAGATTCGACATAGAGAGACATGAAGATTCGACATAGAGAGACATGAAGATTCGACATAGAGAGACATGAAGATTCGACATAGAGAGACATGAAGATTCGACATAGAGAGACATGAAGATTCGACATAGAGAGACATGAAGATTCGACATAGAGAGAAAAAATTTGACATAGAGGGAAAAGATTCGACATAGAGAGACATGAAGATTCGACATAGAGAGACATGAAGATTTGACATAGAGAGACATGAAGATTTGACATAGAGAGACATGAAGATTCGACATAGAGAGACATGAAGATTCGACATAGAGAGACATGAAGATTCGACATAGAGAGACATGAAGAGTCAAATTTTATTTTTATTTTTTAAATGATTCTGTCGAATCTTCTTCTTCTTTTTTTTTTTCTTAGAACATTCGACAGACACCATAAGCCTTCAATGACAGATTCGACCTTAATTTGGATTTTCGGACAAATGCATTTTTTTTACGAAAAACAAAATAAATAAAAACGAATTTCGGGAGTAACTCGGACGAAAACTAAATTACGAAACAAAATATTTCAGTGTGCACATGTCTATGCTTTTATCTCTTTACCCTTTTTTTTTTAACCTGTTTTTTTCTGTTTCTTTTCTAAACTTTATTAAAGTGTCAGAATGAGATTTCAACCAACCATATGCACTACAGGGTGTTGTGTCTTGCTGCTGTGACAAGCAGAGAGGTGTGTTGCCCTGCGTTATAAATACCGACCTGTTGCATTTTTATGCAGCCCTCCTCACTGATATAGTGTGACCATGGCACATAACAAACAATTATTTTCTATGTGCCCTTGCTAAGAACCTGCGTTGCTCTATGCAGAGAAGTGCAGCTCAACGGGCATAGTGTGAAGGAGCCTTAATATTCGAATTATTTGGGTATTTATATAATCAGCCAGAAAGTCTCTGCACTTTTTTTTATAAAGTAAAAATAATTGAAGGCTTTCATTGAATTTAATAGCAGACCCTAAAGTGACTCCTCCAATTAATCCCTGCGCTGTCATGTTGCTTTAATCCCCCAGACACTGTAACGAAGCCTTCAAATGGTTATTGAAAAGTCCTTGTTAATAAGCCGAGGATTTATCCCTGACAATCTGTCTTTCACACACTCCGCATACAGATGACTTAACTCTTGTTTGCCACGATAGGAGACAGAAATTGCCTTTAAATGAGGAAGAAAGCCATTATTTAATCAATAGAATTACGTCAATTTAGGAAAATTTGTCTCCAATATAAACAAAGGCGATGTCTTAGCGCCGTGTGAAAACAAGATGAAATTACTTGCAGATCTGTTCGATAGAGAAAGCGCTAAGATCGGGAGAAGGTTGACATGTTTTAATCCAGCATTAAAATATTTTTGTAATTATTGAGAATTAACAGTAATTTCTACCCATGGAATATTAAAATAATAAAACCTTGTACTTTTATAACCTTTAATGTCAATGTGCCACATGTGGAGGAAAATCACAGTTTTGTTGATCTGAGTGAAACAACTTTCAGATGCGCCTTTTCTGAGTTCACGCTGCCATCGCTGAGAAATGTGCAATGGAAAGTCTCCAGCAGACCAGTGACAAACCTAACGTAGGGCTTATTAGGTTGTAGTGCTACCTTATTATTATATAATTAACTAATTAGTTATAGTTAATGATATTTGTATTTTTTTCTATTATGTTACAGAAAATTTCCAAATTGGGCCAAAAGTGTCAATATTTTGTGTGGCCACCATTATTTTCCAGCACTGCCTTAACCCTCTTGGGCATGGAGTTCACCAGAGCTTCACAGGTTGCCACTGGAGTCCTCTTCCATTCCTCCATGATGACATCACAGAGCTGGTGGGTGTTAGAGACCTTGCGCTCCTCCACCTTCTGTTTGAGGATGCCCTACAGATGCTCAATAGAGTTTAGGTCTGGAGACGTGCTTGGCCAGTCCATCAACTTTACCCTCAGCTTCTTTAGCAAGGCAGTGGTCATCTTGGAGATGTGTTTGGGGTCATTATCATGTTGGAATACTGCCCTGCTGCCCAGTCTCTGAAGGGAGGGGATCATGCTCTGCTTCAGTATGTCACAGTACATGTTGGCATTCATGGTTCCCTCAATGAATTGTAGCTCCCTAGTGTCGGCAGCACTCATGCAGCCCCAGACCACGACAATCCCACCACCATGCTTGACTGTAGGCAAGACACACTTGTCTTTTTAATCCTCAGCTGGTTGCCCCCACATACGCTTGACACCATCTGAAACAAATACGTTTCTCTTGGTCTCATCAGACCACAGGACATGGTTCCAGTAATTCATGTCCTTAGTCTGCTTGTCTTCAGTAAACTGTTTGTGGACTTTCTTGTGCATCAGCTTTAGAAGGGGTTTCCTTTTGGGACGACATCCATGCAGACCAATTAACCTATGCAGCAATGCTGGCAGCGCTCATACATCTATTTGCCAAAGACAACCTCTGGATATGACGCTGAGCATGTGCACTCAACTTATTTGGTCGACCATGGCGAGGCCTGTTCTGTCCTGGTTAACCGCTGTATGGTCTTGGCCATCGTGCTGCAGCTCAGTTCAGGGTCTTGGTAATCTTCTTATAGCCTAGGCCATCTTTATGTAGAGAAACAATTCTTTTTTTTATAGATCCTCAGAGAGTTCTTTGCCATGAGGAGCCATGTTGAACTTCCAGTGACCAGTATGCGAGAGTAAGGCCCCGTACACACGACCGAGTTTCTCAGCAGAATTCAGCCAGAAACTCGATCGGAGCTGGATTTTGCCAAGAAACTCGGTCGTGTGTACACTTTTCAGCGAGGAAGCCGACGAGGAACTCGTCGGGCCAAATAGAGAACATGTTCTCTATTTTCTCGTTGTTCAATGAGGAAAGTCGGCCCGCCGAGATCCTCGGCGGCTTCAACACTGAACTCGACGAGGAACTCGATGTGTTTGGCACGTCGAGTTCCTCGGACGTGTGTACGGGGCCTAAGAGCGATAACACCAAATTTTACACCCCTGCTCCCCATTCACACCTGAGACCTTGTAACACTAACAAAACACATGACACTGGGGAAGGAAAATGTCTAACTGGGCTCAATTTGGACATTTTCACTGAGGGCTGTACTCACTTTTGTTGCCAGCAGTTTAGACATTAATGGCTGTGTGTTGAGTTATTTTGAGGGGATAGCAAATTTACACCGTTATACAAGATGTACACTCACTACTTTACATTGTAGCAAAGTGTCATTTCTTCAGTGTTGTCACATGAAAAGATAGAATAAAATATTTAAAAAAATGTGAGGGGTGTACTTACTTTTGTGAGATACTGTATATATAAAAAAGAAGGTTTACAAACATATCAATCACACAATGTTTTGAGCATCTGGGACCCCTGAAATCCAGGCCGAATTATTACGCAAATCTTGACTTCACTAGAAAGTAATGAGCTCCTGCTCTCATCATCTCATTAGCCTCTTTGGGTAAGAAAGTAGTGAAGTCATTGAATTCAGCCAGAAAGGTAGCATTTGTAAAAGAGAAGTCGCCATGGTGTTTGCTTTACAGTGTAGCTAATGCAATTTTTTTCTGTCTGAATACTATGTGGAATGGTTAGAACCCAGCTCTGGTTTTCACTGCTGTATAAGACCATACGCCACACCATTATGATACAATAGGCAATCTCCTACTGGCCCATCCCAATGGACTATAGAAGCTTGCCATTCCTTGTTGTCACACATGGACTGGTAACTGATCAAAAAGAAAAAAAAGTTTTGCCCATGGTTCTACTTTAATTTCACCTTCACCTTCAGACTCCAACATATCTTTGAAGGAGTGGCAAAACTTTGTTGAAGTTTCATGATTGGCAAAATTAAAGGAATTTGAAAACTCTCATCCCTCTTTTGCTTATCCCAACTTAAAAATCACTCTACTTTTCTAATATTCTTTATTGTGTGAAATAGTAGTTCCATTAATACACCATGTAATGAAGATGAACAAAGGCAGACATGTATGAAGACCAGGCTGTGTACAACTATGGCTCCCTCCAGAGATACAGTGCATACATGAGTGTAGCCATGAATAAAGTGAATTATTGCAGGATAACCAGGTGAAAATAAAGAGAAAAGGCCTGAAAAAAAAATGAAAAGAAAATGTATGCAGCTGCCTCATCTAGGAACTGGTAAACTGCAACATATTACATGTTTTTGTTTTTTTGTAGTCCAGACACTTATAGAATCACCCATATATTAAGGCACCTAATCCCAAGTTATGTTGAAATTGTGGACAAATGGAAAAAAGGGGATAAATTATGGTGCGTCTATTTAGGTGGTAATGATGAGAAAGAAAAGTGTCTTATATAAAAAATTACAAAAATAATTTTATTCAATACAAAAAAATATATACACAAGGGGCCATATTCTCCTAGATTTCCTGCGGGCGGCGCGTAAGCCATTTACACTCCGCCGCCCCAACCTACAGGAGCAAGTGCTGTATTCCCCAAACACTTGCTCCGTAGTTTGGGGCGGCGGAGTGTAAATGGCCCGGCATAGCCACGCGTATCTCCAAGGGGGTGGCTTCTATTTGAATTAAGCGCGCCCCCGATTCTAACGAACTGCGGATGCGCCGGGCTTAAAATAGCGCAGTGCGCATGATCCAGTTCTCGGCGTAAAACGTCAATGACGCCGACGTGTGCGTCATTGACGTAAAGTCGTATTCAAGAACGACTTAGGGAAACGACGTAGCCGACGGAAAAACACGACGCGGACCCGACGCCATACTTAACATGGCCTACGTGGGACTTGCGTAAACTTACCCCTCATATAGCAGGGGTAAGTTTACGCTTACGCAAACAACGTTAGCGACGGTTACGCGACGCGAATTCGTTCGGGAATCGGCGTATCAGGCTCATTTGCATAAACAAATGAGACCTGAACGTAAACGCCATCTAGCGGCGGGCGGAGTAATTACATTTAAGATCCGACAGTGTAAGTGACTTACACATGGCGGATCTTAAGTGTATCAATGCGAAAATGATTCTAAGAATCAGTCGCATAGATACACGGGCCAAAAAAGAGAGATACGATGCAGTATCCTGAGATACTCCATCGTATCCTTACTCAGAATATGGCCCAAGATACATATTAAAACCTATGATTCATTTGGTATCATAAATGCCAATGGTCATCAGATAGCAGGATTGTAGTTTACTTAAAAAAACATGCAAAAGTCGCATTTCCCGACATGTTTCGTGGGTTCCGCTTCCTCGGGGTAAAACGACATCCATTTTTTAATTATAACTAAATAAAAAACATATTCAGATTAGCCATATAGGGTAAAACAATCACACCATATGGATACAATATTGTATAGACAAAAGAAAAAACATTTTTAGTATAATGAAGAGAGAGAGATAAAAAACATAGCAGGTGGTCCAAGTGCTCAACAGAGAAACAGAAAAGATGTACTTACCTACAGGTGCCCGCTGAAATCGACACCTAACGACCCCCAAGGGCGTGGGCTGGAGTGCGCAGACCCTCAGATGGAATCAAGGGAAATACCAAGGTGGGTCTCAACAGGACGCTCTATGGGGTTAATGCGTAAAGTGGCGGATTAGGAGGTTAAAAAATATATTATATATATATATATATATATATATATATATATATATATATATATTACATGTTTTTTTTTTGTTTTTGCTCAACTTTAAGACATTTAATTATTTATAAGCCCTCAATGGCCACTCTTGGAAAATAATTTCAAGAATGACTTCTGTAGTTGTTGTAGTCACTTTACTGTTGTAGTTTTGGCTTTGACTCCACGTGCGTCTTAAAATTCTTGGTAACATCTGATCCTATGCACCCAAATAAACAAGATCCTTCCCTCTTTGTTTTCCTTCTCTCATCATATTCATTCTAGAATGTTAAGCGATGGCATGCCGTGAAGAAACACAAGGTTCAAGGAAGAGCTCCTACTGAGCTGTTGACATACTTCCCATGGGTTCTGACACGAAGAACATTTGCTGGTGTCACACCACGGGGATCTTCATTGAAGCTCATGTTTTTGAGTTCTTTCCTGACCCTTGAACTTCTGCTCTTTAACATATGAAACTGTATTCTTCCCATACAGTGACCGAGTCATGGGTAATTTGCTGTTGACTGTAACCTCTTTCACAAAAACCTAGATTCAGTCTTTCAGGTTTGGAGAAAATGTGATTCACAAAATACAAGATATTCTAACATTTACTGGGACCCTGGTCACTAGCAACAACTATTACAGTACATTACAAAGGGTTTTGGGGACTTTAAATGAGGCAATTGCCTAAGGCCTCATACACACGATAGGTTAAACAGAGGACAACGGTCTGATGGACCGTTTTCATTGGTCAAAACCGATCGTGTGTAGGCCCCTTAGGTTATTTAACCATCGGTTAAAAAAAAGCCAACTTGCTTTAAATTTAACCGATGGATTCCTAACCGATGGGAAAAAAAACGATCGTTAGTAGGCACAACCATTGGTTAAAAATCCACGCATGCTCAGAATCAAGTGGACGCATGCTTGGAGGCATTGATTTTCATTTTTTCAGCACGTCGTTGTGTTTTATGTCACCGCGTTCTGACACGATCGTTTTTTTAACCGATGGTGTGTAGGCGCGACGGACCATCAGTCAGCTTCATTGGTTAACCTATGAAAACGGTTCATCGGTCCATTCTCATCGATGGACTGATCGTGTGTACGCGGCATTACGGTCCATTTCCTCCATCCCTATCAATATGGGGGAAGGAGAGAGAAATGGGACTTTACATGAAGTACACAGTAGCAAATGGAACGAATTGATGAAAAAATGTATTTATTAAATCATAATGTAAAATTTAGACACATTTTTTTTCATTGATAATAGTAGCATTACATGATTCACAATCCAATAAAACATCATATATACACATACACATATGCAGTTAGGGCCAGATTCACGTAGAATCGCGGCGGCGTAACTTATCCTAGATAAGTTACACCGCAGCAATTTTTCATCGCAAGTGCCTGATTCACCAAGCACTTGCGATGAAAACTACGCCGGCGGCCTCCGGCGCAAGGCGGGCCAATTCAAATGGGCGTGTGCCATTTAAATCAGGCGCGCTCCCGCACCGGACCTACTGCGCATGCTCCGTTTCCTAACTCCCGCCGTGCTTTGCGCGCCGTGATGTCATTTTTTTGAACGGCGACGCGCGTAGCGTACTTCAGTATTCCCGGACGTCTTACGCAAACGACGTTGATTTTTTAATTTCGACGCGGGAACGATGGCCATACTTTAGACAGCAATACACTTGCTGACTAAAGTTAAGGCACCAAAAAAAAAGTGTAACTTTGCGACGGGAAACTATACTAGCGGCGATGTAGCGAACACGAAAAACCGTTGTGGATCCGCCGTAACTCCTAATTTGCATACCCGACGCTGGTTTACTGCATCCTAAGATCAGACAGTGTAAAACAATTACACCTGTCGGATCTTAGGGATATCTATGCGTAACTGATTCTATGAATCAGTCGCATAGATAGAAACAGAGATACAACGGCGTATCAGGAGAAACGCCGTCGTATCTCATTTGTGAATCTGGCCCTATGTACCTATGTGATAAAAAATTAAATAACCAACTTGTCAGAAAAAAATAAATCAAAAACAGAATAACTGAGTTGGAAAAAGTCCCCCCTCCCCCCGTGTCAGTATTTTGTTGAACCAACTTTAGCTTTATTTAAAACCTTTATGCCCTGTACACACAATCTGAATTTCCGATGGGATAAAATCCGACCGTCCAAAATGCAGTGACGTAAAACACTACGACGACCTGAGAAAAATTAAGTTCAATGCTTCCGAGCATGCGTTGACTTGATTCTGAGCATGTTTTTTTCTCTATCGGAGTGGAACAGACGTTCGGAATTTCCAATAGGATTTTTTTCCATCGGAAAAAAATAAAACATGTTGTATTTCTAAGATCCAAAGAAAAAAAGTCAGATGGGGCCCACACATGGTCAGAATATCCGATGAAAAAATTCCGTCTGACTTTTTTCATCGTAAATTCCGATCGTGTGTACAAGGCATTAGTCTGTTGGGATATGTCTCTACTAATATTGCACATATAGACTTTGCAATAAAGTCTTCTTTGCAGAACTGCTCAAGTTCCGTTAAATTTGATGGTTACTGTTTGTGGACTGCAGTCTTCAAGCCATTCCACAGATTTTCAATGGGGTTTAAGTCTGGGCTCTGACTAGGCCATGCAAGGACATTCACCTTTTTCTCCTTCAATCACTGTGTGGTAATTTTTGCTGTGTGCTTCGGGTCATTGTCTTGTTATAAGGTAAACCTTCTTCCCATTGACAACTTTCTGGCAGAGGACAGCAGATTTTCCTCAAGAATTTGATGGTATTTTGCCCCGCCCGCCCTAGGCAAAAAGACGTCGGCAAAGTGGCTTCAATATCCGAGTGGACATCATATGAACCCGGGGGCGTGCATTGCGGCGATCGTTGTTGCAGGGTGTCAGTCTGACACCCCGCAACACCGATCTGTCCAAACACGGCTGATCACAATGTAAACAGGAAAAGCCGGTATGCCACCCTAGACCACCAGGGATGACAATGACAAAAATAAAGGATGCCAATCAGTGCCTGCAATGGATGCCAATCAGTGCCCACAATGGGCATCACTGATTGGCGGGCATTGTTTGGCACTGATTGGCATCCATTAGTACAACACATATGTTAGTGCCACCTATCAGTGCCTATCTATGCCCATCCGTGCCATCTATCAGTGCCCATCCATGCCGCCTATCAGTGCACATCCATGCCGCCTATCCGTGCCCATCCATGCTGCCTATCCGTGCCCATCCGTGCCGCCTATCCGTGCCCATCCGTGCCGCCTATCTGTGCCCATCCATGCCGCCCGTTCCGTGCCCATCTGTGCCGCCTATCAGTGCCGCATATTAGTGCCCATCATCAGTGCCCATCAATGCCACCACATCAGTGCCACCTCATCGGTGCCCATCAGTGCCGCCTTATCAGTGCCCGTCAGTGCAGTACCATCAGTGCCCATCAGTGAAGGAGAAAACTTACTTATTTACAATGTTTTATAACAGAAACAAAAAAAAACTTTTTTTTTCTAAATTTTCGGTCATTTTTTTTTTTGCAGAAAATAAAAATCCCAGAGGTGATCAAATACCACCAAAAGAAAGCTCTATTTGTGGGAACAAAATGATAAAAATTTAGTTTGAGTGCAGTGTAGCACGACCGCGCAATTGTCATTCAAAGTGCAACAGCACTGAAAGCTAAAAATTGGTCTGGGCGGGAAGGTGTATAAGTTCCCTGTATGGAAGTGGTTAAGGGGGGCGTGGCAAGGGGAGTGTCCTATGCCTGCATACTTTTGATGATAGGTGTCCCTCATTCCTATATCAAGTGCCAAATGCTCTAGGTACGTCCCTGAGGGAATGTCCCCAGTCTGTGTCCCCAAGCTGGCAGGGTGAGCGGCCAGACTGGTAAAGGATCGCCATCTTTACACTCAGCGCTGCCTGCTACTGCAGACGAATTGTAGATGAGGTAGAGGCGGAGCTGGCGGCCGCTGCTGAACCAGGCGGGGGGGGGGGGCAGGGAGGTCTCTGATACCTTGTAAAGATGCCGCTTGCTCTGCTGCGGACAGGCGAGACTGACACCCACTGGCCACCGCTACACTCTTATATCTGCAGCAGAGGCAGAGCGGTGCGGGTATGCAGTCACTTCCCTGTATGTCGGATCGAGCTTCCTCCTCCTAGTCCCACCCACCTGGCGTGATGTCATTCACAAGCCAGGAGGCGGGATGAAAGAGCAGAGGAGATTGCTGCTGCTGCCGCCAAGACCTGCGAGGAGCCCGTGCAACAAGTACGTTTGCAGAGGCTAAAAAACCTAACCAACCTATGGGGCCATATTCTCAGAAGAGTTACGATGGAGTATCTCAGGAAACTCCGTCGTGTCTCTGTTTTTTGACCCGCGTATCTATGCGAGTGATTCCTAGAATCATTTTCGCATAGATACGCTGTAGATCCGACAGGTGTAAGTCACTTACACTGTCGGATCTTAAATGTAATTCGCCGCCGGCCGCTAGGTGGCGTTTACGTTCAGGTCTCATTTGTTTATGCAAATGAGCCTGATACGCCGATTCCCGAACGAAATCGCGTCGCGTAGCCGTCGCTTAGGTAGTTTGCGTAAGCGTAAGGTTACCCCTGCTATATGAGGGGTAACCTTACGCCAGTCCGCCGTATGCCATGTTAAGTATGGCGTCGGGTCCGTGTCGTCTTTTCCAGTCGGGTACGTCGTTTTCCTAAGTTGTTCTTGAATACGACTTTACGTCAATGACGCACACGTCGGCGTCATTGACGTTTTCCGTCGAGAACTGGAGCATGCGCACTGGGCTATTTTAAGCCCGGCGCATGCGCAATTCGAATGGCACGGGGTCGCGCTTAATTTAAATACAAGCCGCCCCCTTGGAATTACGCGGGGATACGCCGGGCCAATTACACTACGCCGCTGCAAACTACGGAGCAAATGTTTGGGGAATACAGCACTTGCTCCTGTAAGTTGGGGCGGTGTAGTGTAAATAGCTTACGCGACGCCGCCGCAGGAACTACAAGAATCTGGCCCATGGCGTTTTTACTTCTTGGGGGGGGGGGGTTAATTTACAATGGTATTCAGCAATGAAGGGGTTAATATACTTCCACTGATGCATCGGTGACCAGTGGCAGTTTATTAACCCCTTTGTGCTGCATTAGTGACACCAGTGTCAGTGTTTATTACCCCTATTTGGTTCAGCAAGAAAGGGTTCATAAACACTGACACTGGTGTCACTAATGCAGCACAAAGGGGTTAATTACCTGCCACTGGTCACTAATGCATCAGTGGCCAGTGGTGTATTTGATACTACCCACCTCCATACACTCCGCACCCCTCTCATCTACATACCACCCACCCCCATCATTTTTTTTTTTTTTGGTGGGAGAGTGGATCTTGGGTGGGAGTTCCCACACTTTTTCCCCCAGGACTTGACCCCTGCTACCAGCCCTTTCCCCTGCTCTTCATTTCCCACGGCGATCGAGTCCACAGGACCCGCGGTCAGGCTCACGTTGCTCACGGCAGGCGCGTGCGCGTCCACAATGTCACGATCTTAAAGGGGACGTATATATACGTCGTTCTGCCTGTCCTGCCATGCTGTCGACGTATATAGTCGTGCGCTGGTCGGCAAACAGTTAAAGCTCGCACTCCATCTAGACTCATGGGAGCCTGTAAGCAGATACCTTCCCAGCAGCTGTAACTGTTCTGTCTGTGAGAATCATCTCATCTGCCAAGTACAGTATATATATATATATATATATATATATATATATGCACTTGGCAGATAAGATGATATATATTCTTTTTTTTTTACCAGAATCATATTTTATAGAAGCTCTATCTGACTTTTGCAATTTAACATTTATTTAGTGGAAGTGACATCATGCTTCTGAAGCTGTACATTTTATTTTACTGGCAGAAATAAGAATATATTTTACTGGATGTGACTTTTACTTATGCCTCTTGCGTCTTGTTACATACGATCATATACTATAATTGTCCACATTTACAAGTATTAATTCAGAACTGAAATATTAGATATTCTCCTGCCTGACCTGAGTGGTTGGGCCAAACATATGGATGGAAAAGTTAGAATAAATCTCCTGTTTTGAAGGAATATACGGCTTTCAGCGCTCAGAAGACTAGGCGCATTGTGTGCCATGTTGAAGTTGGCAGGTGATTTGACAGTTTAAATTCACTTTTGAGGCACATTAGCCAATTAACTTGTCAGATAATATAAACATTTGCCCATCAACCACATCAAACTGCGTGTCAACTATCTGTTTTCCAGAGCAAGTTCAATTTGAGACAGAGAGATACATATGTGCAATATTTTTAGATTACACATAATATTGTGTATGACAACTCTGCAAAAGCTTAAATAATTCAATTAAATGCTTTCTCTCTTTCTGTGGTTACATTGAAGGGTAGAATTGAGTCTCTTTTTGCTGCTCCGTGCTGACGGTTCAGTGTTTATTTTTTATTTATTTTTTATACTGAAGGATATGGATTAAATGAAATGACAAACTATGCAGAAAAGGTAAAACAAACAATCACAAAGGCCCTATACAAGTACTTTGCTTACAGACACAATAAATCCATCTATCTTTATTGTATTCATTTTCTAAAAGGATTTCTTTTAAAACCTTATGCCCAGATTCTCAAAGGAGATACGCCGTCGTATCTCTGAGTCTGAGTGGTCGTATCTTAGAATCAGTTACGCATAGATTTCTATTAGGCCCCGTACACACGATAGAATCCATCCGCTGAAAAATCCCAGCGAATGGGTTTCAGCGGATAGATCCTATGGTGTGTACACTCCAGCGGATCTGTTTCCGCGGATAAATCTCCCCTGGGATGGATTCCAGCAGATCGAATATTTGCTGACATGCCAAGCAAATCCATCTGCTGGAATCCATCCCAACGGATGGATCCGCTGGTCTGTATAGACTCACCGGATCCATCCGTCCGAAGGGATCCCCCGCATGCGTCGTAATGATTCGACGCATGCGTGGAATTCCTTATATGACAGCGTCGCGCACGTCGCCACGTCATAATCGCGGCGACGGCGCGACACGTCATCACCAGAGGATTTCGGCGCGGATTTCAATGCGATGGTGAGTACACTCCATCGCATGAAAATCCGCCTAAATCCTCGAGAGGATTTATCCGCGGAAACGGTCCGCTGGACCGTATTCGCGGATAAATTCTCTCGTGTGTATGGGGCCTTAGATCCGACCGGCGTAAGTCTCTTACGCCGTCGGATCTTAACTGCATATTTACACTGGCCGCTAGGGGCATGCAGGCTGATTTACGCCTAGAAATATGTAAATCAGCTAGATACGCGAATTCACGAACGTACGCCCGGCCGACGCAGTACAGATACGCCGTTTACGTTAGGTTTTTCCCGGCGTAAAGTTACCCCTGCTATATGAGGCGTACATGCGGCGTACCAATGTTAAGTATGGACGTCGTTCCCGCGTAAAATTTTGCATTTTTTACGTCGTTTGCGTAAGTCGTCTGTGAATGGGGCTGGACGTCATTTACCTTCACGTCAAAACCAATACGTCCTTGCGGCGTACTTTGGAGCAATGCACACTGGGATATTCCACGGACGGCGCATGCGCCGTTCGTGAAAAACGTTAATTACGTCGGGTCACAAGTTATTTACATAAAACACGCCCCCCTGTTCCAAATTTGAATTAGCGGGCTTACGCCGGCCTATTTACGCTACGCCGCCGCAACTTACAGAGCAAGTGCTTTGAGAATACAGCACTTGACCGTCTAAGTTGCGGAGGTGTAACGTAAATAGGATACGTTACGCCCGCGCAAAGATACGCCGATCTACGAGAATCTGGCCCTTAATTTATACATTTTTTTTTCAAATATACATTTTTTTTTTTTTTTTTTTAGACAGGATAAAAAAAACGATACAGTTCAGTGGAAATCAAAACAGAACACTCAGGCCGCGTACACACGACCGGTCCAAATCGATGACAACGAACTGAAGTTCAGTTTCATCGGTCCAAACCGACCGTGTGTACGGCCCATCGGTCTGTTGTCCTTCGGACAAAAATTTGAGAACTTGCTTTAAAATCGAACCGATGAACGGCTGACCATCAGTCAAAACCGATGGTTAGTACACAAAAGCATCGGTTCAAAACCCGCGCATGCTCAGAATCAAGTCGACGCATGCTTGGAAGCATTGAACTTCGTTTTTTTCAGCATGTCGTGTGTTTTACGTCACCGCGTTCTGACCCGATCAGTTATTTAACTGATGGTGTGTAGGCACATCAGACCATCTGTCTGCTTCAGCGGTGAACCGATGAAAACGGTCCGTCGGACCATTCTCATCGGATGGACCGGTCGTGTGTACACGGCCTCACATGGGCTATTGCCTTGAGAGTGGCCTTATAACCAGTCTTATAACCAGTGTTGTATTTAGGTTTTGTGCTGCCCTAGGCCTGACTAAACTCATGCACCCCCTAATTTAAATATGACCCCCCCTTCCTGTCAAGGCCACACCCCTTTGTGTTTAAGACACACCCTGACATTTTCGAGTGGGGACACTAGTTCTCAATGCCTGGGTGGGGGGAATGGATTTCCTTAATTTGCATAGATTTCCTATCACTTCCTGTTTGGCTTATGGGGCAGAAAGTGAAGGGAAATCTCTGCAATGGAACAGGGATGGTAAATAATAAACTGACAGGGGCTCTAACCCTCCCTTACTCTATCCAAAATGAAAAAAAAAAAAAAAGTGTTGTCTATAGTTCTACTTTAAGCACAAATTTCTGATAATTTTATGGAGAGGACTAAGAAGATATAACCATGCCAATGGTACAGCAGAAAACATAGAGCACAGTGAGGAAGGTTTGTGGTCCAGGCTGATAGGACAGTCAAAATTAGAAACGGCTTACGTTACACCAACAGTGTAGCATAAGCCAGTGGGGACACTTTCCATGCTGCCCCCCTGCAAAGTGCTGCCCTAGGCCTGGGCCTTATTGGCCTAGGCCAGGATACAGCATTGCTTATAACTAGACCTGACAAACATGACAAACATCCATCAGTAATATTAAGATACGCTAAAGTGGTATTGTCTACAATGTATACAATCTAATTGCTGTTCCATTACGTATACAATTTTCCTTAAAGTGGTTGTAAATTTCTGAAATGAAAAATGAACCATTTATAGTGTGTCCAGAGCACTAATGCCGCATACACACAATCGGAGTATCCGATGGTCTAAAATCCAATGGATTTTTTTATCGGATTTCCGTTCAAGCTGTCTTGCATATACGCTGTCAGACTAAATTCCGACCGTCCAAAACGCGGTGACCTTAAAACATACCTCCCAATCGTCCCGGATTTCGCGGGACTGTCCCGCGATTCGTGGTAAATCCCGCGGTCCCGTGATCAGTGCTAGAGTCCCGCGATTCAGCGGCACCCCCACCCCCCGCGCGATTACCGCGGAACCCCCGGACCCCACGGAATCCCCCCCGCTCAACAACTTTGATCCGCGGAACCCCCCGCTCAACAACTCACTCTGATCCGCGGACCCCCCCCCGCTCAACAACTCCGATCCACAGAATTCCCCCCCCCCCGCGCGGCAACAACTTTGTTGTTCGTTGGGAGGTATGCTCATTTGTCCCTCATTCTGAAGTTGAAAAGTTGGGAGGTATGCGTAAAACACTACGACGAGCGGAGAAAAATTCAGTTCAATGCTTCTGAGCATGCGTCGACTTGATTCTGAGCATGTGTGGATTTTTCTCTGACGGAATTCCACACAGATGATCGGAATTACCCAAAAGTCAGATAGGGCCCACACACAATCGGAATTTCGATGAAACAAGTCCATTGAACTTTCTCTCTGCTACCCTATTCCTCTGCTATCAGCATGAGTCTTCTGACAAATGATGACGGGAGAAGCTCAACTCTGCACTTTGAACAGATGTAAAGAAGAGAAGACTGCAGATAAACAGGTTCAGCTTATGTAGGATTTGTATCATCCCTGTGTATCACCTGATGCCAGTCACTTCACTTCTCTCCAGCCTTCTTTCTTGTTCTCTTATTCTTTCCCTTTTTCTTTGATCTTCCCCACTTTTCCTCTCGCTTCCATGTATTCTCTTTTTATTCCTTCTCTTACTCCTTGGTGGGGAGAAATGTGATGAGTGGCAGTGCTGGGGGGGGGGGGGGGGTAGTTCTGATCAGCCAACTTAGGTGCTCTTGATGAAGGTCATCTGCTGATCTGAGGACTGTAGTGGGGACTTTTAATGCCAACTATAATGACAGGTAGTGTTACTCACTGTGTCTCCGGTTTAACTGTGTCTCCAGCTTTGTGGTGTCTCGTAGCAGTGACACCTATGCCAAAATCAGGAGATGGGGTCTCCTCCAGCCCCTCCCACTTCACATTTCTCACCAGTCAGCTGACCTCTAGTCTCTGCCTCACAGCCATGCCGTGAACTAAATGGGCGGCTGTGAAGAGGCTGAGTGGGCGGCTGCGGGCTCCAGGAACAGCCCAGGATTTGGTGACCCCTGGTAAATAGTAATTCGACACCCGGAGGGGTCCCAACCCCCAGGTTGAGAACCACTGTTCTAAAGGAACTTGTTTAATAAAACGTTTGAAGCAAAGGAAACCAAGTGTTGGTGTGGACATTTGTAACTCTTCAAGAAGGACCCCTAGGACAAGCATGGTGAACAGTAAGGTAACGGCAGGCCCAAATCTAAACCAGCCGCTCATTCTGGGGTAGTGCTACATGTGTATTTACCTGCTTGTCTGGAGCTCAGTTTAAATAAATCATATTGGGAAAACTTTTGTATACAGGAGGTAACTTGTACTTTTCTATAAAAAATACTTTTTGCAGTTTTGCAGAAGTAACCTTTAAAAAAAAACTGTCTTGAACATAAAATCTCAGTTTTTACACATGCCATAGAGGTTTTTCCAATACCTGTAAGGGGGCTTACTCTGAATTCAGTAGTACACTTGTCCGTTTAATACGGCACATTAAATATTATAGGTTCACCTCCTGTGCAGACAGCAAAATAAAAATTAGATTAAGTTTTAATCATAGACACAGACATATTTCCAGCGGTTATGGAGCCTTGCGTTGGTAACGGCAAATTCAATCTCCAAGCCAATTTTTAACACCTCTTCAAACATACTGACTTCATTATAATATCACTTAGAAAAATATACAAGGCAGCTTGGTATGTAGAGCTCTGCATTTTCTACCATCGGAACATTAATGTTATTAGAGAGCGTATTTTGTTCACAGCATGGTGTTCCCTGTTACAGATAGAGATCACACATACATTCCTACTGTACAGCTTCACATGAAATATATTTTATTCCCATCTATGTATTTATCTTCCCAGGATAACTCGGATGGAATGTTATGGGTGCGCTACGGAATGTTGCTCAGAAGGTCTATGGCCTGACATCCTAATATGGCAAAGTCTATACTATCTATTAAAACACATTGCATAGAGATTTATATTCTACCACCAAAAGGTAACAAAAGCCTTAAAAGTTTACAAAGTTTTTATTTTATTTTAGGGAACAAACATACATGATGAGGGTTCAGATTTTCAGACTGGCTCCATTCCCTTGTGCAGAGCCTATCATTTATTAGACAGTTAACCACTTAACCACTTAAGACCCGGACCAAAATGCAGCTAAAGATCCCGGCCAGGTTTTGCGATTCGGCACTGCGTCGCTTTAACAGACAATTGCGCGGTCGTGGCTCCCAAACAAAATTGGCGCCTTTTTTTCCCCACAAATAGAGCTTTCTTTTGGTGGTATTTGATCGCCTCTGCGGTGTTTATTTTTTGCGGGTTCGCGAGTCCCGCGGTCATGGTCACGGAGCTTCGGACCGGGTCGCGGGAGCACGCCGCGGCCGCGACCCCACGGCTGGGCTTAAAGGGCAACCTACATATACGTTGATGTGCCCAGCCGTGCCATTCTGCCGACGTATATCGGCGTGAAGGGGTCCTTAACCACTTAAGGACCGCCTCCTGTAAATATACGTCAGCAGAATGGCACGGCTGGGCAGATGGGCGTACCGGTACGTCCTGTACATCTACCCATCCGTGGGCCGTGGGCGCGTGCCCGCGACCCGGTCTGAAGCTCCGGGACCGCCGGAACCTGCGGACCCAATCGCCGCTGGGGTCCCGCGATCGGTCCCCGGAGCTGAAGAATGGGAAGAGCCGCGTGTAAACACGGCTTCCCCGTGCTTCACTGTGGCGGCTGCATCGATCGTGTCATCCCCTTTATAGGGAGACACAATCTATGACGTCACTCCTACAGCCACACCCCCCTACAGTTGTAAACACACACTAGGTGAAACATAACTCCTTCAGCGCCCCCTGTGGTTAACTCCTAAACTGCAACTGTCATTTCCACAATAAACAATGCATTTTAAATCCATTTTTGCTGTGAAAATGACAATGGTCCCAACAATGTGTCAAAATTGTCCGAAAGTGTCCGCCATAATGTCGCAGTCACGAAAAAAAACGCTGATCGCTTATAACGCAAAAAATAAAAACCGCAGAGGTGATCAAATACCACCAAAAAAAAGCTATATTTGTGGGAAAAAAAGGACGCCAATTTTGTTTGGGAGCCACGTCGCATGACCGCGCAATTGTCAGTTAAAGCGATGCAGTGCCGAATTGGAAAAAGGGGCCTGGTCCTTTACCTGCATTTTGGTCCGGGGCTTAAGTGGTTAAGTGGTTATAGGGGTTGTAAAGGTACATTTTTTTTCCTTAAATAGCTTCCTTTACCTTAGTGCAGTCCTCCTTCACTTACCTCATCCTTCCATTTTGCTTTTAAATGTCCTTATTTCTTCTGAGAAATCCTCACTTCCTGTTCTTCTGTCTGTAACTCCACACCGTAATACAAGGCTTTCTCCCTGGTGTGGAGTGTTGTGCTCGCCCCCTCCATTGAACTACAGGAGAGTCAGGACGCTCTCTATGTTGCAAATAGAGAAAGGAGCTGTGGGCGTCCTGACTCTCCAGTAGTCCAAGGGAGGGGCGAGCACGACACTCCACACCACGCTTTTTCTGGCGTATAGTTAAAGCTGGTATTTTGCGGCGTTAGATAGACTTGCCATGTTACGTATGGCAGTCGTTCCCGCGTCGAAATTAGAATTTTTTTTTTGCGCAAGTCGTCCGTGAATAGGGATGGACGTAACTCACGTCTAAGTTCAAAAAATCACGTCGTTGCGACTTCATTTCGCGCAAAGCACGGCGGGAAATTTCTGGACGATGCATGCGCACTTCATTCGGCGCGGGGACACGCTTCATTTAGATGAAACCCGCCCCCTGATTTTTTTTTGCTAAAAAATGACTTAGAGCCCCCAAATATTATTTATATATATATATTTTTCGAACACCCTAGAGAATAAAATGGCGGTCGTTGCAATACTTTCTGTCACACCGTACTGTATTTGCTCAGCGGTCTTACAAGCGCACTTTTTTTTGGAAACACTTTTTTGAAATAAAAACTAAGACAACAGTAAAGTTAGGCAATTTTTTTTTTCATATTGTAAAAGATAATGTTACGTCAAGTAAATTGATACCCAACATGTCACGCTTCAAAATTGAACCCGCTTGTGGAATGGCGACAAACTTTTACCCTTAAAAATCTCCACAGGCAACGTTTAAAAAATTCTACAGGTTGCATGTTTTGAGTTACAGAGGAGGTATTGGGCTATAATTATTGCTCTCGCTCTACCGATCACAGTGATACCTCACATGTGTAGTTTGAACATCGTTTTCATATGCGGGAGCTGCTCACGTATGTGTTCGCTTCTCCACGAGAGCTCGGCAGGACAGGACGCGTTTAACCACTTGAGACCCGCGCTAGACGAAAGATGTCCACATCGCGGCTCTCAACTGCCGGGAGGACGTCCCTGGACGTCCTTCTATTTACATTCCCCACACGCGCCGCCGAGGGCGCTCAGTGGGGAAAAACTGTGCCCGGCGTGTCACGTGATGCCGATGCGCGTGCCTGGCGGCCGCAATGTCTGCCAGGTACCCACGATCAGCAGTGACAGAGCAAGGGCAGGGAGCTCTGTGTGTAAACACAGAGCTCCACGTCCTGTCAGGGAGAGAGGAGACTGATGCTGTGTCCCTTGTACATAGGGATACAGATCTGTCACCTCACCCAGTCAGTCCCCTCCCCCCACAGTAAGAATCACTCCCAGGGAATACATTTAACCCCTTCCTTACCCCCTAGTGTTAACCCCTTCCCTGCCAGTCACATTTATACAGTAATCAGTGCATTTTTATAGCACCGTTCGCTGTATAAATGTGAATGGTCCTAAAATAGTGTCAAAAGTGTCCGATATGTACGCCGCAATATCGCAGGTCACATTACTAGTACAAAAAAAAAAAATCTTAAATCCATCCCCTATTTTGTAGGCGCTATAACTTTTGTGCAAACCAATCAATATACGCTTATCGCGTAGTAGTTCCCATTAGGCCGTGATGTAGCAAGAATGAATGCGCACCGCAAACCAGGAAGTCAGTGAGAATAATGATTCAGGATTGACGGAGGTGAATAAAACAGCTCAATTTCAACAGGTATCAAACTAGTTATAATGCAAAACATTACTTTTTACTTTATCAGCTACTGTCAGACTTTAATTTAAGAGGAAAATATTTTTGTCTTTACAACCCCTTTAAGGGTTAGTTCAACTTTACCAAAAAACAACCTATGCAGGTACAGTGGCATCTGTAGATAAAAAAAAAAACTGCGCAGCTTTGACCAAAGTTGAATATTGCATTTACTATAGGTGTAGGCCATTTACCAACCACCCAAAGGCTGGGCAAAAAAGTTTCAGTTACATTTGAATAACTACTGATAGCTATAGCCAGCCCGTTGGCATTTTCCAATGGATATCATCAAATGGATATCATCCAATGAATATCATCATCATATTTCACTCTAGAAAGGTTTACTTCAATACTTAACCTCACTCTGGATTTTATAAAGCATATAAGCAGGGGCGGACTGACCATTCGGGCACTAGAGCACTGCCTGAGGGCCCCATGCCACTAGGGGGCCCCATCAGGGTTGCCAGCCTCAGTAAAACCAGGGACAGTATGTAAAAATCCGTTTTTTTTTACATCTGTCCTGGAAATGTCCTTTACTGACATCCTTTTGGTCTAAAAATCCCAAGAATATAGCTTCCCCGCCTCTCCAGTACCTTCTCAGTGTGTGTGTGTGTGTATGTATACTATGTGTGTATACTGTGTGTGTGTGTGTGTGTATGTATACTGTGTGTGTATACTGTGTGTGTGTGTGTGTGTATGTATACTATGTGTGTATACTGTGTGTGTGTGTATGTATACTATGTGTGTATACTGTGTGTGTGTGTGTGTATGTATACTATGTGTGTATACTGTGTGTGTGTGTGTATGTATACTGTGTGTGTGTATGTATACTATGTGTGTATACTGTGTGTGTGTGTGTGTGTATGTATACTATGTGTGTATACTGTGTGTGTGTATGTATACTGTGTGTGTATGTATACTATGTGTGTATACTGTGTGTGTGTGTGTGTGTATGTATACTATGTGTGTATACTGTGTGTGTATGTATACTATGTGTGTATACTGTGTGTGTGTGTATGTATACTATGTGTGTGTGTATACAGTACTGTGTGGCTCCATAATCTATTGCCTGGGGGCTCCATAATCTCCTATTACCCAGGGGCCCCATGATCTTCTATTGCCCAGGGGCCCCATAATCTCCCATTGCCCAGGGGCCCCATAATCTCCTATTGCCCAGGGGCCCCATGAGTTGTCAGTCCGCGCCTGCATATAAGGCAGTGCTGGTGTTGGCTTTCTTTTTGCAAATTGGGAATTATTGATGCATACTGTAATAATAGTCTATTTTTGAATAAAGATTTTTTTTTAGAAAGAATTAAAAAAATGACACAAGACTCAGTTTATAGAGTTGTATATAAAAACAAAATAAAATGACACAACGCCATTATTTTTTTCCCTTTTAGTTATTTTTCTAAGCATGGAACAGATGCCACAATGTACAGGCATCACAAGGAAGCCTATTGGAAATGAAAAGATAATCTTTTGGTATTCTAGCTGTCACATAGATATTCTATTTCCGTCTAGATCAACAGTAGACTTTTTATCCACTGCCCATACTGAGACTGGGCAGTGACACATGGGAAAGGCGCTATTATTTTAGGTGCAGCCTCTGTATAATTAAGGACTTGCAGTTGCTTCCCAGTTTCTAGTGACACTTTATTACACAGGAGAGCCGATCCCTCGGAGGACCTGGGATTAGAGGAGCTTTGGAAGTATGTAACACCTGTGTGTCGGTGTGTATTAAATGCCATTTTAAATGAGCCACCTGTATTAGAACTGACAACCTGAAATAATTTATTTTGCTTTTTTAAGCATTCAGCTATATAATAAGCACCACATCATGTACAATATAGCATCATAATATATAACATAAAATATTACAGCTTATTATTATTATTATTATTTTATTATTATTATTATTATTATTAATAATAATAATAATAATAATAATAATAATAATAATATTCCTCACCATGATAATAATTAGAAGAAGATGAAGAACTAGTTAGTACTTATGATTTATTTTGCCTTTTTAAGCATTCAGCTATATAACCACTTCAGCCCCGGACTATTTGGCTGGCCAAAAACCAGAGCACTTTTTGCGATTTGGCACTGCGCCGCTTTAACTGACAATTGCGCCGTCGTGCATTGTGGGTCCGAATGAAAATTTAAGTCCTTTTTTTGCCAAAAATAGAGCTTTCATTTGCTGGTATTTGATCACCTCTGCGGTTTTTATTTTTTGTGCTATAAACAAAAATAGAGTGACAATTTTGAGAAAAATGCAACGCTATAATAAATATCCCCAAAATATATATTTCTAAAAAAAAATGTTTTCCTCAGTTTAGGCCGATACATATTCTTCTACATATTTTTGGTAAAGAAAAATCGCAGTGTTTATTGATTGGTTTGCGCAAAAGTTATAGCGTCGCCGTCTACAAAATAGGGGATAGTTTTATGGCATTTTTATTATAGTTTTTTTTTTTACTAGTAATGGCAGCGATCAGCGATTTTTATGACCGCGACATAATGGTGGACACATCGGACACTTTTAGCCCTATTTTGGGACCATTCACATTTACACAGCGATCAGTATATAAAAATGCATTGATTACTGTGTAAATGTGACTAGCAGTGAAGGGGTTAACCAGGAGGGGGCGCTGAAGGGTTAAGTGTGTCCTAGTGAGTGTTTCTTACTGTAAGGGGGATGGGCTGTGTGTCACACGACACTGATCACCGCTCCCGATTACAGGGAGCTGTGATCACTGTCCTGTCTCTAGGGAGAATAGGGAGATGCTTGTTTACATTAGCATTTTCCCGTTCTTCCTCTCAGTGCGACGATTGCGGGTATCCCCGCAGACATCGAGTCCACAGGACCCTCGGCCGGACTCACGGAGCTTGCGGCGGGCGGGTAGCGACGCGCGCACCCACAATGCTGCTTCTTAAAGGGGACGTGTATATACGTCGATCTGCCCACAGGAGCCGTGGTGTCGACATATATATACGTGAGCCGGTCCTTAAAGTGGTGGTTCACCCTATAAAAAATTTCTAACACTACATCCAGCCCAGTTCTGCAGGCGCCGAATAGAGCCGAGCCGACCCGAGCTTCTTTCGGGAAGTCGTGACGCGCTGTATGCGTCGTCGTTTAGCATGTCAATCAATTGGCATGTAAATAGTAACGCCCACTCCCGCGGGATTCCCTACCCGGAAGCCGCGGTGAATTTGAACGATAAACGCTATCTACGGCGGCAAAAAAAAAAAGGTCAGTGTCATTTTATTTGCAGAACTGGGCTGGATGTAGTGTTAGAAATTTTTTAGAGGGTGAACCACCGCTTTAAGTGGATAATATGCACCATATCTTATACTAACAACATTATAGCATTATAATACATAAAATTAAATAAAACAGCATAATAATAATTATAATAATAACAGCAAGAATAATAACTACTAATACTACTACAATTTTTTTTTGTTATTAATATTATAATAACGAGTAGTAGTTATGATTTTAGCATTCACACATGCGGACCGTTCATTTCATCAGTTCAGTCATGTCAAAATGAATGAAGTATTCATCGGTTTATCATCAGGTTTTCATCAGTGCTCATCAGTTTGTCATCCGTTTTTCATCAGTTTTTCATCCGTGCTCATCAGCTTTTTTTACATCCACTACCAAAGCAAAAACATGTGAAAAACTGATCGCTTGTCAGTTTACATAATTTTTTCCTTCTAATGCTGCGTACACACAACCGTTTTTAATGTCATGGAAAAAACGTTGTTTTTTTTCGACGTGATTCCTCTCAAGCCCGCCTTGCATACACACGATCCTGAAAAAAATGCTTGAGCAAAGCGCGGTGACGTACAACACGTACGACAACACATACAACAACACATACGACGGCACTATAAAGGGGACGTTCCATTCAAATGGACACACGAAAAAATAGAGCAGGTTCGAAATTTTTAACACCCATTAGGCCCCGTACAGACGACCGAACATGTCTGCTGAAACTGGTCCGCGGACCAGTTTCAGCAGACATGTTCGGTCGTCTGTACATGCGGGGCGGACAGGATTCCAGCATACATTTGCCCGCCGGACCTTTTTCCAGCGGGCAAATATTTCCAAACTTGTTTAGAAACAGCCCGCTGGAATCCTGTCCGCTCGGACATGTTCGGTCGTCTGTACAGACCTACCGTACATGTCCGAGCGGCCGCCATCCCTCACATGCGTCGAATGACTTCGACGCATGCGTGGAAGCATTGAACTGGCAGGGCCGTGCACGTCGCCGCGTCATCGTCGCGGCGACGGCACGGCCTCGTCGCCGCGTATCGAGTACGCGCGGATTTCTGTATGATGGCGAGTACAGCCATCATACAGAAATCCCCGGGTAGACATGTACGCTGAAAACGGTCCGGCGGACCGTTTTCATCGTACATGTTTGCCCGTGTGTACAAGGCCTAATTCTCATCGTGAAAAATGCTCTGGAGCATACACACAATCGTTTTTAATGACCAATTAAAAAAATTAAATCATCATCATGAAAAACGGTCATGTGTACGTGGTATGACTGTTTTCTTAAAGGAAGAAAAATTGAGCTTTGATCGGTTTCCAAAAGCAGATGATGATGGAATGCGTAAACTAATGTTGGATGATCATCCATTTACATCAGATTTTCCATAGAGATGCTTTGATATCCGTTTTTAATCCGTCAACGAATAAATGAATAACAGATAAACGGGCAGCATGTGTGAAAGGGGCCTTATACTAATACAAATAACTAGTAGTTATGACTTTTTTTTTTTGCATGATAACAAAATAAACCTTGCAGACTGCATCCTTTGACCTTGACTTATCTTTTATGCAGCGTACACACGATTGGAGTATCCGATGGTCTAAAATCCGATGAATTTTTTCATCGGAATTCCGTTCAAGCTGTCTTGCATACACACTGTCAGACTAAATTCCGACCGTCCAAAACGTGGTGACGTAAAACACTACGATAAGCAATAGTTCACTAAGTTCAATGCTTCCGAGCATGTGTGGACTTGATTCTGAACATGCGTGGATTTTTCTCCAAAGGAATTCCATACAGACGATCAGAATTTCACATCGGATTTTTTCCATCGGAAGAATTTAAAACATGTTCTATTTTTTTACTCCGATGAAAAAAAGTCCAATGGGGCCCACACATTATCGGAATTTCCGATGAAACAAGTCCATCGGCGCCGGCCATCTGAATAACGGCAGCTGGTTGGCTTTGGAAGTGAGTATCAGAGCCAGGCTTTCCGATTACAGCCCTCAGGCTGTAATCGGCTTCCAAATAGTTAACCAGGGGATGCACGGGTGGTGCGTTCCCTGGCTAACACTGACAGGCGTCTCAGCCAATCAGGTTCACCAGTTCTGGTTACCGGTAACCTGATTGGCTGAAGCATCATCGAGGGCGGGAGAAGACATCGAGGGACGGTGGAAGGAGGATGGCTGACCCCAGAAAGGTAAGTGCCAGGAGGGGGGCAATCTGGCAGCATTTTACAGGGCACAGTGGCGACAATTGATGGGCACAGTGGCGACAATTTATAGGCACAGTGGCTACAATTAATGGGCACAGTGACGACAATTGATGGGCACAGTGGTGACAATTTATGGGCACAGTGGTGACAGATGATGGCACAGTGGCTGCAATTGATGGGCACAGTGACGACAATTGATGGGCACAGTGGTGACAATTGATGGCACAGTGGTGACAATTAATGGCACAGTGGTAACAATTGATGGCACAGTGGCTGCGTTTCATGGCACAGTGGCTGCGTTTGGCATGGCACAGTGGTGACAATTGATGGGCACAGTGGCGACAATTGATGGCACAGTTGCGACAATTGATGGCACAGTGGTGACAATTGATGGCACAGTGGTGACAATTATTGGGCACAGTGGCAACAATTGATGGCACAGTGGCTGCGTTTGATGGCATGGCACAGTGGCTGCATTTGATGGCATGGCACAGTGGCGACAATTGATGGCACAGTGTCGACAATTGATGGCATGGCACAGTGGCGACAATTAATGGCACAGTGGCTGCATTTGATGGCACAGTGGCTGCCTTTGATGGGCACAGTGGCTGCGTTTGATGGGCACATTAGCTGCGTTTGATGGGCACAGTGAGGCTGCAATTGTTTTTTTTTTCCGTCTGTTTGCGCCCCCCAATAATTTTGAGCACCAGCCGCCACTGACCACTTGACAAAGCAAAGGAGATACACAAGAAATGGACATTGGCTTTGATTTTATTTTTTTAAATGTCGTATCAATATAGTATGATAATACATACAATTTTTTTAGCAGTTTATACAATAATAATATTACTATTCATCATCATTATAATAATTAGAAAAAGATCAAGAACCAGTTAGTAGTTATGATTTATTCTGCTTTTTTTAAGCATTCAGCTATATAATATGCACCACATCTTATACTATCAACAATATAGCATTATAATACATAAAATAAAAAATAACAGCATAATAATAATAACAAGAATAATAACTACTAATACTAATTATTCTTGTTATTAATATTATAATAACTAGTAGTAGTTATGATTTTTGCATTATTGTTATTATACTAATACTAATACCTAGCAGTAGTTAAGATTTTTTTTTTTTTGCATAATAACAAAATAAACCTTGCAGACTGAATCCTTTGCCCTTGACATATCTTTTATATTTCCTCTTTAGATTAATAAAGCAGAAGTTTTTTTTTAAAACATTATATCTCTGACTTTCATCACAAATCTAAAAGTTAAAGAGCTAATATTCTTATTTTAGGATTGTTGGGGAAGCCATGCTAAATTGCTTAAAATTTATATAAGTTGAAATCAGATGATTAACCAATGGCTGTATAACTAGTATAACCACAGTAACCACTTGGTAAAGCATGGGAGATCTAAGAAGCAGGGCCCTCTGATTCCTCCTTTATTGAATTGTATTGTAACTGTACTGTCTGCCCTCATGTTGTAAAGCGCTGCGCAAACTGTTGGCTCTATATAAATCCTGTATAATTATAATACATAAGAAATGGACATTGGCTTAGATTTTATTTTTTAACAATGCAGTATCAATTTACTGTTGTATGATAATACATACAATTATAGTAGAAGTTTATAAAATATCACTAATAATAATATTAATAATAACATTATTATGGGCACTGGTAAATATTTCAGTACACCATTTGGTTCAGAATATTTTTTTTTCTGTTTTCCTCCTCTAAAACCTAGGTGTGTCTTATGGTCAGGTGCGTCTTATGGAGTGGAAAATTGTATATGTTTTTAACGAAACTGGAGTTGCACTTCTACTGCTCCGTTTGCTCTTTTCCACTGGCCACGTGCTTTAACCTGTAATGTATCTGGGAACAATATTCGCTCTCTGAATTACGTTTATGAGTTTTCAAGATCAATCTCCAGCATTCTATCACATAATGCTGAGGCCTATTTGGTATTCATCATCAACATACTTTTGAGATTCTAATATGGTTTCCTTTAACTTGTACTCTTTTATGTCGAATTGTTTATTATTTTATAAATGTGCTGTGAAGTTTATCATATTATATATGTTTAATATAGTGGTCTGAACTATTCTCTTTCTGCGTCTTATGCCAAAAATATTTACACACCCTCCAAATGCATTTCTATAGAGATGCCGATAAAGCGCTCTGTTTCTCATTTACATGAAACGCTGTCTGAGTCCAGGGTTTCCTCCTGCACCACGGCACTAAGCCTTTCAACCGCCTGTGAACAATGTGTTATACAAGTCCGCACACTCTGTTCTAGATTACCCACAGCACAGAGCCTGTGATAGGATGTTGATTGCACGAGTCTACCAGACGGTACAGAGTGCAGATGTTCACCAAAATGTTGGTTCTTAAAAATATTTGCTAGAGATCTTAAAAACATGTCCATCATTAAGACCTCAAAGTTTGCTTTTCTCCAATTTATGATTGCCATACTTCAGAAATGCATTTTTCTGCATGGAAAAGATGTGTATACAGTAATATATTGTAGGTCTTCCACATATAATGTTTGTTGAGGGCTAAGTATGTGTTTGCAATTAATAGCAGAAAGCATATTGTACATAAAAGAGTGAATAAAAGTGAAAGATTACTCAGGAAAAGTATATAAAAAACATTGTAATATGACTTAATCGTTATACACACATCATTCAAATCAGCATTTCTCAAACCTTTTTCATCTGCAGAACCCTTTAAAAGTAAGCGCAATCTCAAGGCAGCCCAGCCTAAAATGTAGAAAAAATAAATTTTACTTATCAATGGGAAACCCAAGCTTGGGATGATGCACATAATCACCTTGATGAAATCAACTTCGCATCATAAGCCCCCTTCACATAAGAGCTCCTAACGGAGCATGCACAGAACGTTCGGGGTGGGAAGGCGCCTAATTTAAATGGTGCCCGCCCCATTTCAATTAGGCGGGCTTGCGCCGAGCGGATTTACGTTACACCGCCGCAAGTTTACAGGTAAGAGCTTTGTGAATCGGGCACTTACACTGTAAACTTGCGGTGGTGTAACGTAAATGGGATACGTTACGCTGCCGCGGAGTAACGTAATTGTCTGTGAATCTGGCCCTGTGTGTCTAAAACCCCACAGTTTAGTTTTCCAAACCATCACTGCCCTGTATTGGCTCTGTGGCTCTGTACAGCAGAGAGGCAGGAAACAACATGCAAAAATGAAACTAGAAACTACAGGTACATTATATGATTGATTTTTATCTATTTTTAATAATTTTTTAAAGGAATCAGTTAACTATTACGTCTCTATACCTAGTAAACAGTCATTTCAGCATAAAATGTTATTTTATTTATGTAAGAAATTCCACTTCATATCAGAGGTCCTCCCATCACGTTAGAGCTCCTCCTTTCACATGAGAATACCCCTTGACGTCAGATGCCCCTTTTCACATTAATGGTCCCCTGATCATATCAGAGGTCTCCCATGACATCAGAGCCCTCATTCACATTAGAGTTCCCCTTCACATCAGAGGCCCCTCTTCATATTAGAGGTCCCCTGTCACTGTTACATCAAAATCCCCTTATGACTTCAGGGGTCCCCCACAGTGGCGTCACTAGGGTTGCTGTCATGTTGTGGGGTAAGACATGGTGTCGCCCACCATTGGGCTCTCTCCTGTCTAGCCAGCCACAGTGGTGTGTGTGTGTGTGTGTGGGGGGGGGGGGGGTCTGCACCAGGCACCCCAAACCTTCCCCTGTAAATGATGAGGTCAGTGCTGGGGGGATATCACTTCCTATTTAATGGTGTCACCCATCTGACGGGTGTCACCCGGGTGCAGTCCGCACCCCTATAGCGACGCCACTGGTTTCTCATCACATCAGGGTCTCCAGAGCTACTCCTGCCATAGCTCCACCATCATGCATGGAGGTGTCAGCTGAGTTATTTGAACACAGCATCAGCCTCTTGCTTCTTGACAATGCACATCTATTACATGATTCTGATGGTGGTTCTGAGGTTACAGAAGGGAGTAACATGAGCCTACAGAGAGGGGATAACACTGGTAAACAACAAATTGGCAGTAATGTTTCACCATGAACTTGGGCCTGAGTGTACTATAATTTGGCTTCTTCGCATTATTTCCATCCAAAGTCTGCCAAAGAGAATTTATTAAAAAAATCTCTAATCTTGTTCTGAGTGTACTAAATTGTGGCCTCATCATATAGACTGGCTGCCTAAGTCATTGTTTATAAAATGAAGAAAGCTTGCAGGAAAAATCTCATTTTTATCTTTCTATATACAGTATGTTTGCTGCAGCAGGTTCTATACATGGTGCAGATGGGCCACTTTACAGGCAGACTAAGGGGACCCCCCAGTTACAATATTAAATACATTTTATCATTTATAAAAAAGGGAAAAAAGGGATTTATAATGTTTTTTTATATCTAAACAAAAATGTTTTGCCTTTCATTTCTATTTTAAACTGAATTAAAGGGATTGTAAAGGCCAAAGTTTTTTTTTTATCTTAATGCATTCTATGCATTAAGATACAAAACCTTCTGTATGTTGCATGCTCCCCAAGTATTAGCTGGGGCTCAGCTAATGCTTTCCTGAGCCCCATCTCTGCAATGTCCACGAGTCCCTCGACTGTCCCTGAGTCTCCCATCTGATTGGCTGAGACACAGCAGAGGTACCTTTGGCTCCCGTAACAGCCAATCAAAGTCAGTTAGCCAATCGGGAGAAAGAGGGGGCAGGGCCGAACGGCAGCTCCGTGTCTGAATGGACACAAAGAGCTGCAGCTCGGCTCGGGTGCCCCCATAGCAAGCTGCTTGCTGTGGGGGCACTCGATAGGAGGGAGGGGCCAGGAGAGCTAAAGAGGGGGATCTGGGCTGCCCTGTGCAAAACCAACTGCACGTAGGAGGTAAGTATAACATGTTTCTTATTTTTTTTTAAAACAGACTTTACAATCACTTTAAAGTGGATGTAAAGCCACTCTCATCCTTTCTAAACTACTGCCATAGTGCTGATCTATAAGGATATACATGCCTCCTGCATGTATCCTTACCTGTCAAATGTCTCCCCTCTGTTTGTTATAAGAACTGAAAAACTGCAGATTCTGTGGGTGGATCTGTTGTCTGGAGCTCTGTGGGTGGAGTCGTGATGTCAGTAGACTCCCTGCTCACCTCTATACCCCCCCTGTCAACGTGCATTTTGTCCTGTGTATTCCTTACACTGAATTCTGCTATGATCACCAACATCCAGTCAAAATCCAGAAAAGTAACCACATGACTTCAGAAAAGGAGTGGGGGTGGGAATTAAAAAATAATGCCTGTCTCCAGGATAGTGCATGAGATATGTAAATAACCTGTCACTCACAGCAAGGGGGTGGAACGTACTAAGGTTTTTCTGTTAGTCCGTTTTATCTCACTGAACAATAAAAGAGGATTGCTCAGAGCTGGATCAACTCTTTGTGGCAAGGCTGGGCACAGATGATAGGAAATCTTTTACTCTACATTGTGACAGCAAAACAACAACAAAACAAAAATTCGGGTTTACATCCACTTTGGATTAAACTGACCTTCCCACCACCATTCACTAGGAAGCTTGGTGTACTGCTGCTTCTCCTCCCTAGAGAAGAAAAATAGGTAATTATTTATATATTAACCACTTCCATACAGGGCACTTATACACCTTCCCGCCCAGACCAATTTTTAGCTTTCAGCGCTGTTGCACTTTGAATGACAATTGCGCGGTCATACTACACTATATCCAAACTAAATTTTTATCATTTTTTACCCTTAATTTTTTTTTTAAATGACCGAAAATTTGGAAAAAAAAAGTATTTTTTTGTTTCTGTTATAAAACATTGTAAATAAGTATGTTTTCTCCCTCACTGATGGGCACTGATGGTACTGCACTGACGGGCACTGATAAGGCGGCACTGATGGGCACGATGAGGTGGCACTGATGTGGTGGCATTGATGGGCACTAATATGCGTCACTGATGGGCGGCACGGATGGGCACTGATAGGCAGCACGGATAGGCGACATGGATAGGCTTGGATAGGCGGCATGGATGAGCACGGATAGGTGGCACAGATGGGCACAGATAGGCGGCACAGACGGGCACGGATAGGCGGCACGGATAGGCGGCACGGACGGGCACGGATAGGCGGCACGGACGGGCACGGATAGGTGGCATGGATTGGCACTGATAGGCAGCATGGATGGGCACTGATAGGTGGCATGGATGGGCACTATTGTATGTGTTGTACTAATGGATGCCAATCAGTGCCAAACAATGCCTGCCAATCAGTGATGCCCATTGTGGGCACTGATTGGCATCCATTGCAGCACTGATTGGCATCCATTTTGTGTGTCCTCCTCATCCCTGGTGGTCTAGGGTGGCATCCCTTTTTTTTCACTGGTGGTCAGTGGGCATCCCTGGTGGTCCAGTGGGCATCCTCAGGGGGGGGGGGCTGTGCTGATGATCGATCAGCACAAACCCCCCCTGTCATAGGAGCAGCCGATCGGCTCTCCTCTACTCACATCTGACAGACGCGAGTGAGGAAAAGCCGATTACCGGCTTTTCCTATTGACATCGTGATCAGCCGTGATTGGACACGGCTGATCACGTGGTAAAGAGTCTCCGTGAGAGACTCTTTACCTTGATCGGTGTTGCGGGGTGTCAGACTGACACCCTGCAACAACGATCGCCACGATGCGCGCCCCCGGGGGCGCGCAGCGGCTCAGAATCCTGAGGACGTCATATGACGTCCAGTCAGGATTCTACAACCACTTTGCCGACGTCAATATGTCATTGGCGGGCGGCAAGTGGTTAATATAACTCAAAAGAGTCCTCCTCCAAATTCCTTTTTACTGCTGTGATCCGACTTCCTGTTAGACTTCCTGTTAGAGGGTGGCTACGTTCATTCTCAATGGTCCCACTGTATGTAGGAATGTAGCCACCCTCCCTTGATTCTTTCTGAGATGAATTATGAGGTTTGTAGTCTGTATAGAGTAGTGAATATGACCGCAATGAACAATCACTGCTCACTGCTACCCAGTTAGCACCGCTCACACATGCATATAAAATTTGATACATTTGCTAATGGTTAATACTGTCTCTTTAAATGAATTTTCAGCCTGTGTCGTACATTGCCCCTAGACAGTCTGAATTAATGTTACTTGGAGGATTACTGAAAACATGTATTATACTTAGCGGTTTAGCAGACTTCTCCCAGAACCACACACATGCACAAAGAAAAATAATGATTTTTCAGAGCCGTGTTCTAAGATAAATCATAATTGTCATGTAATACTTATTTTCAATCCTAACAAATTACCTTATATTTGAGAATTATTATTCAAAATACACATTTCGGTTACCCTAAGGCCCCATACTCACGACCAAACATGTCTGCTGAAACTGGCCCGCAGGCCAGTTTCAGCAGACATGTTTGGTCGTGTGTGGGCGCGAGCGGGCCGAATTCCAGCAAACATTTGCCCGCCGGGCCTTTTCCCAGCAGACAAATATTCCTGGACTTGTTTTAAAACAGTCCGCTGGAATTCTGCCCGCTCGGACATGTACGGTCGTCAGTACAGACCTACCGTACATGTCCAGGCGCCCGCCGTCCCTCGCATGCGTCGAATGACTTTGACGCATGCGTTGAAGCATTTTAAAGGCGGGCCGCCCACGTCGCCGCGTCATTGTCGCGGCGACACCGCGTCATCGACGCGGCGACACCGCGGACACGCCCCGCGTATTGTTTACGCGCGGACTTCTGTACGATGGTGTGTACAACCATCGTACAGAAGCCCTCTGGCAGACATGTATGGTGAAAACGGTCCGACGGACCGCTTTCACCATACATGTTTGTCCGTGTGTACCCGGCCTTACTGTTTAATTTCCTCTGTGAGTTGTATGTAATTTTGGGTTTAAAAAAAAAATTTACTTTGTTGCATGTTATTTAGCGACCAGCGAGGTCACAAGTCCCCCTGGCTCGGAGAGGCCAACAAAAACATGACATCTCCCAACGATTCACCCCTGCAGTTCGGATGAAAGCAATTTTGTAATACTCGCCATTCAAACAGTCTGATTATCCTAAAACATAAGTCATTTTCATACATGTTAAAAACAGAACTAGGGTTGTCCCGATACCGATACTAGTATTGGTATCGGTACCGATACCGAGCATTTGCCCGAGTACTTGTACTCGGGCAAATGCTCCGATGCTTCACCCGATTCCTGGGCAGTCAGGGTGATCAGTGCGGTGGGAGAGTTACAAGCACTGATCACCCTGTATAAGTTTCAAAGTCTGACAGCTGGTCCATTTCTACGCTCCCCCCCCACGGCTTTCAGCTGCTTTAGTGAAATCATCGGTGATCGGTGCTTGAAATTCTCCCACACACGTTCACCGCTGACTGTCCCCGTATTCTCCTCCAGTCCCCCTCCGTTCTGCTGCTGTCCCCCTCTGTGTCCCCCTCCATGCTGCTCTGTGTCCCCCTCCATGCTGCTGATCCGTGTCCCCCTCCGTGCTGCTCCATGTCCCCCTCTCTTCTGCTCCGTGCCCCCCTCCGTGCTGCTGTCCCCCTCTCTTCTAATCCGTGTCCCCCCCATGCTGGTCTGTGTCCCCCTCTCTTCTGCTCTGTGTTTCCCCCTCCGTGCTGCTCCATGTCCCCCTCCGTGCTGCTGTCCCCCTCTCTTCTCCCCCTCCATGCTTCTGTCTCCCTCCGTGCTGCTGTGCCCCTCTCTTCTCCCCCTCTGTGCTGCTGTCCCCCTCAATCTGTTAGGATGGAGAGCGGAGGTAGGAGCCGGTAAACCTGATAAAAAAAAAGAATTGCAATAAATAATAAAAAAAATATTGTAAAAAATAATAAAAAATAAAATAAAAACACACTGGGCCAGATTCAGAAAGGAGATACGACAGCATATCTCCGGATACGCCGTCGTATCTCTGAGTGTGCGGCGTCGTATCTATGCGACTGATTCATAGAATCAGTTACGCATAGATTTCCCTAAGATCCGACCGGCGTAAGTGTCTTACACCGTTGTATCTTAGGCTGCATATTTAAGCTGGCCGCTAAGTGGCGCTTCCGTATATTTACGCAAGGAATATGCAAATGAGCTAGATACGCCGATTCAGAAACGTACATCCGGCCGGCGCATTTTTTTACGTCGTTTACGTTAGGCTTTTTCCGGCGTAAAATTACCCCTGCTATATGAGGCGTAGCTAATGTTAAGTATGGACGTCGTTCCCGCGTCAAGTTTTTTATCGTTTGCGTAAGTTGTTCACGAATAGGGCTGTACGTAAGTTACGTTTGCGTAAGTTTGTGTAAGTCATTCGCAAATAGGGCTGTACGTAAGTTACGTTTACGTCTAAAGCATTGACGATTTGCAGTGTAATTTCGAGCATGCGCACTGGGATTTTTTTACGAACGGCGCATGTGCCGTTCGTAAAAAACATCAAATACACGGGGTCACAGTTAATATACATAAAACACGCCCACATCATCCACATTTAAATTAGACGGGCTTAGGCCGACACACATACGTTACGCCGCCGTAACTAAGGGCGCAAGTGGTTTCTGAATACGGAACTTGCGCCCTAATTTACGGCGGCGTAACGTATATGAGATACGTTACGCCCCACCTAAAGATACTCCAAAGTATCTGAATCTGGCCCACTGACAGTGTCCACCCCCCTCCCCTTAAAAGAAATAAAACATTGTAAAAAAATAAAAAATTGTAAAAAAAATAAAAAAAATTAAAAACAAATTGTAAAAAATAAATACTGACACATGTGCCACTGTCACATGAGATTTAAAAAAAGTATCGGTAATCGTTATCGGCGAGTACTTGAAAAAAAGTATCTGTACTCGGTCCTAAAAAAAGTGGTATCGGGACAACCCTAAACAGAACTAAATAAAGTCGTGGCATTCAAAACTTTTCTATAAACATAGTATTTTTTTTTTGCGAGTTACTATACAGCCTGTACTGTTATATACGGCTATTCTTACTCTGTACCTGCCATTTATACGCTTCTATAAATACGCTAAAAATGACTTTCTTGCAGCGCCAGGAAAAAGGATTTCAGCTAATTCGAGAAATTATGAGTCATCCTGGAACCATCCGCAGTCTTTTTTTTTTTTTTTTTTTTTACAAGAACGTCTAAAACAAACACAATCTTCCTATTGGGAGAAGAATTTATGAAATGTGTGAATGATTACGAAATTGTCATAATTAATGTCAAGAAACGCCAAAAATGGAAAAAAAAAATTGGGGGTCATAATAATGACCATACTACCATGCTTTAAAGCAGAAATAAATACCAACTACATTACTGAATTTAGTTTGTTATATACTAGTATAAACCATTGGATTTTTCTTTTCTTTATATAAAATGCTGTTTAAAGTGGAGCTCCAGGCTCCTTAATAAAAAATTCAAAGTCAGCAGCTACAAATACATGTCATGTCAATGTCATGTACAGCTATACTAAACATGAATCCAGCGGTTTCTTCACCCGAGCCGATTTTTCAATCGGTTGTTGGATGCTGCCTCCGCCATCTCGGGTAAGGGAAACTGGCAGTGAAGCCTTGCTGCTTCACAGCTGGATCCCTGCTGTGCATGCGCAAAGAGCACTGCGCTTTGTGAATGGCCCAACGACAGGGTGACCAAACATCCCCAGTTTCCAGGCACAGTCCCCAGGTTGAGGACACTGTCCCCGGACCAAGGCTGTCCCCAGTTTTGTCCCAGGATTGGATTTGAACAGGGGCTAGGGCAATTTCAAAGACAGTCAGTGCAGAATTAAAAAAAAAAATTCTGAATTACACCCCCCCCCCTCTCTAGCTTAGGGGGTGTATTTTTTTCATTATCTGTGCCCCTTTCTGATGATCATGTGCTGGTCGGAGCGGAGGGAATATTTCTTCAGTTTCGGGCGCATGCCCATTCAGCTTCGCTCACATGTTCTTCAGCCTTGGCTCAAGTCCTGGCCAGCCACCTGCCTATCTCCTTGCCTTCCCTGGTGGAGTGATCTTCCTCCCCTCCCAATCCAGTAGTATCCGGGGCCCGGAGAGTGAGAATTGACAGGATGTGAGGCGGGCGGCAGCGACGACGGTGGCAGAGAGTCACTGATTACCGCCATTACTAGTAAAAAAAAAAAAATGTCCCCTGATTTCATTTAAAAAATCTGGTCATCTTACCCAATGACAGGGGAAGGAGGAGGGGGGCCGAACTTCCAGGGCAAAGTCAGCTGCAAGTGGGAGCAGGTACCTGTCAAGACCAGGAAACCGCTCCCCCCAAAAGGTGCCAAATGTGGCAGCAGAGGGGAGGAGGAGGCAAATAAGCAGAGCTTCCCCTTTCGGGTGGAGCTCTGCTTTAAACCTTGTTTTCATCCTTTAGTAGATATCAGTGATGCTGATCGTTTACACTCTTTTTGCAGTACAGTGGAACCTTGGATTACGAGCATAATCCGTTCCAGGAGAATGCTTGGAATCCAAAGCACTCGCATATCAAAGCGAGTTTCCCCATAGAAGTCAATGGAAACTAAGATCATTTGTTCCACATTGACTTATATGGCATGCAATACCGCATGTTGCCAGAGGTGGGGGGCGCTAGAGAGACTCGAAAATATCCGGAGATCGCTGCACTCGGAAACCATCGGATTGGCTCTGAAACACTCGGGAACTGAATATTTTCGTGTGATTCTGAGTATTTCTAAATGGCTCCGAACGGCTCTGAGTGTCACCTGCACCCCCACACCTCTGGCCAAATGCGGTACTGTACACCGCAGAGGCTTGAATCCTGCTTGTTTTGCGAGACAACACTAGCAAACCGAGTCAGGATTTAAAAAAAAAGAATTGCTCATATTGCGAAATGCTTGCTAACCACGTTACTCACAATCCGAGGTTTCACTGTACTTCCTGTCTACATGCACCACACTACATGCCCGTGTGGCATGGGTCTCCAGATCTCTCAGGGCGGGTCTCCTGATGGTCACAATAAAGGGCCATATATGTGTAACGTGTGGTAAAACATCTGCCTTGGAATCCCATGAGACAGGGTGACAATCCAGGAGCATAAATGAGAGAAAGAGCAAGGTCCTTCATAGCAGGATCACCAGGTAATGCTTGAAAGCTGCAGATTTAAAAATATTGAAAAATATTTTTTATTAAAAAAGCATATATGAGATTTTAGTGACTGGGGTTACATATACTGTACTGGGTTGGTCGGGCTCTCACTGCGTGTCGACGCCACGCCTCCACGCTCGACGGGTGACGTCACTTGTGACGCCGCGATGCGAGCGTGGATTATCCATCTGCGGCTAGTACGAGGAGGGTTTGCGCGCCAACGCCAGGCACGCTACAGCCTGGACGGCGATGCGGGCCCCCCCCTCTATTCACTCTGCGTGGCGTTCATTGGCCACCTTTGGTATACGGCCGCTATATATATCTACCCATATTGAGCCATCACTTCGGATTGTATCATTTTCATGGGACCCTACACACTTTATGGTGCCACCTTTTGATCCACCCTCGCTGGGTAGGTACCTACGGTGCAGTGCTTTCACTATCACACCTGCACCCTTACTATCTTTTTGACTTATGCTTATCTTGAACATGCTGGTGCATGTCTTTATTCACATGTCTACCTCTCCAACCTTACACTTCACTTCCTACCTTTTATTTTTGGTGCAGTGCTTCCATTATTATACCTGCACCCTTACTATTTTTTGATTTATGTTCACCTTGGATATGCTGGTGCATGTCTTCACTCATATGTCTACCTCTTCAACCTTACACTTCACTTCCTACCCATTATTTTTAATTACTTATTTATTTACCCCACAGATACCTCCGGGTCTGACCACAGACTTTATCACTTCCACCACTGTTGATATCCACTATCCGATGTTCATGGCCAATACTGTTTACTGTTGCTGCTACTGCCGTGCCAAGGTGTCACCAATTCAGCTCCCGGGGATGATGCTATTTATAGCTGCCCCTCTCTTACAGTACCATCTTATGATTCTACCCATTTTACTATAACTAGGTGAGAGTGTTTGGGACTATTGTTCCCCCTCTTTTCTATGTTCCCTATTATGTCCATTACCTTACTATGGCATTTCTTTCTCTATTATAGATACCCGTACACTGTGTATCTGCTCCTGATGAGTGTTAAAGTGAACACGAAACGCGTAGAGCCATTATACGATGATATGTCACAGTGTACATGTATAATATTTACCCTCTAACATTGCAATTTTATGAACCAACTCATTATTATTTATTTTTTCTATGCTACCCCTACAAAGCCGGTTCTCATGTACCAGATGCCCCATTATGAGTACTTACCATAGACCATCATGTACCCTCTTGTTTCCTCTAGATTTATGTACCTAGACCCATTACTATTATGCATTACCATGTATGTTTTGTTGGACTAATTTGTACTATTATATAATTTCTAGGTGGTTACTAATTGTACCATTTTATCATCTTAATGTGTATATGTCATACCTCCTTTGTTTGTATAATAAATACTTTTTACCATATGTTTTTGGTTCATATGCCAGTAATGTTCTTCCTCAAAGTCCCACCCTTAGTTTCTCTCATTCTACATATACTGTGTGCTAAAGATATACGCCAGCTAAAACAAAAAATTAAACCTTGAGATGGATATAAGAGGAACAACCTACCTGCCTACAGCCGACCTTTTCATCCAGATGTTGCCGTAGTTTACCGGTCTTTATTTCTCCCTTTTACCCTTTCCTTTCCTCAGTAATCTGGTGGTCCTGGAACAATGCTGCTTGTGATGATGGCACACACTTCCTATTGCTTATTACATGCAAAAATATCTGATGTTAAAATATGTTAGAACTAAGATTTTTCTCACAGCCACCAATCAGATTTACATCTACAGTGCTTCGGAAGTCTGAATGTGATTGGTGATACAGGAAGCAAAAGAATAGGAAGTCAGCCAGCACCAACCTCAGGAAGTAAATACTACTCCATTCCTACTGACCCAGTGAAGTGGTCAGTGTACTGTGGCTGTGAATTACAGAGGAAATAGACTTAAACACAACTCCAGGATTTCTTCTACAAACCATAACCTGTGTTTCCTATTTTCCTGCACACGTCTCCTCTGCTTTTTTAGCCACCACAAATTGGCTAGATACCTTAAATACTAGATACTACACGGAATTATTATGTGACCACAGCAACCTCTTCTTCCTTTTCTCCAGTGTCCCTATGCATACCTCTCAACTGTACAAGACTCAATAAAATCCCAGCATCCTGTGGGTCCGGGTCGGAGCTCACTAATTCCCATCACAGCGGTACGCTAGTGCCGTACACCCAAACCCCCTGCCCCACATTTCCTGTGGGCTGCCACAAGAATACACGTCAAACATGAGGGAAGCTTTTCCTAGGCTCCTCCTTGGCTCTGACATGTATCATGCACAGAGGGAGAAGGAGTCTGGGTGAAGTGACGTTCTCCTGCCTTGAGTCATGCTGACCTGAGGTCTGGCAGGAGACTCCTCTCACAAGAGGAAATTGCAATTGGGAGTGGGGGCAAGTAACAATGATTTTTGCTGGGAGTGGAAGATTTATGCTGGGAGGAGTGGGGGCTGTACAAAGATTGATGCTGGGGGGGGGGGTAATTTGGGAAAGGAGAGCATTTGCGATAGAGTGGGAGGATTGGGAGGAGGATAATTGGAATGAGGATTTGTGCTTTGAGCAGAGATTTGTGCTAGAAGGGGGGGGGGGGTTTGTGCACAGAGGGCGAATTTAGGAGGTTGGCAAGAGGATTTGTGCTGGAAGGGGAAGATTATTTGTGCTGGGAGGGGGAATGGGGAAGATTGTTCTAGATTGTGGGTTGGGGAGGGATTGGGAGGGGGGCTTTGGGAAGGTGGTGAGAGTATTTGTCCTGGGAGGGAAAGAGGTTTTGTGCTGCAAGGGGGAATGGGGACGTTTGTGATAGTAGGGGGAATTGGGGGGGTTTTGCTAGGATGTGGGGATTTTAGGAGGGGGGATTTTAGGGGGACAAAATAATGTGTATTGAAAGAAGACTGGGGGGGGGGCAGGATTTATACTGAGAGGAGGGATTGGAGGGAAGGAGGATTTGTGCTCAGAGGTATTTGGAGGGAAAAAGTGTTTGTAGTAGAAGGGGGATTTAAAGTGATACTAAACTATCGTTTTAAAAAAAAAAAATAACAATCATATCATACTTACCTCCACTGTGCAGCTCGTTTTGCACAGAGTGGCCCCGAACATCCTCTTCTGGGGTCCCTTGGTGGCTCTCGCGGCTCCTCCCTGCATTGGATAACCCCCTAAGAGAAGGGGGGTTACATTGCGGGCGCCCTCCTGAGTCATTCATTCGGCGTCCATAGACGCCGAGTGTATGACTCGACCCCAGCGCCCGCGTCATTGGATTTGATTGACAGCAGCCGGAGCCAATGGCTGCGCTGCTATCAATCTATCCAATCAAAGCTGGGACTCCGTGGAGAGAAGGACAGCGGAGACACGCCAAGGAGATTAAGGGGCTCAGGGAAAATTGTATAGTACAACTAAACTAATCTAAAAAAAATGACAGGCAGAGGCAGGCCACCCCGCAGGTGCCGTCATGATCATGGTGCTGTGATTCCCTTTGGCCCTAGAATAATGCCCAGTGTTCAGAGGCCACGTACCCTGAACTCTAAAAGTTAGGGTTACAGATAGGGTTAGGGTTAGGGTTACAGATAGGGTTAGGGTTACAGACAGGGTTAGGGTTAGGGTTACAGACTGTAACCCTAACCCTATCTGTAACCCTAACCCTGTCTGTAACCCTAACCCTGTCTGTAACCCTAACCCTATCTGTAACCCTAACCCTATCTGTTACCCTAACCCTAACCCTGTCTGTAACCCTAACCCTATCTGTAACCCTAACCCTAACCCTTACACTACCTGATCGATACAACATCATACCTGATGTTTTAAAGCACGTTATTCCAAACAATTTATGAATGTTAGGTGATTTATGCCCTTTTTGGATTAAAAACGGACTCTGCGACAACTACGTAATTTTCCATGGGAGTTTTGCCATGGATCCCCCTCTGGCATGCCACAGTCCAGGTGTTAGTGCCCTTGAAACAACTTTTCCATCACTATTGTGGCCAGAAAGAGTCCCTGTGGGTTTTAAAATTCGCCTGCCCATTGAAGTCTATGGCGGTCCGCCCGGTTCGCCTGTTCGCGAACATTTGCGGAAGTTCGTGTTCGCCGTTCGCAAACTGAACATTTTAGGTTCCCGCCATCACTACTCCTAAACCCAGCACTGACAGCAGCACTCTGTGTGTTACATACTCCCGATCCATGAACTTTTTGCATTACACACCCCGGACCCTGCAGTCTGAGTTATGTATTCCTGAACCCGACACTGATTGCAGCAGTCTGGGCATTACGTACTCCTGACCCTTTTTGGTAAAAAACATTTTTTTTAGAGCTGTTCTTCTAGGTTTGGTTTGCAGGGATTATATTAAAAAGGAAACATTTAACTACCAAAACAGATTTATAACTATTATGCGGAACGTTAAATACTGCTTGTTTAGGTCTTCGGAGCATGGAAAAAGTAGATTTACTTCCCCGATCCTTCGTTCCTCCCCGCTGCTAGGCCAGTTCTCTATATAAATAATTGTGTCATATTGTTTAAAAAAAACACTAGTGTGAAGGAAATGTAGTTATGTTGCCTATAGCAGTTAATCAGATATTTGCTTTTGTTTTCTATTTCCAGAAACATGACCAAATGGAAATTGACTGCTGTGCGAAGAACAACTTAAACAAAATTGAGAAACACGTTCTCCCTCAAGGGCATAGTAAGCCAAAATCCTGATTGCTTTAGAGATTTAGCAACTCTCTTCATATATGTTTGTCACACCCAGTTGCACAAAGATTTTTGAAGGCAAACCTCTTGCTATACTAGAGGCGCTTAACCTCTTCAGCCCCGAAGATTTTGGCTGCCCAATGACCGGGCCATTTTTTGTAACAAAAGCAAGTCATTCCGCCTGGGTGGGACTTTACAGGCCAAACACAGTGTTGATATAAAACATGATCTTTAAAGCGGGAGTTCACCCAAAAATTTTTTTTAACATTAGATTGATGCTCATTTTGTCAAGGGGAATCGGGTGTTTTTTTTTTAAATCGAAGCAGTACTTACCGTTTTAGAGATAGATCTTCTCCGCCGCTTCCGGGTATGGTCTTCGGGACTGGGCGTTCCTACTTGATTGACAGGTTTCCGATGGTCGCATACATCGCGTCACGAGTAGCCGAAAGAAGCCGAACGTCGGTGCGGCTCTATACGGCTCCTGCGCACCGACGTTCGGCTACTTTCTGAAAATCGTGACGCGCTGTATGCGACCGTCGGAAGCCTGTCAATCAAATAGGAACACCCAGTCCCGCAGCCCATACCCGGAAGCGGCGGAGAAGATCTCTCTCTAAAACAGTAAGTACTGCTTCGATTTTAAAAAAAACAGCCGATTCCCCTTGACAAAACGAGCCTCAATCTAATGTTAAAAATTTACTTTTTGGGTGAACCTCCACTATAATGGGACAAGATGTACACAACTTGACACTTGATAAAAGCACACAATACGCACCTAGGTGCATATAAAAGCAACAAATGTACAAAATACAAAAACAATGTCACCAAAACAATACATGTGCCAAAGATGGCGAGAAAAAAAGCAAAACAAAAAAAGCACTCTCCTAGTGGGTGATGTGAGTATGCCCGACGCGTTTCTGGTAAACAACCGTCATCAGGGGCCACGGGAGAAGAGTAGTGCAGGTTGTAGTTCAAACCACGTAGTGGACTGGGTGAGGATCCCCTTTAATTAGTTAAATTCAATTCAAGAGTTTTGTGGGGGTGGAGTAACGTTCGAGCATCCCTCATTACCAGAGGAGTGGAAACTAGAGGGGCCCAGGACCTGCCGGGGTTTAACTAGCCGGATAGCGTCCTGCCCAGTTCCGAGAACACGTCGCTGCCTAATTCCTCTTTCGGGTCTCAATGGACCCAAAACACTCAGGTGGGTCCAGGGGTGAACTATGGCGTTGTCCCAGCTGAGTAGGTGCCTGGGGCAATTTTTTGTGATTCAGCACAGCATCGCTTTAACTGACAATTGCGCGGTCGTGCGTGCACCCAAACTATTTATTTTTTCACACAAATAGAGCTTTCTTTTGGTGCTATTTGATCACCTCTGCATATTTTTTTTTTGCGCTATAAACAAAAATAGAGCGTAATTTTGAAAAAAAAAAGTATTTTTTACTTGTTGCTATAATAAATATCCCCCAAAAATATATGATTTTTTTTCCTCAGTTTAGGCCGATATGTATTCTTCGACATATTTTTGGCAAAAAAATCGCAATAAGCGTATATTGATTGGTTTGTGCAAAAGTTATAGCATTTACAAAATAGGGGATAGATTTATGGCATTTTTAGCAATATTTTTTTTTTAACTAATAATGGCAGCGATTTTTATCGTGACTGCGACATTATGACGGACACATCGGACACTTTTGATGCTATTTTGGAACCATTGTCATTTATACAGCGATCAGTGATATAAAAATGCACTGATTACTGTGTAAATGACACTGGCAGGGAAGGGGTTAACCACTAAGTGGTGGTGAAGGGGTTAAGTATGTCCTAGGGAGGGATTCTAAATGTGGGGGGGGGGGGCTGGGCAGCCTGGGCTACCAGTTACATGACAGTGATCACTGCTCCCGATGACAGGGAGCAGTAGATCAGTGTCCTGTCACTAGGCAGAACAGGGAAATGCCTTGTTTACATAGGCATCTCCCCGTTCTACCGCTCCGTGAGGCGATCGCTGGGGCACCCAGTGGGTATCGAGTCCGCTGGACCTGCGGGCATGCTCACCAAACACGCAGCGCGCCCGCACAGCGGTTAATTCAAAGGGACGTACACATACGTCCCTTTGCGCAGCCGTGCCATTCTGATGATGTATATATACATGCGGCGGTCGGCAAGTGGTTAAGAATAAATGTAGAGGTCTCCACTACATAGCCTGCCTCATGCCTTGAGCCTTGAGCCACTGAGAAAACAAACTTATGAACAGAATGGTATCTGCAGCTTGGATAAATCTGGCTTAGAACAGGTCATCCCTAGTCATGGACAATGTATTCAAAAGAATAAATGGAAGTTGCGCCCATAAAGATGAGCTAATAATTGATGCAACTTGCATTTTTTCTGTACTCATAAATATCTTATAAGGTTTGAAAAGCTCTGGTCTCTTTGGCTCATCTTTACCCATGTCGGACATTTGAAGGCTACAAAACATCAACTTTTGCTTATTTTTTTGTCATTTACTCTGGGACCTGAATCTGAAGAACATTTGTACGCCGGCCCTATGGGACTCTAAAGCCGCGTACACACGATCAGTCCATCTGATGAGAACGGTCTGATGGACCGTTTTCATCGGTTAACCGATGAAGCTGACTGATGGTCCGTCGCGCCTACACACCATCGGGTAAAAAAACGATCGTGTCAGAACGTGGTGACGTAAAACACAACGGCGTGCTGAAAAGAACGAAGTTCAATGCTTCCAAGCATGCATCGACTTAATTCTGAGCATGCGTGGATTTTTAACCGATGGTTGTGCCTACTAACGATCGGTTTTGACCTATCGGTTAGGAATCCAACAGTTAAATTTAAAGCAAGTTGGCTTTTTTTTAACCGATGGTTAAATAACCGATGGCGCCCACACACGATCGGTTTTGACCGATTAAAACGGTCCATCAGACCGTTGTCCTCTATTTAACCTATCATGTGTACGAGGCCTTAGAGCCCTCTACTGATGCCACACCACTACGAAACGCACTCACAGACTGGACGACCACCCAGCGATTGGTCAACCAGCGTTCGTAGAACAATCTCCTAGCTTCCCAGGTCACAGTACAATTCATGCCGCCTCTCTCCTGGCTCTTCACCATTGCAGACTACCCTGATTTTTTTTTCTCCCAGTCCTGTATCCCAAGAGGTCTGTATACCTAGCCACAGTGCAGGCAAAAATAAATAAAAACATACTGCTTTTTTATAATGTTTATTAAAACCTAATTTTAGTCAAAAATGTAATAAAACACAAGGGACAATACTTGTCATTTTGGGACTTCATTAGAGGCTCTAACAAATTATCAGCATAAGCATGTTCATGTTGGTATAACCAAGAAGTTTGGGGGCAGATTCACATAGAATTAGATCGGCGCAGCGTATCAGAGATACGCTACGCCGCTGTAACTTACTTTTGGCTGGTTCGAATCCTGGAAGAATTTGCGCCATAAGTTACGGCGGCGTAGTGTATCTCTGGCGGCGGAATTCAAATCGGCGATTAGGGGGCGTGATTCATTTAAATGATTCATTTAAATGAAGCGCGTCCCCGCGCCGAATGAACTGCACATGCTCCGTTTCTAAATTTCCCGCCGTGCATTGCGCGAAATGACGTCGCAAGGACGTCATTTTTTAAACTTAGACGTGACTTACGTCCATCCCGATTCACGGACGACTTACGCAAAAAAAAGAAAAAAAATCAAATTTCGACGCAGAAACGACGGCCATACTTAACATGGCAAATCTAACTATACGCCGCAAAAAAGCAGCTTTAACTATACGCCAGAAAAAGCCGACTAGAGACAACGTAAGAGAATGCGACGGCCGCGCGTATGTTTGTGGATCGTCGGAAATAGCTAATTTGCATACCCGACGTGAAAACGACGTGAACGCCACCCAGCGGACGCCGAAGTATTGCATCTTAGATCCGAAAGGCGAACGAGGACATATACCTGTCGGATCTAACCCAAATGCTGTCGTATCTTGGTTTGAGGATTCAAACCAAAGATACGACGCGGGTAATTTGAAAGTACGCCGGCGTATCAGTAGATACGCCGGCGTACTCTGTCTGTGGATATGGCCCTTGATTTTTTTCTTAAAAGACTTGCTTTTCAAGCCTAATTTAAGTCAGACATTTAAAGAAAATCAGAACAAGGGACAGTACATACTATTAATGAGGTGTCCCTTGTGCTGCAGTCTGTAGTTTTAGTTGAAATTCAAAGTTCCCTGGTGCCCACCTTATACTCCTGCAGTCAGGGGTGAATAAATCCAATAAACACACAGATAAAAAGAACATCTGTGTGTAGCAGCCCCCCTCAGCCCCCCTAATACTTACCTTAGTCCCATCTCTCTCCAGCAATGACCACGAGTTCCTCGGCCGTTCGGGACTCTCCTGCTGATTGGCTGAGAAACAGCAGCGGTGCCATTTGGCGGGGCCAAACTGGGGCTCCGTGTCTGAATGGATACAGGGAGCTGTGACTCGGCTCGGATGCCCCCAAAGCAAGTTGCTTGCTGTGGGGGTACTCAACAGGAGGGAGGGGCCAGAAGAGCTAAAGAGGGACCCGAGAAGAGGAGGATCTGGGCTGCTTTGTGCAAAACCAACTGCACAGAGCAGGTAAGTATAACATGTTTGTTATTTTTAGAGAGAAAAAACAGACTTTACAATCGCTTTAATCAAAAATGGGGAAAAAATATGTTTTGCCTATAGTTCTACTTTAAAAGCAAATCCTTTAAAAAAGAAATAATAATAATTTAGACTTCTCAGTAATGCCAACATGAATGCTAATGCTTCTCTGACAAAGTCTCAGAACAAAATTAGCTGTTAGCTGTTACAGAGTTTTGCTATCTCTAAATAAAATATGTATATTTTTCTGTTTTAAATATTTTATAAAATTGTATAATTATTAACAAAATTCCATTAACAGAGCATATACAATACTATTATAGAAATAGATATTCCATTAACAGAACATGTACAATAGAATAGTAAAAAAAAAGGTGTAATCATTCAGGAAAGTAACTCTTATAAATGTAAATAAAAATAGATAACCTAGCAGATTGTAGGATAAGATTATGTAACATGAAGTGTCAAAATCATAGCTTCATGGCAGCTATTTGATGACAAGTAATTGAGAAATTAAGTTAATTGAAATAATATAATATAATTATGTCATCCATGAAGAGAATAGAATTGAATGAACCTATAAAGAAATATAAAGTTAATGTGTAGTAGAATAGCTGGGGGAATAAATTAGGCTAAACAAGGGCCAAGTTCCAAAAATATGTATATTTTTAAGAATACTTGTAATTTTGCCTTTGATGGAATACATTTTGAAGATATCTATACTAATAAAAGGCATACATGTAACATGTATTAGTATCAATGTTACTCATAGCAGCCAAGTGCCCTACACTGTCTACTATGGTCAACATTTTTACTCCTGTTTTTTTCTTAGATTCATTATTCTTAATAACCATTGTGCATGTTATTAAAGGTAATTGAATACTTGGAAGATGATGTCATATAGGTTTCATACATTCTAAAGCTATTACTAAATAATTCCACAAAAAAAAACAATAGCAGGATTCCGCCTACACTTGCCACAAGAACAGTTTCAGCTGCAAATTAGTTATTGATGATGAATTGGTTATCATAAGCCAACAGAAAAAAGAATGAGCAATATGCTTATTTCACAAAGCTTTATCACTAGCCTACGGCACTCTGTTATAAATACAGTAACTTTTTTTTTTTAAATGAGGATACTTGTCCTGGTGTGTTAGCATTCTGTTACCTCAGTTGCGTTGCGCATGGCATCACATGACCCCAAGCAGGTGGTGAATTAGGCTAATTATTATAAATGCAGCACCAATGTACACGGTTTGGTATTTAAACTTTAGTAATGGTAACAGTTAAGTTGCGCTCTTCTTTCCATAATTTTGAAGAGTGATTAATGGGAATAATAGAATGTGAGGGGAAACATGAAAGAAAACCCTTTTCTTTTTTCTTTGTAGTTTGATAAGAATCCAGGGGGGAGGATATGGACATATTGAAATGTAATTAGCTGCTCATTCGAGCTGATTAACTAAGGGAGTCATTACCACTGCAGCCTGTGCTCCCTCCCTCCTCCCTGTCAAATAAACAGCCAGGTTCAGTGGATTTAGAAAAATGTAAATTCACCTTTAAGGCCTCATGCACACTAGACCAGGGGGGGGATACGTTTCCAGGGGAGAAAAAAGCAGAGATAAAAACATGCCTAAAGTATTGTTTTGTAAACCCGTTTAGGCGCATCAAGTGCTCATTCATTCTGTTGGCCAGAATATTCATTTATTCTGGCTATTGGAATAAATGACAGATTCCCAAATGGGATTTAGGAGTCTGCTAACCAACAAGGACTAGAGAAATGCCTTACTTTGATATAAAACTGGATGACCTTAAACTCAACGGCTCAAAAACAGAACTTCTGTTTCACGCCAAACGAAAGAGATCTCCCGCACCAATATGGACACCGCCACCCATTCTGGGACAAACCATCACCCCCAGCACCAAAGTCAAAAGTTTCGGAGTAATTTTTGACACCCACATGACAATGGATGCACAAATAGGGTCAGTAGTCAGCGGATCCCACCATCTGCTGCGCCTGCTACGTAGACTCATTCCCTTTATCCCGAAAGAAGACATAGCAGTCGTGGTGGGTACTATTATCAATTCCACACTCGAATATGCCCTCTACCTTGGACTCCCAAAATACCATATCACTCGTCTGCAAGTCGTTCAAAATACGGCTGCTCGACTCATGACTGGGAAAAAACCATGGGAATCAATCTCGCCTTTACTGAGATCCCTTCATTGGTTACCAGTAAAAGACAGAATCACTTTTAAGGCACTCTGTCTAACGCATAAGTGTGTTCAAGGAATTGCCCCCCAATATCTATGCGAAAAATTAAAATGTCACAACCCCAATCGCGTTCTGCGATCCACCAACCAAAATCTACTCCAGATACCCAAAGCCAGATACAAGTCCAAAGGAGAATGAAGATTTGGAATCCAAGGACCTAGACTATGGAACGCTCTACCAACCAGCATCCAGTTGGAGGTGAATCACCTGGACTTCAGAAAAAAAACTCAAAACCCATCTTTTCTGAGGGCAAAAGTACAGTAGGGAAAGGATACTAAGCACCCAGAGGCGATTCAGTTCACATGTGTTAAGCTATATAAGTTTCTCACTCACTCACTCACTCACTCATTCACTCACAAGGAGTATAACCACAGGGTGTCCCCGCTGGTATTGAGTGTATCTAAATAAGCTTTAGTGCTAGGCACTTCAACCTCCTAAACAACAATTGCCACGTTCCCCCCCATAAATTATGGTTTTCACTTTTATTTGTTCTTTTTTCCTGCTGAGGCCTGATGATCTCCTCCAGTATACTTCCTCCTTTACAAGCAGTATGTTGCAGAATTTTATTGTATTTAGTACTGTGATCCTGTTCTTGGTACAGTACTTCCCAAGGTGCTATACCTCAAATGATAAACCAGAGACTGCTGTTTTTTTCTACACAGCTGGCCGACATGTGATTATAGTAAAGTTGTAAACTCCAACTTAAATTGGATGTAAACCCTCTCCTACACCCAGTGAAGTGAACAGCCTCAAATAATACACAGAGATGAAACAAATCTCCCTACATAAGTTTTAAATATATATCCGCTGTCTTCAGCTTTCTATATTCTTTAGAAAGCGAACACAGTGTTTGAATTTTTACTTCCATTTTCAGCAGTGGAATGGGAGTCTGGGCATACAATGTGTGACAGCTGATTGGAGGGAAGGCACACCCCCCCCCTCCACATAGGCAGAGAAATAAAGAAACGTGCAGAGCTGTGCTGTGAATAGATCAGCTATCTGCTAATCTATTTATAGCAACCTCCCCGACACAAATTTTCAGCTGCTTTTATCTCCTGTGTCGGAGAACTTGTCAGAAGTTATGCGGATAACAGAGGAACAGAGCATGAGAAAGACTCATGACTTGGAGCTTTGGAGAGAGATAAGTAAACACAGATATATGTGCCCAAGTCAAATTTCACGAATCGGGTTTACATCCACTTTAACATTCATGATATAAAAAATGTGATAATGCACTGGAATGGACTATCCCGGTATCTACTGGACAAAGGCAGGCAAATATCTGGAAAACATTTGTAGAAAGCGGGGTTTCATTTTAAGTAATATGTTATACTGTGTGGGTATACATTCTTAGAAAGTCATGTATTTACCAGTTATTTATTAGTATCTTTGGATCTTATATTTGGCAAGGATGAAAACATAGCTCTGTACACATACATTTTAATTTAACAAGGAAAATACAGTTTCAGAAGACATACTTAACACTGAGAGGTGAAGACCAAACAGATGACACCGTTTAATCCGAAATTCCTGCTGTTGGTCCCCAAAGGATAAAAAGCCATATTCATCGCCCAACCTGACAACACAGTACATATATTACAATGACAAGCTTGCAAAAATGATTTGCCCTTACAAATTATGACATGTGGTTGAAATTTGTGGTTGGATGAGGAATGTCCATAGTACATTAATGCTTCAATCTCTTCTGTGCAGTGCATATTGTGACATACGTAACATATGGTTTTGCATGGTGGTCTGGCTGGCGGGTGGGTGGTGTACTTGGGAAGACTTATTGGTATCTCTCTACAAACATAGATACGTAACAACGTTTCATAGTTCTCATAGTAGCTTAGCATGTATAGGTGATGTGTTACGGTTACCCATGGTAAGTAAAAGAGTGCCCTTAAAATGTATATAACCTCTTGTAGTGCCCTTCTCCCAATTATTGGGGTGCTATTGTAAATTTAGAGGTGTCTGAGCCAATAGTTGGGCTCAGACTTTACTAATTCTATGTAAATTATCCTCTGTTTTGGCTGTGTTTGTGCTCGATAGAAATTTTCCCCTGTTGTCTGTAGGTGGCATTACCGACTCAGGCCCATGTTGGAACTCGGGTAAACCATGGTGTGTTAGATGACCCAGTGGGAGTGGTGCCCCGTTATTCATGCTAGGAAGGGATACTTTAGAGGCAGACGCCATTTTTTTGGGACCTTTGCCTCGTGGCCCTCCTGGCGCGAGGTGCGTGTGTGAATTTAGCCCCGGGACCATGTTGGTCCGAAGCTGTGCCCCTTCCTCATTTACAAGGGTAAGTGGTATCTGGGGGACCCCTATTTTTATCAGGGCTTCCTGATTCTGATAAGCCCCCACTCTACAGACCCCCACAAGCACCGGGCCAGGGTTGTCAGAAAGAGGCTCTTGTCCTTATCTACATAAGGTGAGGGTACTTTGCTGAGGGTAATCTCCATGTTGAGGGGATGTGGCTTGGTGTGGTTCAGAAGGGGGGCACATGCTTGCTGCACTAACCTTTCCGGTCCAGCCAAACTGCATGCTCGAATCAGGTCTGGTGTGGAGTTTGGGGGGGAACGTGCCATTTTGGTTTTTTTTTGGGGTCCCCGTTAAAATCATATCATGACCTCATCAAGGAAAAGGTTCTGGTGTGTATTTTAGGGGGGCTCACACTGATTTTTTTCTTACAGAGCTATCCTGTTCAACTCAGTACTAGGTAATTCGTATGGCCTTAATAGTTTTACGGTCTAAGCTTGCTTATATACAGTACGTAATAGGCCCTGGTTATGCCACCCAAATTGGAATAGACCATCACATCTGGTTAGTTGTAGGAAGCAGGAAGGTGAATCATTGGAATAAATATTTTGAGGGTTGGTTAGGTTATAAAAGTTTTTTTTTTAGTAAGATTCTTTAAAGTGGCAATTTACCAAAATGAATACTTTGAAGCCCACCACTTTTCCACAGATGAAGTATTTTGTGTAGGTGAAGAAGGCCCCAATGGATAATGCTTGAAAAACCTACACAAGACTTTTCTAAAAGTGTTAGCGACTAGCTGATGGTAGGCTGACAACTAAGCAAGCCTTCTTAATCAAAAATATTTTCTTCTCTCTAATCCTCCCCTCACTATGTACCACAAAAACACCCAAGAGGTGTTTTCTTCTTCTGTGGGCAAAAACGGAAAGGACCGAACCTTGGCCAAGCCTAATAACACATAGGCGGTATACTAGCCTGTCTAACTGCAATATTTTAGGATGGCAGCTGGGAGAATAAACTCTCTGTAGGTCAGACATAGGACTTGGTCCAACAGGCCTTTCTTACTTGAACTCTGCAGCAGAAGTAACTCATAACCAAAATTTGACAGTAAGTCTGTCTGGCACCTCATAGACATCAAACAACCTTTGGAAGAAAAAAGTTGGAAGCAACTACAGTGATTAAATTCACTGCACATTAAGAAGTTTTATAAGCTGGTATAGCAAGGCATAACTGTTAGCACTGTACATACCCAAGGATTTACCACAGGATAGTTTTAGCTGTGTTTCTTAGCCTGTCTATGTTGTAGACATTCTAGATGTTTCCTGTGTAACATTAACACGTCTATAAAGTTTTTCTGTTCAAATAGCACATGCAAATAGGCCACTCACACAGAGGAGCTCTTCAGTCTGTTTAAAATAAACTTAATAAAAACTTCTAGTCCCCCCGTTTTTTCCGAAGAGGAGAGAAAGAATGACGACTTGTTCATTAGGTGGGCTGCTAAGGCACGGGCTATTTGCATTGACTTTTATTTTTCCTTCTCTACCTCTGGATACAATATCAGAACTCAATGTAACTCAGGTTATATATCTGTTTCCTCATAGTTGTTTTATTAGCAAATTTAAGAGTGGTGCATTTTTACCAAATTTTGGTACAAATCATGAACATTGGGCAAAATTTTGAATTGACTTTTATTTTTCCTTTGCTACCTCTGGATACAACAACAGAACTGTAAAAACAGGAAGGTGCGCCAGGCTGGTAGCAGATCAAATAAACAGGAATTTATTAATAACATTCAGGCAAATGGCTACTCACATAATTGGGATAATAACAAGCATATAACTCCAGAAAGTACATGGTCACTCGGGGGAGTCCAAGGCTGTGTCACTGCAGGCTTCAGCGGTGCAAGAAAAGGACCAGCCAGAGTTATTCCTCACGGCGGGGAAACCAGCGTGGAACGCACTCAGGATACTCTGGAACTGGATTGATGATGGGACGTGTCAGATGGCGCGTTTCAAAGCTTACGCTTTTTCTGCAGATCTGATTGGCTGTTGAGACTGTCAATCTTAAATAGGCTCGTCCAGGCCACAGCAACAGCAGAACTCAGTGGGGGAGATTTACTAAAACTTTTGCAAACAAAATCTGGTGCAGCTGTGCATAGCTACCAATCAACTTCTAACTTCAACTTGTTCCAATAAGCTTTCATAATGAAATGTAGAAGCTGATTGGTTACTATGCACAACTGCACCAGATTTTATGTGCACCAGTGTTACTAAATCTACCCCTGTGTAACTCAGATAACTCAGGTAATACATACATCTGTTTCACCATAGGTGGAGATGAGTACATTTGAGAGTTGAATATTTAGAATAATCAAGAAGGGGACAAAGAAAGGGAATCTAGGACCATTCTTTACAAAAAGTAAAGGGACTTAATAAAAATATTATTATTATTTTTTTACAAATCTATATTAAATGTTAAACATTAAAAAGCTCTACATGCTGATTATATAAAACCTATAAAACATTATATAAAAGCATCTACAGGTAATGATGTATGCTATACGATATTGGAATCAAACATTGTTATTTTTCTACATCAAGAGGAAACATCAACGCATTTCAACTTCTAACTCTTCCTCAGGGGGTTATATTTTCTAAGATGGTTTTCTAAAAAAATGCATATATCATTATATCTCATGTCACAATAATATACTAAAATTATATACAAAACAGAATGCTGAATATTTCCCTAAAATTCTGTGAAAATCATGAGAATTGGGTAACATTTTACTATTTTCACAATTGCATTTGGGGTCAGTTGGGTTAGGTGAAATTAAGATGGTTTTGGTGATCTTTAAGGGTGTAAGGGCTAAACTATAAATGGCTCATGTGCATTACAGAAGCTAATTTTATCTGTACCAGACCTGTTCTTGAGCTAAAAAATAGTTGCATTGTTTTCCTTAAGGAAAGATTTAAAACAGACATTGAAAAAGTTAAAGAAAAAAAAAAATTTTTAAACACCAATACAAAAATAATGATTGAAGGAAAAAAAAACCACAGTAATGCATCCCTAATGCCGCATACACACGGTCGGACATTCCGACAACAAAACCGTGGATTTTTTTACGACGGATTGTTGGCTTAAACTTGTCTTGCATACACACAGTCACACAAATGTTGTCAGGAATTCCGACCGTGTGTACACAGTATAAAGGCTCGTACACACGGTCGGACATCCGACAAACTTTCCCTTGGATTTTTGTCCGGAGTGATTTGTCCGGTCACACCCATAGCATACACACGCTCGGGTTTTTCTGAAATTTTTTCTAAAACTTTCCCAACATCACGTGGTTTTCTGCTCTTTTTCTGCTCTTTACCGCCACCCTTTGGTTAACTTCTGCTATTGTTGGTTGATTTTAAAATTGGTTCTGAGCATGCGTATTTGCACTTTGTACAAAAGTCCGATGGCTTGCTATACACACGGTCAGACTAGGCACCATCAGACTTTTGTTGTCGTAAAGTTTGTCTGTTTGCAGACCGAACTTTTTGTTCGATGAAACCCGAAAAAGTTGGTCCGATGGAGCGTACACACGATCGGACAAAATTGAAAACTTGTTGATTTTGAAGTTTGTTGGCCGAAAGTCCGACCGTGTGTATGGGCCTTAAGGCTGCATTCACACGTGGCAATTTAGAATCTCCATAAAAAATTGTTGCGATTTTGCCGATGGTTCCAAACCGTGGCCAAAGCATGATGCACATTTGGGTGCCATTGTTCTTAATCACTTGCCTGACATTTTTTTTTTTTATTTCACGACAGATTCAGTTCATTACATAATCAAAATCATTTAGGTAGATTCACCTACGGCGGCTTAACTTTGTGCGGGCGTAACGTATGTTATTTACGTTACGCCGCCGCAATTTAGAGAGGCAAGTGCAGTATTCACAAAGCACTTGCTCTGTAAGTTGCGGCGGCGTAGCGTAAATTGGCCGGCGTAAGCCCGCCTAATTCAAATGTGGAAGAGGTGGGTGTGTTTTATGGAAATTATTTGTGACCTCACGTAAATGACGCTTCGAACGAACGGCATGCGCCGTCCGTGGACGTATCCCAGTGCGCATGCTCCAAATCACGTCGCAAATAGTTAATGCTTTCGACGTGAATGTATCCTACGCCCAGCCCTATTCTGAATCGACTTATGCAAACGACGTAAAACGTGAAAAATAGGACGCTGTGCCGACGTCCATACTTAACATTGGCTGCGCCATCTTTTTGGTGGTTTATCTTTACGCCTGAAAACGCCTTACGTAAACGGTGTATCTTTACTGCGACGGGCGTGCGTACGTTCGTTAATAGGCGTATCTTGCTGATTTACATGCGTACACGCCCCCTGCGTAAATATGCAGCTAAGATACAACGGCGTAGGAGACTTACGCCGGTCGTATCTTAGCAACATTTAAGCGTATCTCAGTTTGAGCATACGCTTAAATGTACAACGGCGCGGATTCGGAGTTACGACGGCGTATCTACTGATACGCCTTCGTAACTGTACATGAATCCAGCTCATTGTGTTTATCCCTACTCCTTACTTTGTATAGGTAGACTGTACCATATTCATGACTAGTGTAGTTCAGATAGCCCAACCTTCTCCTGACCTTTTGCCCACCCCTTCTTAGTTTAACCCCCCACATCCTTTTCCCCATTAACGATAGCAACACAAATTGACGTAAATTTGCCACAACAGCCTTTTTTATTTTTAAAACTCACAAATTAAATATTTAACCAAATTTTAATAATTTCAAATAATTACAACAATTAAATTCATTAACAATTTTACCAAACAACTTTTTTAACACCAGTCTAATTGGTATTTGACAGCAACCCCACATTAACCTTTTCTTTCCACCACCACACTGCGGTACCAATGCCATACCCGGCCTTCAGTCGACTCCAGCTCGGAGACACCCCCCTTTAACCCCGCAGTGCACCGTAACAGTATTACAGTGGACACCGTTCCACTGGAATAACCCCATAAGGGACCCATCCCGCCGATGAGCCCCCCACCATTTCAATTCCATCTGTTAACTGTCACCATCAAAGACCAAGGACACCGCCACAGCTGTCATGACAACCTGTCCACCGACCTGAAAGAAAAGAAAACAGACGCACAACACTGAACACAAAACAAAACGGGGAGGGTGGGTGGTAAAACCTGCCTCCCTGTGTAACGTCCTTCCCGCACTGTGCCACGTGTGCCTCCGCCCCCCTATATATAGGGCTCCTCCCCCCTTTCCAAACTGACCTACGACCACTCCCCTGAAACGCCTCCATCCCCATTAACTGCCTGTTGACCATCCTCCACTCCAGTCATGCCCGGCCCTGCGTTATGCCTCTTCTGTCCTGTCACTCCGGGCCTCCCCTGTGTTATTGACACAACAGAGTACTTTATTTGCATATGTCCCTAAATAAGGTTCTAACTATTAATGAAGTAAAGTTCAGCTTGTGTCAGCAGTGTGGCAGTTTGAACAATCGGCCAGGGCTGAAATTAAATAGTGATGTAAGAGCGCATAATAATGTCAAATAATAGAGTTAAGAAGAATGCAGTCAACTAAAGAGCTCTGTTTTTGCATTACATAAAAAGGACCATACATATTACAACCCCTGTAGAATCTCTAGAGTCTCTTTTACCAAATCCATGTGATTTAAGAATTTACCAAAAAAATAATAATACATATACAGTATGCAATCAGGCAGGCTATTACTCTACATAATAGTTGGCTGCTCTGATTTTCAAAATGTAAAACCTCAGACAAAGTAAGTAAAGGTACAAAAGATAGGCAAATATCACTATTTCATCAGTAAACCTGCATTCATTTTTATTTTGAATTTTATTAGTGAAGGTAAATATACTTCTAAATGTCCTGTTATGACAAATTCCTTTTTAAAGCTGAACTAAACTCTTTCAACTAAGATGAACTATTTTTAATCCTTATGCTGCTAGCTTTGGTAAATAGATAGGAAGGTACAGAATATTAGATTTAGTTGTTTTAAACTTTTTTTTTCAGTTGCTCCAGCTCCTTCAAGTTGCGATGGTTTGCGCTGGTGAACAGCAATCTTTAAAGGGGTTGTAATGGTTTTTTATTTTCTAAATAGGTTCCTTTAAGCTAGTGCATTGTTGGTTCACTTACCTTTTCCTTTGATTTCCCTTCTAAATGTTTTTTTTTCTGCGTCTGAATTTCTCACTTCCTGTTCCTCCTCAGTAAGCTGTTCTGGTTGACTAACCCTCATGGATGTTGGGGGCAAGCTTACTGGGGAGAAACAGGAAGTGAGAAATTCAGACAAAGAAAAAAAACATTTAGGGCCAGATTCTCGTAGTTCTGCGTATCTTTGCGCGGGCGTAACGTATCCGATTTACGTTATACCTCCGCAACTTAGACGGGCAAGTGCTGTATTCTCAAAGCACTTTCTCCGTGAGCTGCGGCGGCGTATCGTAAAAAGGCCGGCGTAAGCCCGCCTAATTCAAATTTGGAACAGGGGGGCGTGTTTTATGTTAATAACTTGTGACCCGACGTGATTGACCGTCCGTGGAATATCCCAGTGTGCATTGCTCCAAAGTACGCCGCAAGGACGTCCAGCCCCATTCACGGACGACTTACGCAAACAGCGTAAAATATTCAAAATGCGACGCGGGAACGATGTCCATACTTAACATTGGTACGCCGCATGTACGCCACCATATAGCAGGGGTAACTTTACGCCGGGAAAAGCCTAACGTAAACGGCGTAACTGTACTGCGTCGGCCGGGCGTACATTCGTGAATTCGCGTATCTAGCTGATTTACATATTTCGAGGCGTAAATCAGCGTACACGCCCCTAGCGGCCAGCGTAAATATGCAGTTACGATCCGACGGCGTAACAGACTTACGCCGGTCGGATCTAATAGAAATCTTCGCGTAACTGATTCTAAGAATCAGGCACATAGATACGACGGCCAGACTCAGAGATACGATGGCGTATCTGGAGATACGCCGTCATATCTCTTTTGAGAATCTGGCCCTTAGAAGGGAAATCAAAGGAAAAGGTATTGGATTGAGGTCTGGGCTTTGACTAGGCCATTCCAACACATTTAAATGTTTCCCCTTAAACCACTCAAGTGTTGCTTTAGCAGTGTGTTTGGGGTCATTGTCCTGCTGGAAGGTGAACCTCCGTCCTTGCCTCAAATCACTCAGAGTGGTACAGGCTTTGCTCAAGAATATCCCTGTATTTAACACCATCCACCTTTCCCTCAACTCTGACCAGTTTCCCAGTCCCGATTGCTGAAAAACATTCCCACAGCATGATGCTGCCACCACCATGTTTCACTGTGGGGATGGTGTTCTTTGTGTGATGTGATGGGTTGGGTTTGTACCAGACATCGCGTTTTCTTTGATGGCCAAAAATAAAAAATTTTGTCTCATCAGACCAGAGCACCTTCCTCCATACATTTTGGGAGTCTCCCACATGCCTCTTCGCAAACTCAAAACGTGACATTTTGTTTTTTTGCTGAAAGTAATGGCTTTCTTCTGGCCACTTTGCCATAACTCTATGGAGCGTACGGCTTATTGTTGTCCTATGTACAGATACTCCAGTCTCTGCTGTGGAACTCTGCAGCTCCTCCAGGGTTACCTTAGGTCTCTGTGCTGCCTCTCTGATTATTGCCCTCCTTGTGAGTTTTGGTGTGCGGCCGTCTCTTGGCAGGTTTCCTGTTGTGCCATGTTCTTTCCATTTGGTTATGAAAGATTTAATGGTGTTCCTAGGGATCATCAAAGATTTGGATATTTTTTTATAACCTAACTCCGACTTGTACTTCTCAACAACATTGTTCCTTACTTGTTGGGAGAGTTCCTTGGTGTTCATGGCAGTGTTTGGTTAGTGGTGACTCTTGTTTAGTTGTTGCGGCCTCTGTTGGGGCCTTTCAAAAAAGTGTGTATATGTAATGACAGATCATGTGACACTTAGATTGCACACAGGTGGACATCATTTCAAAAATTATGTGACTTCTGAAGGTAATTGGTTGCACCAGAGCTTTTTGTGGGATTCATAACAAAGGGGGTGAATACATACGCACATGCCAATTATCAGTTTTTTATTTCTGAAAAATTGTTTTATGTATATATTTTTCTGATTTTACTTCACCAACTTAGACTATTGTGTTCTGATCCATCACATATAATTCAGATTAAAAAAAACATTGAACTAAAGGCTGTAATGTAACAAAATAGGTAAAAAGCCAAGGGGGGTAAATACTTTTGCAAGGCACTGTATATGTGCCCAGGTCAGATTTCATGAATGGGGTTTACAACCACTTTAACAAAGTCAGTATGTATGGCGTGCTTGTTTTTACATGAATACAGCTATTCGTTTTGTTTAAAAAGTTATATTGAAATGCAAATTAATACAAATCAATGTGGCATGCATATTCATTTTAAGATTTAGTCCAGTCCAAAATGATGTAGGCATACCTTGGGATACAATTACATTTAATTTTTTTTAAAACAACTTTATTATAACAAAAGGTGCATACATGTCATTACATACAACCACAGTATAACCGATATCATGAGAGTGTGCAACAAACAAAATAGATACAGTTCAAGGCTGACGTCCCAAATAAGAAACCTAAGAAACCAAGAGTAAAAAAAATTAAAATAACAGGGGAGGAAAAAGCAGCATCAGGAACCAACCGTGTAGATGTCTCTGACCCGTAAAAGTATACCCGGCCAGGGGCAGGCCATTCCACGGGCAATACAGACCCACAGTGCCCTACGTGCAAGAATCCGAGTCTTGCAGCCAATGATTCCATATTTTGTCATATTTGGTTGGGCATTCCCTGTTAATGTATATAACCTTTTTATACGGTAAATTATTATTGACCTTCAACTCCACCAGTCCAGGGGGCACGGGCCGCATCCACCGTCGGGCAATTACCTTCCGCACCGAGAACAACGTCTCATGCAAGAACGTCTTTGTGTACTTGTCTATGGTATCTGGGAACACCCCGAGTAGGCATGGTTTCGGGTCTAATGTGACCGGAGAGACCATGTGGTCGTGTAGGAAGGTTACGACTTGCGCCCACAGACCCTGCATCTTGGGGCATGACCACAGTAAGTGAAAGAATGTACCCACCTCCCTCCCACACATCTGACAAAGGGTAGATTGGGTGTTTCTATATCTGGCCACCCGGAGGGGGGTGAGATATGCCTGATGGATAATGTAAATTTGAGTCAATCTGTCTGAGAGCCTGGGTGAGACAGCCTTGCAGGATTCTAGAGCACAATTACATTTTTAATTGTTTAAACTTTGTCCTAATAAAGCTTTTTATTTTTCTATAATCCCACTAGTGTACCTGTATAAGATATCCTTGGGTATATATTATCCTCCTTTTCTATACCGTGGGATACATATGCACACAATAGATGAGAGGAAGAATCAAAGAACAATGATGTTCAACTGTCCCCAAGCGTTTGAATATAAACTTTCAATGGAACTAGCATAAAAAAGAAGCAAGAGGGGAGGCCACAGGGTTGTGGAGAGGTACACAAAAAGGAATATAAGAAAAAAAGGGAAAAGGGGTGGCCTTGGTCAAGTACAGGACCTCAGGATAGGGTGCGCCCCATTAATACAGCTTTTCTTTAATGGTTAACTTAGCAATCTGAGACCAGAAGTGGTTTGGTCTGGTGTCTCCAAACCATTTGACCCTTTGCCCATATTATGTATTTCAGTAGTAGGTAAATGCTGAAGAGTTAAAGAGGAAGTAAACTCTATGAAAAAAAAAAAAAAAACACCCTGCAAGACAAAGTCATAATGAGCTAGTATGCATAGCATATGCATTATGAATTACTTACCTGATATCGTAGCCCCTGCAGCGGTCCTCGTTCACCTCCTCCATCACCACCATCTCTCCCAGAGTGACTTCCGGGTGACTGGCCAGAGCCACGATGAGGTCGCGCGGGAGCTGCCAGTCACGGCACGATCACCGTTAGAAACGGCACGCTTAGTGTGCCTGCGCCGTTGTCTATCGGTGCTGTCTTTTTTGCAAATAACTCCTAAACCGTGTAGGTTTAGATTTTCTTCTAAATAGAGCCAGAAAAATGGTCTGTTATTGGCAGATACGATGCCGTTAGGAAATGTTGACTGTCCACTTACATAATTGTCCTCTGTAAGGACCTGAGGTGTTAAACAGCACAGATAAAGAAGCATGGACACCCAAACTTTCCACAAATGGCAGTTGTCATCTTCACCTTCCTCTTAGTGGCCTTTTTTGGATGCGGTTGCCTTACTGTGAAGGATAAAACTGGCAGCTATTTTCATACCCAGTGCCAAGTCCGGCTCTTAACGGTCGTCTGACAAGTCCTTATGCCCGGCCTGCACACATTTTTCCTCTTCGCTTTCATTTTACTTGGACTTGAATGTCAAACTTGTCTTCACTCTTTTAAGAGTATTTTTTCTTAGCTTTTACATTTACAATAAATATTATTTCATGCAAAAGTGATGAAGATAAAAAAATACACACATGCATATAAATTTAGTAAGTATCACATTTAATATGAGTTTCTGCTAGAGTTTAAAATATTTTTTTTTTTTTTAGGTCTCAAACACATTGCAAATTTAGAAGATGGAAAGGAATGCTGGCTTCTTAGCCAATTTGTAATCGTCAGCAAGTGTGCGATCTTAAAAATGCCACGTGAACCTGTCTTCAGTAAATGCATGCAATGGTTGTGGTGTGGGGTTGCAATACGATTTTCCTGAAATTTAATTAAAGGGTAACTCCACTGTCTTGGAAAAACAAGCAATTAAAAAATAATATAGCATACACAAGTGGTACAAAAGCCATATTGTGATTCAATGTTATTAAAATGTCTTTCCTTTTCAACTACAGCGCTGTAATTTTTTGTAAAATTAAATGCGATATGGCAACTTGGAGGCATTCTGTATACCATTGGTGTACACAAGCCTCCAAAAGAAATTTCTTGCTTGTGTGATTGGCTTGCTAATTTTCCCAGAAGTCTGCACCAAGACAAAAGTCAGATTTTAGTGGAGTAAAGGAGTGGGGTCGAGTGTGAGAAAGAGGGAAGAAAAAAAATATAAATATATTTTTTTTATATTTAGTTGGGGGAGAGGGAAGGGAGAAAGGCAACCTGAAGGTGCTACTCAGGAGCAATTTCCATTTCTACAATTAAAACGCTCTATTCCCATCTTTGGGCAGGCTCACCGGGGAGCCTCCCATGCCCTTGTGGGCTGTGACTGCCGCTCCTTGCGAATGTTCTTACTTATGATGTGGTTAACTTTGTCAACTTTTTATTTTCATTATCTCCTATATGGAGCATTTGGCCAAAGTTGTTTATACTACTATTTTTTTCCATGCTGATACCCCTACAATTTACTGTCCTACAGTGCATTGAGCCATTGGTATGATGACTATTAACCAGTTCCCGACCACCGCATGTACATATACGTCCACAATATGGCACGTACAGGCACATGGGCGTATAGGTACGTCCTCGCCTATTAGCGGGTGGGGGGTCCGATCGGGACCCCCCCCGCTACATGCGGCGGTCGGGTCCGCTCGGGGAGTGATCCGGGACCACGGCGCGGCTATTTGTTTATAGCCGCTCCGTCGCGATCGCTCCCCGGAGCTGAAGAACGAGGAGAGCCGTGTGTAAACACGGCTTCCCCGTCCTTCACTATGGCGGCGCATCGATCGCGTCATTCCCTTTATAGGGAAGACACGATCGATGACGTCATTCCTACAGCCACACCCCCAAACAGTTGTAAACACATACTAGGTGCACCCTAACTCCTACAGCGCCACCTGTGGTTAACTCCCAAACTGCAACTGTCATTTTCACAATAAAGAATGCAATTTAAATGCATTTTTTGCTGTGAAAATGACAATGGTCCCAAAAATGTGTCAAAATTGTCCGAAGTGTCCGCCATAATGTCGCAGTCACGAAAAAAATTGCTGATCGCCGCCATTAGTAGTAAAAAAAAAATAAAAAATAAAAATGCAATAAAACTATCCCCTATTTTGTAAACACTATAAATTTTGCGCAAACCAATCGATAAACGCTTATTGCGATTTTTTTTACTAAAAATAGGTAGAAGAATACGTATCGGCCTAAACTGAGGAAAAAAAATGTTTTTATATATGTTTTTGGGGGATATTTATTACAGCAAAAAGTAAAAAATATTGCTTTTTTTTCAAAATTGTCGCTCTATTTTTGTTTATAGCGCAAAAACTAAAAACCGCAGATGTGATCAAATACCACCAAAACAAAGCTCTATTTGTGGGGAAAAAAGGACGCCAATTTTGTTTGGGAGCCACGTCGCACGACCGCGCAATTGTCTGTTAAAGCGACGCAGTCCCGAACTGTAAAAACACCTTGGGTCTTTAGGCTGCATATTGGTCCGGGGCTTAAGTGGTTAAACCAATTATATTTATGCATGTATATATTCGATATGTTATGTCATGTAGATTTTTAATACCATTATTTTTTGATTGAACTACTATTTCTATTTATTGCCTCATTCAAAGTCTCAAACTCCCCCACTCCCCCCTTCTTTGCAATTGAGAGGGATGGAGGCACATATTCCCGGGTGTATCATTTAAAGTCCCAATTTTTCTCCTTGTAGTTTAATAATATTAATAGGCATGCCCAGCATTTCTTTCAATTCACCATTTGCCCTCCAACCACCACAGCAGCTCCCTCTGCCAGGATCTTGTGGATGTTAGGTCTGCGGATGTCCCTTCTGAGAGACATCCATCCATCTACTTACCTTTCCACCTACTTCTACACTTGTGATTTGCTGAACCTAATTTCTTACTTTTTACGTTTATTACAAGATGTGGCATCCACAACATTAGGTCAACCCTTGAGGTGTTCTGTGATCACTCCTCTCTGCTGGGCTTTTTGACCGACCCCAGTGGATCACAGGTCGGTTGCCCTAGGTTCTTTATCACCTGTTGATGACTGGAGGACAATGCCTGTGTTTGTTCATGTTTTTAACCTTGGTTATTCCTTCAACCTTTAAAGGAGTTGTAAAGGAAAACATTTTTTTTTTTTCATAATAAGCATCCTTTACCTGCAGACATTCCTCTTTCCACTTCCTCATTGTTCGTTTTTGCTCAGAAGTTGCTCTATTTCTTCTCTGTTCTGTTCACTTCCTGCTTGTCTGATGGTCAGTGACGTGCTCGCCCCCTCCTCTACATGTTGGAGACTTCAACGAGGTGTGAATTACTGGGCGTGTCGCAATGCATACTGGGAAATGAAGTTCTTACATGAACGAGCGATGCAAACCAGGAAGTGAATGAGAGAACAGAAACTAGAACGCCGGAAGTGATATAGATGAAGAAATTTAATAGGCATTTTTTTGTTTTTTAACAGAATCATTACACTATTCTGTCTGTCTACCTTGCAGACATTAATTTTAGGCAAAAACATTTTTTCCTTTACAACTCCTTTAACTACCTTCAGACACAATACAACTATACATTATATACACCCCTGAAAAAGATTTTGAAAGCAAATTTCAAAACTCGTTGGGAGTGCATTATCTGGGGCATTCTGATTGGTGTCTTCAAGCGGAAACCTTGTCACTTACTATTGTAATTTACCTTTATTGTTTGAAAAGCCAATTTAGCTTTGTACAACATGTTTTTATATTTTGTGATACGAATAAAGATTTTTTTGTACAACTTATTATGAAATATTATTTGTTGCCACTTAAAGTTCCCTTCATAAGAGTTTTCGTTCTATGCATATGCAACTAAGGGATGTGGGCAACCATCAGCTACAATCTACATTCATTTCAGCATTTCTTTTGATGTGCATGTTTCTCTCTTTGCTTTTTCAGTGCAATGCTTTTCCTTTTTTTCACAGATGATTATTGTTATTATTCAGGATTTTTATAGCGCCATCAGTTTGTGCAGCGCTTTACAAAATGAAGGCAGACATTACAGTTACACCACAATTTGGTACACAAGTAATTGGATGGTCTTGGAGGTAGGTGGGTAGACCTACATGGAGCTTCTGATCAGGTCCAACTGAAAAACGACCCGTGTGACAGGACCCTAAAAGGATGCATTTCTTGATATAGCTTCATCCACTATATGGCCACAATCTGTAATTTGTATTGCCACAATATACACATTTATTTAAAGTACACTATATTACCAAAAGTATTAGTCCGTAGGGCTCAATATTAAGCAGCCCACCCTTTGCTGCTATAACAGCTTCAACTCTTCTGGGAAGGCTGTCCACAAGGTTTAGGAGTGTGTCTATGGGAATGTTTGACCAATTTTCCAGAAGAACATTTATGAGGTCAGGCACTGATGTGGATTAGAAGGCCTAGCTCGCAGTCTCCCCTCGAATTCATGCCAAAGGTGTTCTCAGGGGAGTTCTGGTTGAGGTCAGGACTCTGTGTAGGCCAGTTAAGTACCTCCACCCCAATCTCGCTCATCCATGTCTTTATAAGCCTTGCTTTGTGAACTGGTCCAAATCATTTGGTGGAGGGGGGATTATGGTGTGGGCTTGTTTTTCAGGGGTTGGGCTTGAGTCAAGAGGTCCAGTGAAGGGAACTCTTACTGCCTCAGCATACCAAGACATTTTGGACACTTTCATGCTCCCAACTTTTTGGGAACAGTTTGGGGATGGCCCCTTCCTGTTCCAACATGACTGTGCACAAGCAATACAGTGGAACCTTGGTTTACGGGTAACGCAGTTAACGAGCATTTTGAATTATGAGCAACTTTTTTTTTCTAATTCTGACTCGGTTTGCAAGTGTTGTCTCGCAAAACGAGCAGAACTCAAGCTAATGGGGTGTGCAGTACCGCATTTGGCCAGAGGTGGGGGGTGCCGATGACACTCAGAATGGTTCGGAACCATTCGGAGCCATTCAGAAATACTTGGAATTACTTGGCAATACTCAGAAATACTCTGTTCCTTAGTGTTTCCAAACCTTTCAGAGGGTTTCCGAGATCGGCCGAGCTGTCCCCGAGAATTTCCCAGGCTTTCCGGCGCCCCCCAGCTCTGGCCACATGCGGTTTTGCATGCCATAGAAGTCAATGCGGAACAAATTATCTTTGGTTCCATTGACTTCTATGGGGAAACTCGTTTTGATATGCGAATGCTTTGGATTACAAGCATTCTCCTGAAAAGGATTATACTCTTAATCCAAGGTTCCACTGTATATATAATATAGTGTATCTGTAAGCCTCAAACCAGTTTTGGTGCATGGCAATGTTGCATGGTGATCTTGTACAATTTAAGCATTAATAAATCGGCTTGTAAGAAAGGATTGTGTTGTGTGGGAACTGTCAGGTTATCTGGCTGATTTGTTTGTTCTCTGCCAGCCGTCAGATTTATTTTTTCACTCTTTCTCTCTGGCAGAGACATTGGAAATAAGGTTTTGTTGAAATGTTTCATATTTACTTCTGTAATGTGGTGTGAAGAATTCATATATTTATCCCCGTCTCCATTCCTCATATGAGGTCCGGGCAGCCTGGGGCTCATATTTTATGGTGTATTCATGCCTGTAATAAACCGGTGAATGCTCACACTGTCTCAGATATTATTTTTCTATTACTTGTCAGCTTTACTTATAATGTTCTCCCGTCTCTGGGACTGTCTGGGAAAGATTGTCAAGGAAATTTCCAACTTATATATTATATATATAGAAATATATACAGAAAGCTTGGAGTTTAAGCGATATTTGTATTATTAGTACAAATTAGTATATTGGTGAAAAATAATATTGTTTTTGGCTAACTTAACCACTTCAACCCCGGAAGGATTTACCCCCTGGTCATTAACCAGGCCATTTTTTTGCGATACAGCACTGCATTAACTTAACTGACAATTGCGCGGGCGTGCGACATTGTACCCAAAAAAGATTGACTTCCTTTTTCTCCCACAAATAGAGCTTTCTTTTGGAGGTATTTTAATGATCACCTCTGTGTTTTTTATTTTTTGCGCTATAAACAAAAAAAGACTGCCAATTTAAAAAAAAATAACAATATTTTTTACTTTCTGCTATAATATATATATATATATATATATATATATATATATATATATATATATATATATATATATATATACACACATATATATATATATATATATATATATATATATATATATATATATATATATATATATATATATATATACAGTACGTATATTGATTTTTTTGCGCAAAAGTTATAGCTTCTACAAACTAGGGGATAGTCTTATGGAATTTTTATTTATTATTTTTTTTTTTTTGCTAGTAATGTTGGTGATCAGTGATTTTTAGCGGGACTGTGACATTGAGACGGACAGATCGGATGCCAAACTGACATTTTTGACACTTTTTTGGGAACCAGTGACATTATTACAGTGATCAGTGCTAAGAATTTGCACTGACATTGTAATAATGACACTGGCAGGGAAGGGGGTTAACATCAGGGGCGATCAAAGGGTTAAGTGTGTTCTCTGTTTGTGTTTTATAACTGTATGGGGTCTGTGTGACTGGGAAAAAACACAGATTCGTCTTCCTGCTTAGCAGGAAGATAGATCTCAGTGGCATCTCCTTAACAGAACAGAGATATGCCTTGTTTACTTTGGCAGATCCCCATTCTGTCTCTGTAGAGAATGATCGCGGCCGGCCGGCAGACATCGAGTCCGCATAATCCACTGATTGGCTTCCCCGCTAGCCAATCAGAGCGCGCGCCCACCAAAGCTAGTGCACGAATTGCCATACCGGTATGGCGATATGCGCAGCCAAGTCACCTTGCCTCAGTACATCTGCGGCGGGTCGTCGGCAAGTGGTTCAAGTGGATCTTCACCCTTTTTGTGCTTCGTCCCTCCCCCACTACAGAAAAAGCATTCTTTTTTTTGGTTTGACAACTTTTTTTAAGGGTTTAAAGTTTCAGTCTTGCCCACTGTCCTCCCTTCTTGCCCAGACAAATGGCTTCAGTGCCCTCTAAGATATGTAATGTGCATATCCCATGAGGCACTGGGAACACTGCACGCTATTCCATTCAACAAAAGTGGAGGGGGGGGTTAGTTATGTTGTCCTGTTGAGATGGTGCATCCTAGGAGATAACTGTGCTTGTCAGGTTTTGTTTTTTAAATGTTATCATACCTGGGATGTCTACTAGACTCTTGTTTGGACAGATTTATTCCTTAAAATTTGGTGGCCTACAATATAAAACGCCAAATTTCCATGCAAAATAGTTGTACCGCTTTCAGCACCTAAAATCTGAAATAATCATACCACCTGGGAGGTTAATGCTGGTTTATGTTTGCACCATTTTAGCCCCCAGGGGTTCTATTGCAAGGGCAAATAGGAGGGGGGAGAGAGGGCACCCTTGCCTAGTACCTTTACCCAGTGAAAATACCTGTGAGGTCTTGTCACCCTCCAGATTGCAGTCTGGGGATTATGATGCAATAAACTGACCCATGTAATGAATTTTTCTCCGAAGCCAAACCTTCCCAGCACTGCCCACAAATAGCACCATCAAACGCTATGTTTGCATCCAGCGATAAAGGCGCTCTCGCTCCCCTGTTATCAGCTGATGTTTGCCCAAATGGGACAACTTTAAAAAATGTTGTTGTGTATACAATGCAGAGGGACACTCCGTACATATAGAAGCACTCTAGTGTCTTGTGTCCTGCCCAAGTGAATTGTTCCTTGTTTTTCCACATAATTGTTTCTATTATTAGTTACCTCATTCTTGAAGTGACCCTGCCATTAATATACCATCTTGTTGGTAGGAAGCGCTGGTCGTTTCCATATGCCTGACAGAATCTTACTAAATCTGAGTGTATACATCCTTTTATATTCCAAATAAATCAATTTCTGCTTGGATATCTGTGCAATGAGCGTTCTTCTTCTCTCCTTCTTACATTTTATGTGGATACCGGAGTGCTCTGACTGCATTGTAGCATCGTCACTGTAGGCTCCAAATAGAGGAAGTGGCCTTGGTATACCTTTTTGGCCTTATAAGAGGAGGATCATTATCATCTTGTGTGGAGTGGATCAGTGTTTGAGGAGGAGGGATCAAAGGTGTCACGATCTATTGCATTTAATGTGTATACCCTATACACTGATGGTAAGAGTCAGTTATATCGGGTGATGATGATGGTCTCTCTATCCTTATTTATACAGAGTCAATCCATATGCGGACCCCTGTTTTGATTGTTTCAGCAATCAGTATTGATGAACTTTATGCTTTTTATCTTTATTGATTTTTGTGTTGGATATGTTTACAGGCCACTGGCGCCATGACGCATATCTGAGACACCTGTTCTCGCATTATCCCTTTTTGGGATAAAATAATACAATTCTATGACAGACTTGTTGGGGATAAATTCCCAAATGAACCTTACATAACTGTACTTTCTATGTTGCCATGCTCCTATAAACAAATCAAGAAAACCTTAATTCGACACTTTCTGTTATCGTAAACATTGGCGCCAACCGTATGCTCCTTCCTTAGCTAATTGGGCTTGTGAGATGGACAGGATCAAACACCTGGAACGCATGATAGCCTGGGAGAATAATAAGACTGATTCTTACAAAATACATGGACAGCCTGGTCACACTTTCGGTTTTCTTCCAATTTTGAGGCCTTTGTAAATGCGACTTCTGGGGCCTCTCAGGTATCGGTAACATTCTTCCCTGCCCCCTATCCCCCTTCTTTGTCCCTATTCTTCTTCTCTTTCTCTCTTCCCCCTCCTCCCTCCTCTTTTTTCTTTTTCCCTCTCTTCCTTTATCTTGTTCTTTGTTTCCTTCCTCTCTATGGAATTACTTGCTTTTCTCACCAGTTTCTCGTAAACGAGGTGCTCTGGAATTTACTGCTCTATTTCCTTTATAGGCAGTAGCACTGGTGTATGTTTGCGCCATTTTCATGGTGATCCCTAACATTACACTATTAGATTACCTCTTCTCCCATGCAGCCAGCGAGTTGAGAAGCGGGGTGAGGGGCCGAAAATTACTTCTCACCAGGCGGGGCCTCTAATAATTTGGGAGCCCTCCGCAGCTTTGCGGGGCCCTAAATGGCTTGCATAGTGAGCCTATAGGGTGGATCGGCCCTGATTAGATTGATTAGAAGATAATTTTGTATACTGATGCTCTGTTATCTTAACATATCATAGTGACCTTTAATGTTATTACAATCACCATGAGGTCCTGCATTTTATTACTTTTATCTCTAGACATATTTGTACATTTGCTGGAACTTGACATATACTTTTATGTTTATGTTCTGTATTGTTTCAATACTGAATAAAACAGTTTCAACATAAGCCTTGGTTCACATTGGTATGATTTGACATGCAATTTAACATGTCAAATCACCTTTCAAAATGGCGGCAATTGCCGGAAATGGCTTTGTCCTAATCTGTGTGACGCTGCATGTGCGGCGCCACACCAATTTCAAAAAGTAGTTTCTGTACTACTTTTTGCGATTTCAGGCTGCGATTTACTATTGACATCTGTGCAGAAACCTGAACAGATGTCTGTGAAATCGCGGCCGAAATCGGGACATACATGCAGGAGTGAAATCGTGTGAGTTCAGCTGAACTCGCACAGCTTCATTCCCGCAGCTCAGTGTGAACCTGGGCTAAAACACACAATGACCTCACAAATTATTATTTTTTTGTCGGCTGAATGAACACAAATTTCCATTTGACAAACTCCAAAACCTTATGAAAAGCCTTCATAGAAAAGTGAAGATTGTTATATCCACAAAGAGGGGCAGGGTTTCAACAAGTTAAAATGTAAACTGTAAAACTGGCCATAGATGGATCAAAATTCACCCAGTTCCGAAGACACCAACCGGGTGTGGCCACTATCGCTCGACCGAAGTTGATCTAACGATTGACGTCTGTTGAATGTGTTTATTGGAAAAAAAATTCTCGAACAGCGGCTGCAGCCAATAGGTTGCAGTTTCTGATTGGTGAAATCTGGCGGAGAAGAATCCCCCTTGTCAGAATACAATATCTTAGTAGGGAGCATTTCTCTCTACCTTGTTTGTGTGTATTAAAGGGTATTGCCTCAATTAAATGATTAAACAATTTCGGGGTGAGTACTGTCATCCTTAAATTAGACAATGGAAAGAGGGAAGAGTCGTGGCTACTCCAAAACTTTGTCCCGCGACACCAATAGTGTTGAGGTCTATCTCGGTACCCAGGTATTACAACAAGATAATTATAAAAATATACATTTATTAAGACAAATTTCCATAAAAAACATTAAGCACAATAATACATAAAAGATGGTTGTTGTATAAAGTTCCATTCAGTTCACATTTGAAAAACATAGAAACCCTACTGGTATGTGGGGACACAAGGATGTAGGTTCTGATGTGGTCCTCTACATGTTTTGCGACAAGTGTCGCTTCTTCAGGAGGAGTCGATCATAAACATTTATAGAAAGATACAATCTCATAGTTACGTAGTCAGAAGTATTTGAAAATAGTATTGTAACAAACTATCAATAAAGACATTATTTTTGGAGTATTGAAGATCGGGAAAACTTACCAATAGAATCCCAGAAGGGGCATCAAACGGCATAGATAGAGGCACCCTAAATGGGTAGTCCCACCAGCAGCGACCACGGGAGGTAATAATTATTAGATGGACTGGATTGATATAGAATAATATGTAATGAAGTGCTAGTTTTGGTCCACTAATGAGACTGGGGGTGACAAACACAAGGGTTATGGGATAGAGGAATCTGTGTGGATGGAGGAATCTGTTTGGTCATCTCCAGCCTAAGGGCCCTTTCACACGGTCGGACTGTTCAGGTCCGCCTGTCAGTTTTGTCGGCGGACCTGAACAGCGGCTCAGCAAGCCTATGGAGCGACTGATGTCAGCGGTGACATGTCCGCTGACATCCAACCCGATCCAATAAAATCAGACGTATGGCGATATGTCGCCATCCGTCCATGGCGGATCGGATCGGGTGAGATCTGATGAAAAAGGACATGCTGAGCTGGCGGGAGCTGGTGGACTCCGTAGTGATGGAGTCCGCCTCGTCTTAATGAGGGCTGAGGCCTTGTACACACGATCAGTCCAAACTGATGAAAACGGACTGAAGGTCAGTTTCATCGGTCCAAACCGACCGTGTGTGGGCGCCATCGGTCAGTTATCCTTCGGTCAAAAAAAATAGAACTTGCTTTAAAATGTGACCGATGGACGCCTAACCGATCGGTCCAAACCGATGGTTAGTATGCAAAAGCATCGGTTCCAAACCCGCGCATGCTCAGAATCAAGTCGACGCATGCTTGGAAGCATTGAACTTAATTTTTCTCTGCACGTCGTTGTGTTTTACGTCACCGCGTTGGACTCGATCGTTTTTTGAACTGATGGTAGGCACATCAGACCATCAGTCAGCTTCATCGGTTAACCGATGAAACGGACCTTCAGTCTGTTTTCATCAGTTTGGACTGATCGTGTGTACGCTGCCTAAGTATTGGACAGTGGGGTGAAAGTGATGCTTGGAGAAACAGTGGTCACTGCAGCCATGTGACTAGTACTGGTGCGACTGACATCTAGTGTCATACATAGACCGTAGAAAGGTTAGCTGCTGCAAACTGAACATCCTTTCTTTCTTGATAAGCGTTTTAGGTACCGTATTTATCGCGCTATAGCGCGCTCCCGCGTATACCGTGCACCCCTAAAGTTGCCCCGAATCCTGTGTAAAAAACGTTTTTTTGTACTTACAGTTTTGGTGTCTTGCGCGGCGTCCATCGGCGGCCTCGTCGGGTCCGGCGTCTGTCTGCGGCTTCGGGTGTCCTCTTCGTCGGGTCCGGCGTCCTTCTGTGGCTTCGGGTGTCCTCTTCGTCGGGTCCGGCGTCCGTCTGCGGCTTCGGGTGTCCTCTTCGTCGGGTCCGGCGTCCTTCTGCCTGCGTCCTCGCGTCCTCCCCGCTCGTTTCCCACGCCGTGTTTGAATACTGCGCCGACATATACAGAGCGCAGTACACTCGTGTATTGTCGGCAATGTTTGGCTACTCTCGCGCTGACGTCCTGTACGTCCAGGACGTCAGCGCGGGAGGAGCCGAGACTGCCCGACAATACACAAGTGTACTGCGCTCGGCATATGTCGGCGCAGTATTCAAACTCGGCGCGGGAAAGCAGGTATCGGCGTATACCGCGCACGCACGATTTTGCCCTGATTTTCAGGGCAAAAAAGTGCGCGGTATACGCCGATAAATACAGTACTTTTTAGGCTTACTATACTTTTTTACCATTTGCCTATCATGCATTTCATCTGGTGGCTTTTGCTGTTGTTTTTCTGGATGATTTATGGTGTTTAAAATGTATTGTTCATTTTACACTCTGGAGTATTTGAGGTGCTTTGCTTTGCAGTGCTCTTTTAATGTCATTTTCATGTTATCAACTATATTTTTATATTTGAATGTATCCTCTATAAATCAGGAAAACAGTACATACAAGTTCAAATGATAGCAAACCTTAACATAATTTTTAATTCTCGTGTGGGTGAGGTGAGGCTTTGGGGGCCATCAGGGTGTGCGCCCTAAGTGGAAAAAAAACTGTTGCACTATAGCAATTGCTTGTTGAACTCTGTCATTAAAGTATTTATCCATTAGCAGTAACAGGAACAACATACACTAATATAGCAAAACAGCAGCCCAGGGGGGGGAAAGCCAATCTTCTTTCCATATGGTATTGTAATAAGATATTAACATACGTCATCGAAAAAAATAAATGTTATGTTCCCACTATTTATTATTTATTTGTTAATTGCTATTCATTACATAAAATAACGTAAAGTCGATCACAGTACATCCAACTGTATATCAGATGTACAGACAAGGATTTTTAACGGGAAACAATACGTCTTTCCTACTAATTTAAAGATGCCAATGAATGGAAGATTCTGCATCCACATCTGAGTCTCTTCAGCTCAGCAGTTAACTAACCATGCTTCTTAAATTATGTGTAAAATATGTACCTTTAACCACTCCCCGGGATTTACTTAAGCACCTAAAAAATGCCTGGTGGGGAGCAGACGTACGTACAGATGTAAAATACATCATTGCATTTAATTCAAATCATATGGTCTAATCTACATAGTAGGTATCAAACCACAAATCATTATGCACTACAATTATCCCTGCCATGGTGCTTCTAAAAGGAACCTTGCACCCGTACCATCTCTGGCCTCTAAAAAATGCTGTTTGCTTGGCTGTCAATGGATTCCCTGGTGTGGAATGAGCACCAGAATTGAGTCAGAAATGATCTGCATGCTTTTCCCAGGTCAGTGTCTTAGGCCGCGTACACACGGTCAATCCATCCGATGAGAATGGTCCGACGGACCGTTTTCATCGGTTCACCGCTGAAGCAGACCGATGGTCTGATGTGCGTACACACCATCTGTTCAAAACCCGATCGGGTCAGAACGCGGTGACGTAGAACACACGACGCGCTGAAAAAAATTAAGTTCAATGCTTCCAAGCATGCGTCGACTTGATTCTGAGCATGCATGGGTTTTGAACGATGCTTTTGTACTAACCATCGGTTTTGACTGATGGTCAGCCGTCCATCGGTTCGATTTTAAAGCAAGTTCTATAATTTTTGTCCGAAGGACAACAGACCGATGGGCCGTACACACGGACAGTTTCTACCGATGAAACTGGACTTCAGGCCGTTTTCATCTGTTTGGACCGACCGTGTGTACGCGGCCTTAGGAATGACTGAAACCATTGGATTCATAGGTGTGTGCAACGCTGTATCCTGACCTAGGCCAACGAGGCCCAGGCCTAGGGCAGCACTTTGCAGGGGGGGGGGCAGCACGGTCCCCGCCCGCTTGTGCTACACTGTTAGTGTAGCCCCAGTCTTATGGGGTGGACTGGGCAGAGAGGCAAATTAGTCTAGCGTCCCCATAAAGCGACCACACTGCTTCCAGTATGCGGGTGGCCAGAATTCCGCAACTGTTTGCTTCTAATTTTGACTGTCCTTTCATCCTGGACCACAAACATTCCTCACTGTGCTATATGTTTTCTGCTGCAGCGTTGACATGATTATATCTTCTTAGTCCTCTCCATAAAATTATCAGAAATTTGTGCTTAAAGTCGAACTATAGGCAGCACTTTTATTTTTATTTTGGATGGAGTAAGGGAAGGTTATAGCCCCTGTCAGTTTATTATTTAGCATGCCTGTCCCATTGCAGAGATTTCCCTTCACTTCCAGCCCCATAGCCAAAGAGGAAGTGAGAGGAAATCTATGCAAATTAAGGGACTGCATTGAATGAATAAAAGGTGATGAGCGCAAACTGAAAATCTAACAGTGAATAACAAGACAGTCCATAGGGACTGATAACAATCTATTTATAAACCAAATCAATGGGCTGTGTATTAAAGTGAAAAAACACCCAAATAAAAAACTAAATTCAATAATAAAGTCCAAAATATAAGTGAATGAAAGTGCTATGTCAATGATGGACAAGTCTTCTGTCCTTGGATCATCAATGTGAAAAAACTGGATACACTTCGCTAAGCCTGGGCTCACAGAGCGCTTACCTCCAGTCACTGGGTAATGTGCATCAACGAAATCCTCCAAGGCCTGGGGTAGGATCCAAACAGTGGGTAACTCGTATTCCACAAAGTCTTCCAAGTGCTGAGGTGGAATCCAGGAACATTCTCTGTGTCTACTGCCAGTCCAGGTCCAGGTAAAAGCGAAGTCAACTCAGCAGGATAGCCACACCATATATCATTTGCAATTTGCAATGAGTGCCAGCCTCCATATTATTATTTTTTAAACACAAAAAATCATATACTACTCTTGCACTACGTCCTTCAAGCCTCCGGCATCTACACACGACCACTGTCCAGAACAAAAGAGCTCAACTGCATTGCAACCCCCCAGGCCCTCAGAACTAGTGTCCCCACTCAAAATTTTCAGGGCTGTGATCAGTTTTTACCTGCCCGCTGTCTGTATGAATTTTACGTGAACTTTACTAACAGTGACAACAGAGTGTGAAGTGAACTCTGTTTTTGACCCATGGTGACACTGCTGTTGGTGGTGTAGCCTATATTGAAGCTTTGGACTTTGGCTTTTAACCTCTTTTACAACAGAAGGGATTAATCAGGTTTTATTACATTGTTTTGTTTCGCAGGATATGGGTGCATATCATAAATGGAATAATAGATTCTTTTAAGCGCTGTTAATGTTTTGTTTTTAATGAAGCATACTTTTATATTTCATTTGATTATTTTATAATAGCTGCTATTCTGCAAGTCTAAGATTTATTGTGTACCATTGTGCGCTAGGATCAGAGACACCTTAGGGAGTTTTTCTGATATTTCTTTACAGTGTATATATGTGTATATATATATATATGTATATATATATATATATATATATATATATATATATATATATATATATATATATATATATATATATATACACACACACACACAAACTACAATTTAAAGTATTAGTCTATAATAAGGAAGAAAAAAATAGGTACCAAATCACATTCCTTTTAATTCTCTGATATCACATTACAGATACAGTAAAAATGATTATTCTTTTGTGAAATCTTAAATTCAGCTAAACCCAAGAACAACAAATATCTTGTATTGAAACATACCAATCCTTCGATATGATGGCTGCATTAATTTTTTTTAGGGATTTTGTCCTTTCTTTTTCACATGGTGATTCTGCTAAACTTCCTATTCTAGAATAACAACGCTCTATGACTACTGTATATCTGTGGAGGATCAGTGAGTGTGTAAGGATTACTGAACACCCCCTCCTATCCTCATCTTTATAACATGAGAAGGGGTGTTCTGTAGCTCAAAATGGTGAAGTGGGCAGTGCTGATAACACTGCTTAAAGTGGTTGTAAACCCTCACATATACTCAGTGAAGTGAACAGCTTTAGATTATACACAGGGATGAAACAAATCTCCCTATATAAGTTTTACCTGTAGATCTGCAGTCTTCCCCTTTCTACACTCCTTCAAAAGAGCAGATTGTGTTAACCCCCCTGGCGGTTTTCCCAAATCTGTCTCGGGGTGGAATTTCAGGACCAAAAGCGGTAACCCCGAGCCAGACTCGGGACTGCCTTGCAGAGTCCACAGGCACAAGTTACTTACCTTGTCCCTGGATCCTGCTTCACAGTGCCTAATGCCGCCAAACTCCGTTCCCTGCAACGTTACGGCGCACGGGGGTGGAGATCGGCGCCAAATTTAAAAAAGTAAATAAACACAATACATTCGGTATACTGTAATCTTATAGATTACAGTACTGTATGTAAAAAATACACACACCCCTTTGTCCCTAGTGGTCTGCCCAGTGCCCTACATGTTCTTTTATATAATAAAAACTGTTCTTTCTCCCTGCAAACTGTAGATTGTCCATAGCAACCAAAAAGTGTCCCTTTATGTCAAAAGTGGTTTTAGACCAGCTAGAAAACAGCGATAAAAAATTAGAATCACTTGCAGAATTGAGCGATAGAGATTTGTGGGGAAATTCGTCATCAAAAAATTAAAAGTAATAATTATTATTATTATATTATTTGTTATAATTATTTATATTTATTTATTGTATTATAATTTATGATTTTGTGTTTCAAATTTTATTATACCCGGGATGTCTACTAGACTCTAGTTTGGACAGATTTAAGTGAGTTATTTCTAAGAATTACAGGCCTACAATATAAAACGCCAAATTTCCATGCAAAATAATGGTCCCGCTTTCAGCACCTAAAATCTGAATTAATCATACCGCCAGGGAGGTTAAACATCTTTCTTAATCTGTCACCAGAAGAGTAGAGGCTGCAGTTACGATGTGTGAGAGGTGATTGGTGGAACCCCTACCCCGCCCCCCCCGGCTCCACATAGGCAGAGGAACGAAGGAACATGCAAAGCTGTATTCTAAATAGACAAGCTGTGTGCTTATCTCCCTCCCTGACACAATTTTTTAGCTCATGTTATCTTGTGTTGGGAAAACTTGTCAGAAGTGACTCGTGCTGATAACAGAGGAACAAAGCACAAGAGAGAAACAACACTTGAAGCTTTGGAGTGAGAAAAGTGAACACTACAGATATGTGTGCTAGCTCAAATTTCATGACTGGGGTTAACAACCACTTTAATATTTTACTACAGCGAACAGGAAATGATCAGCTAACTAAATTTCTGGCAGGATCAACAGCTAATTTTTCATTTATTGACCAGATATAACCAAATGGTTTCAATAGCATAATCACCAGACCAAAAGGGAGCAAAAAAAGAGAAGTTAATTGTTATGGTTTACATACAGTTTAATGATCCGTGAAACCCATGTGTGCTTTCCGTGCCTCCAGGACCAATCAGATCTACAAATTCCTTTTGTGGATAATATTGTCTTTCACTAATAAACCATCAGATTGCCACCATGGGTCTGTTTGTCAGGCCTTTCATCAGCAGGAAATAAGCTGTTAACAGAACATTGCAACAATATGAAAACAGAGAGGAACAAAAGTCACACATCAAATAAATAATGCATACGGTAATGAAAACACAATGAGCAGTCACACTATGGAGACATAATTTTTTCTCCTGCTGTATCTGAATAAAAAAATATATATTAATTTAATGAAAACAAATTAAAATGTGTCTAATGCCACATTTTTTTTGGAAGGAAGTGTTATCAACGTTATCAGGGTTTTATTGCTGAGTTGAATAAATAAGATGTTTTGAAAACCCCAGCTTGTTTAGTAATAGCATTCACTTTATTGGTGTAAATCATGAAATATAGCTAATGCATTTCGGGAGATTAGGGCCTCCTTCTTTGGGGCCTTTGGCAGTGACTTTGTGGTTGATTTAGCAAAGACAAATAGGCTATTAGCTTTAAAAAGGAATTTACCCTAGAGCTTAATGAATGTAGTGAAGATTCACATTGCAAAAAATACTGTCCTCCTCTAAAAGGAAAACAAATGGATATTCCGGCCGGGGACTTAGACCCTCGAAAGGTCAAATACAGACCTGAAATTACAGGTGTTGCTCATCCCTTAAAATGTAGATCTGAACAGACACGCCCAAGATGACTAAATAATATAGCTGGTGGAATTCTTTATTTGTGAACCTGTTTCTTATGCTGATGAGCAACGAGGCATATGTCTGAACACATGTATTCTATTTGAGGCATGTATCCTAATGTCTGTGTGGTATTACCCTGGCTTGATTAATGATCGCTATCCACTATCCTCTATTTACTAATGTATAGTATTGTGCGTGACTGTCTGAAAAACTCTATATGAATGAGTGTTAAACACTAAGGAACTATGCCTTATATTTAATGGCCACAAGATGGCGATATACTTTATTCTTCACTCACACATAATGCATGACCCTATGATGGGTTAAGAGATGTGTGTCCAGGTCTGTGAAGTGACGTGACTGGATATCCCCACATGGGGGCACTCTGAAGCCTTTAAGAGACCGGGGATCTGAGTGTCATGCTACCCTGAGGAAGCTCACGTGACTGATGGGTGAAACACGTCGGTGTTACATTGCAAAGAATGCCTAATCACATCCAAGGAAAAAATATGTATTTTTGCTTCCACATGATTGAATGATGCAAATTTTGGTGCAAAATAAACAGCCTATTTGCCTTTTGTAAATCAACCCTTTAATCTGTGAGATCTGGGAATCTACAATAAGTGTACTGATATTTTGGGGTGTCCTTTCTTCCAACGATGTATCTGTTTGAGGAAAGGAGAGCTGTTAACCAGCAAAACTGTCAGTACATTTTTTTAACTGATAATAAGGGCACTGATCATCCGTGCAGCCCCATCTGCATATTAGTGTCCATCAGTGCCATCTATCAGTGCTGCATATCGGTGCTCAACAGTGTAACCTATCATTGCTGCCTATCATTGCTTATCAGTGCTCATCAATGCCACTTATCAGTGCCCATCTGTGCCGCCTATCGGTGTCCATCAGTGCTGTCTATCAGTGCCCATTAATGCTGCCCATCAGTGCTGCCTATAAGTGATCATCAATGCAGCCTATCAGTGCCCACCAGTGCCACCTATGAGTGCTCCTCAATGCCACCTATTAGGGCTCATCAATGCTGCCAATCAATGCCCATCAGTGCTGTCTATCAGTGCCACACATCAGTGCTTATCAATGCTACCTATCAGTGCCCATCAGTGCTGCCTATCAGTATCACATAGAAGTGCTCATCAATGCCCCTATCAGTGCCACTTTCCAGTGCTCATCAATGCCCACCATCAGTGCCCATCAGTGCCACTTATCAGTGCTCATCAATGCCACCTATTAGTACCCAATCAGCAGGACTCTGAGCTGAGAACATCTCTCTCATATAGTTCAGAGCCTGCACTGACAGTTCCCACTCCCTCCTCCCTCGCACAGACAGGACAGGAAAGAGACAATCTGCTCCTTCTCCTCCTGCCCCTCTCCTCCTGTGTGCACTGCAGAAAGTGTTAAGCTAAGCAGCTGAATGATCAAACTCAGCTGCTTAGATTCACAGTTACCACAATGCACACAGGAGGAGAGGGGCGGGAGGAGAAGGAGCAGATCGGCTCTCTCCTGTCCTGTCCGTTTGAGGGGAGAGGGAACTGTCAGTGCAGGCTCTGAGCTGTATGAGATATACACTCCCAGCTCAGAGCCCTGCAGCATGAAACCCCACTGGGGCCCTCCTACAGTGGCAGAACACTAAGGTTGCTTATCCCCCCTTCACAGCTCTCACCTGCTCAGTGACCCAGATCCCGGCAGTTCAGGAATGTCTCACTCTTGGGAGCAGCAGGTTGCTTGGCATGCTGTGATGTCAAGGTGTGTTCCCGAACAGCTCAGTGTGGAGCTGGAAGAGAGGGGCCTGGGAGCAGCAGAGAGAAGCTGTAGAGGGGGGGGGGGCGACAGGGCAGTAACATATAGAGGAATCGATTCCTGCCTCCTGCAGCCGCTGAATGCCTGCGCAAGGGAAATGAGGAGAAGCAGGCATCCAGTGGCTGCAGAAGGAGGGGATTGATTCCACCATATGCACCAGTCCTATGCAGCTGTACAGGGGGCCTCACAGGCCCCCTGGAGCATGCGGTCTAGTTGCAAGAGCGACCCTTGTGACCCCCATAGCTACGCCCCTGCTTAAAGTTATTATAACGGCTATTTTTTTTCTATATACTTACCTGCTCTGTTGCAGTGGATTTACACAGAGCAACCCAGATCTTCAATGTGAATGGGGTGTGTTTCCGCGCCAAAATTAAATAATTAATACCAATTACACGGTGTGAATCAATGTTAACTACTTAGGTGCCAAGCTGCTCCTCTGGGTCAAAATATTGAAAAATATAGTGCAATGGAACATGAGTGGGGAAGAGGGCGCTAGAGGGATGATTGACTAGCTGTTAGGACACCCTGACTAGGAGGGACCCAACAGTAAGCGTGATAAATTGAATATAATAAACACCCAAGTGACAAAAACATCAATATAAAACAGGTGTTGTGAATTAAATCCCAAAATGATGATCACAATAGGATCGTGAGAGTATGACAATAGGTAATAGGATGGTTAGGTGTCCTAGAAAACACACTACAAATAACAGTCCATTTGAAGTGATCTTCCCAAGAAAAATAAATAATCATGCGATGAAAAAGTTAGTGATATTTCAGCCGCCACCATCTGTAAAAGCTTCACCAGATGTGCTCTGGTCAAATAATGCTCTTACCGGAAAGTGTGGACCTCTTTAATTAAAAAGAAAGGTCTGCTGAGCTTGAGCAGGTTAAAGTGCCTGCACACCATTCACCAACTGTTACAGACTGTTGTGATGTTTTTGGGCCAATGATATCCCGGGAATCCATTAAAAAACAAAAGATAGCTGATAGTGCATTATTGCTTTATTAAAAATGTAAGAAACAAAAAACGGCTGATTGGCCCCTTACTTTAGTAGGTGCCTACCCGGCACTAGGACTGCAAGCGCTGGATATGGGCTCTAACTGGTTGTTTGCAGGCCGCTCGGTGCGGGGAGTCCCAATCGAATCTGCAGTACCTGTGTACGGGATCAGCTGGAGAGCGGGGATGTCAGACTGCCTCCGACATCAGGGGGAGCCCTGATGACATCACTATTACCATAATGATTTGCATATGTTGGAGCATATATATATTTTGGATATGCCATATGGACACTTTGTTATGTATGAGTGTTTTATGTTGATCATTTCACAATGCTAATATTTAGGAGATGTGTAGATTAATTTAGTTCGCTACTGTGGAATTTTTTTTTTTTCTTTGACTGCTTTGTTTTTTTTATCCCTGTCCAAAAAAAATGGGCAAAAACTTTAACTAGCATGTCTATGAAAACGTTATTTTCTTGCACTAGCTAACATACGGGAGGCCTCGTACACGCGACCGAGGAACTCGTCGTAAATGAAACATAATTTTCCTCGACGAGTTCCTTGTTAGGCTTGTCGAGAATCTTGACAAGCTTTCTTTGCGTACACACTGTCAAGACCAAATCTCGTCGTTCTCAAACGCGGTGACGTAAAACAGAGAAAAAGAGGAAAAAGAGAACTTGTTCTCTTTTTTTCTCATCGAGTTCCACGACAGTTTTCTCGATGAAAAACATACACACGACCGTTTTCCTCGGCAGAAAAGCTCTGCCACCAAGTTTCTTGATGGATTCTGTTGAGGAAAACGGTCGTGTGTACGAGGCCTAAATGTCAACTTTCATTAATTTTATCTTTAATATTAATTGAACAAGATATCTACAAAAATAATTGTAATAAATTTCCATTAATTCCAAAATAAGCTGCATATGAATAAAGTTGCTCAACAGCCTAAATAACCTCACTAAGCTGCTTTTACATATGACTTTCTATTCAAGATCTTAAAGGGGTTGTAAAGGTAAATGTTTTTTCACCTTAATGCATCCTATGCATTAAGGTGAAATAACATCCGATGGTACTGCCCCCCCCCCGAACCCCCATTTAACTTACCTGACCCCTCGAAAGTCCTGCGCGCATCCATGTGATGGTCTTCGGTTCCCAGCCTGGCCGTTGATTGGCTAGGCTGGACGGATTGATAGCAGTGCAGCCATTGGCTGGCACTGCTGTCAATCACAGCGGATGACACGGCACGCCGGGGGGCGGGGCCGAGTGATACAGTCGGCGGCTATGCCCGCCGCTGTATCACAGGAGCACGCTCGCAAAAGCTTTCCACCATGCGAGCTCTCTCGCATGAAGGTAGAAAGCTCTTGCGAGGAGGAGCCGAGACAGCCGCCGAGGGACCCCAGAAGACAGGGTTAGGGGACACTGTGCAAAATGAGCTGCACAGTGGAAGTAAGTATAACATGACCCTTTAAACCCAACTTTCCCTGACTATTGGATATTTCTGAAAATGTGCATTTTGTAGAGAAATAAAAAAAATTTAGGCATAAATATTACTTTTTTTTGTGTTTTGTTATCTAGGGATTTTATGAATCCTTATTCATGAACTTTACAAAAAAATATATATATTTATCCTGCCATGTCAGCAAGCCTACGTGTAGTGTAAAATATTTTATCCACTAGACATTCATCCATTATCTAGCTAGATCTGGAGAAAATCCTTAGTCATCATCAAATAAACATTTGGTAGAAAATAAATGAGGATGGGGCCATAAGGTTTATTCTAAGCTCTGGATTTTTCATGTTTCAAGTACGACCGGTGACCTGTAGGTGACCCTTCTATCAGTGACTATGGAATGGCTTTTAGAAGGTTAACTAAACATGAAACAGATTATATTGTTATGCTGATGATAGTTCTAGTTTTTTTTCTGTAAATAAAATGCTTATACAATTACCCTCTACACGCAAGATATAAATGTGTGCCCTACTATACAGGCAGGCCAAATAATAATCAATTTTTTGTAGTTTTAGATAGATTTTATCTTTTTTTTTTTTATGTTGACGCATGTTCAAAGTGATGATTTATATATTTTTACCATATGTATAAAATCTTTCATTTGCAAATACATTTTTAACTTGACCTGCACTCATAACACAGGATTCACAGAAAAAGTAGAGAAGAAACAATTTTCTTTCAGACTCTCTCTCTCAATGTAACTTTGGACAGCCCACCTGAACAGACAGGAAGAACGAGGGAGGGAGGGAGGGAGAAAGGATGTGTCACTCCTCAATCAGTTGTTTCTCTCTTTCTCTCTTATACATACCCAATCTAATAACTACCTTTGATACCCCCATCTACATAGCATCTTCTCCTGATTAGTGACAACATAGCCACGAAACGCGTCAAGCTATTGGATGCCGCCCATACTACCTTCATTATACTATCAACATCATTATAATGGACTCTACCAATTCCAAATACGTTTTACATTGTGAAAACCAGCTAAATTAATCTGGTGTTTTTATGATGTTACTGCTATACCTATATGTTGATTTTCCTACATGTTATTGTAAGATTGTGTTACCATGATATAAAATTAAATGTCTCTATATTACACTACATTGGATGGCTACTATGCATTATATATGGTGTTTATTTCTTGTTTTACCTACCAGATATCATTGTACTTTGGTTTCTCCCTGGTCGCATGCTTCACATAAAGTCCCAAACCTAGGGGGTAATCCACAAAGATCCGGCGTAACGTAAATTTTCCCATTTAAGTTACACTGCCTTAAAATTTCTACCTAAGTGCCCGATCCACAAAGCACTTACCTAGAAATTTTTGGCTGTGTAACTTAAATTCCGCCGGCGCAAGGCGTTCCTCTTTTCATGGGGGCGATTCCCATTTAAATTAGGCGCGCTCCCGCGCCGGCCGTACTGCTCATGCTCGTGACGTCATTTTCCCGACGTGCATAGCGCGAAATTACGTTACGCCGAGATTTGTGGATCGCGACGGGTCAATAAAGTTGCGTCGGGAAAAAAAAAAGATACGGCGGAAAAAAAAAAAAAAAAAAAAATCGCGTCGCTGGACAGAAGGGTCTGCTTTTACATGGTGTAAACAGTTTACACTTTGTAAAAGCAGCCCTAATTTTGCGTTTGCAAACTAAAACTTACGGAGAAAAAACGAAGCTGAAAAGCTTTGTGGATCTCCGTAAGTGCTAATTTGCATACCCGAGGCGGCATTTCGACACGAAATGCCCCCAGCGGCGGATGCGGTACTGCATCCTAAGATCCGGCAGTGTAAGTCCCTTACACATGCCGGATCTTCTGCCTAACTATGGAAAACTGATTCTGTGGATCAGTTCCATAGTTAGAAACAGTGATACGACGGCGTAACAGCAGTTACGCCGGCGCATCCCTATTGAGGATCTGGCCCCTAGTCTCTATATATCTCCGTTGTTTGTATAAGTTTGAACTTAAGCTATTGATCTCTGTAATCCTCAATCTTTTATTTTTCAACAGAGCAGGCAAAGCATACAGGTGAAAATCCAACACAGGTAAATATAAAAAATGGCCTAGATTTCAATCTGCTGGCTATGAATTTAAGTATAAAAAAATGAATATGTGGTATGCCAAAAATAAAGAACCATTTTTTTTTTTTTGCAAATTGTATTTTTCTTTACTTCTGAGCATAACAGTAAATAAAACATATGGAAAACCACTATACAATAATTTTAAATGCTTCAAAATGCACACAGTGTGCATCAGTCCATGGTTGTTAGCACTGCTGCATGCCTAATCATGGAGTTCTACAAACCTTAGGGATTGATTTACTAAAGGCAAATAGACTGTGCACTTTGTAAAGTGCAGTTGCCCTCTGCAAGTACAGTTGGCCCAGAGCTTAGTAAATTAGGTAGCTTCACTTTGCAAAGAATACCCAATCCCATGCAAGGAAAATTGAGAGCTTCTGTTCATTTACGAAGCTCAGCAGCAACTGCACTTGCAAAGTGCACAGTCTTTTTGCATTTATTAAATCAACCCCTTTGTGTCTAATTCTGGAAGTAATAGCAAGTATCTCCAAAGTAATGTAAATCCTCACTGAGGCTCCATTCACACTAATGCTTTTTTGATGCATTTTGCAGAAATGCAGGGAAATTTTTTAACGTGGTTTGCTATGGAACATGTTCACATTAATGCTTTTTTGTGCCTCTGAGTTTTTGGAAAGGGTCGGGGACTTTTTTCCTGCAAAAAGCAGCGTTTTGCATGTAATAGAATTCAATGGACCCGCATCCAAAACGCAAATACCGCGTTTTTACTGCGATTTTGCGGTTTGCATTTTTTTTTACCTGTTTTACCTGTTTTTAGCTAGTTACTAAAGGAAATAAAAAAAAAAAAAAAAATTGCCGGCTAAAGTATAAAAATGTATAAGAAACAAAAAACGCAAATGCGGTAAAATCACGGTCAAAAAACGCAGCAAGCACCGCAAAAAGCACTACAAAAACGCTCAAAAGCAACATGCATAGGTGTGAATCGAGCCTTAGGCCTGATTCACACCTCAAACAGGTTGCAGTTTGCATATTGCAGGTGCATTTTGCGTGTTTCAATACATGCTTTTCATCCATTGAAGTCTATGGAATCAAAAACCAGAAAAAAGTCCCTGGCCCTTTCCATAAAATGCACAGATGTGAACTACATCCATAGGAAACCATGTTAAATGGACTGTAGTATGTTTCTGCAAAACTGAAAACGCACTAAAAAATGCATAGGTGTGAACCAGGCCTTAGACATGGAACATGTGTCCTCGCTGGAAGCTTTTCACTCTGTACCAACTCTAAAGCCTCGTAGACACGCTCGGTTTTCTCGGCAAGAACCAGCAAGAAAACTGCTGGCAGAGCTAACCGAGCGTGTGTGCGAGGCTTTCAGATTTCTCGTCTGGAATCTCGACAAGAAAAATAGAGATCCTGCTCTCTATTTTCTCGTCGAGATTCTTGTCGGCCTGTTTCCCGAAGAGAAACCCGAGAGTGTGTATACTTACCTGTCGCCGTGGAAACCCGCGCATGCTCGAAATGACTTTGACGCATGTGCGGTAGCTTCCACGGCATAGGTAGGGTGAAGCAAGATGGCGGCGACGGCATCAAATGTGACGAGCGCATGCTTTTCGTACGCAATGACGTCACCGTGTTCTTGCCTTTCAAGAGAACCGCGGTTCTTTTGAAAGGTCTGTGTGTACACTCGGGCGGCAAGAGATTCTTGCCAAGAATCTTGTCAAGAAAAACAACTTTTTTTTCCTGACGAGATTCTTGCCCCTGTGTACGAGGAAAAAGTTTGGGATTTTCTGTCACCAGGACAGATAAAGAGATAGGGGTTGACTTACTAAAGGCAAAAAAGACAAACGTTTTCCAAGGTATCTGATCACTTTTCCTTCCAACATGCCTCTTAGGCCTCGTACACACGACTGAGAATCTTGTCGTACATGAAACGTCATTTTCCTCGACGAGGTTCTTGTCAGGCTTGTCGAGAATCTTGTCAAGCTTTCTTTACATGAAAAGAAGTTTGGGACTTTGAATGAGATGCGATTTGATGCAAACAGTAGTAAAGTAATAAATGGGTAATAACTAAGCTCAAACTTACCACCCAAACAGCAAGCCACCTTCAACTGTCTAACTGTATGTTACTACTGTTTGCATCAAATCGCATCTCATTCAAAGTCCCAAACTTCTTTTCTTGTTCCAATTTCGGGGATGGAGGCATGTGCTGGTGCGGCAGTCTACATGCCTCATTCAAAGTCCCCAACCATTTCTATGTCATATTACAGGGATGGAGATGCGATTTTGATATTTTTTTATATATTTACCCTAATGCGTCTTTTCCAATGCTTCTCACTACCATACCATTCTTAGGTGGAGGCGGGGACACATACTCCCAGTCACCTGTCCTCCATCTACTCATTAGTATTTGTATGCCTCCTATTGAGGAAACTATATCAGTTTAGTTAGGACTACAGAAACGCAGAGAGCCGTGGAGTGGCCTGTAGCTTATCCATGCATTTGCAAATGTGTGCAACCAATCCTCTGTTTTTAACATACAGTTAGACAGTTGAAGGTGGCTTGCTGTTTGGGTGGTAAGTTTGAGCTTGGTTATTACGCATTTATTACTTTACTACTGTTTGCATCAAATCGCATCTCATTCAAAGTCCCAAACTTCTTTTCTTGTTCCAATTTCGGGGATGGAGGCATGTGCTGGTGCGGCAGTCTACATGCCTCATTCAAAGTCCCCAACCATTTCTATGTCAGCTTTCTTTACATACACACTGTCAAGACAAAATCTCGTTGTGACGTACAACGCGTACGACGGCACTATAAAGGGGAAGTTCGATTCCACTGGCGCCACCCTTGGGGCTGCTTTTGCTAATCTCATGTTACTGCGTGTTAGTAAAAGTTTGGTGAGAGACGATTCGCGCTTTTCAGTCTGTTACAGCGTGACGAATGTGCTATCTCCATTACGAAAGCTACTTCTACCAAATGTGCGCTTCCGTCTCATACTTTATTCTGAGCATGCGCGGGTTTCTAAGCATACACACGAACGTGTTTCTCGTCGTAAACCAGCCCGACGAGAAACACGATGAGGAAATTGAGTCTCCCGACGAGAAAAAAGAGAGCATGTTCTCTTTTTTTCTCGTCGAGATCCACGACAGTTTTCTCGATGAAAAACATACACACAACCGTTTTCCTCAGCAAAAAAAGCTCTGCCAGCATTTTTCTTGATGGATTTTGTCTAGGAAAACAGTTGTGTGTACGAGGCCTCATAGTAGTGTTTATGGCTGGGTGTTAAACTAGCCATATCTGAAGATCGTCATCTTAGGTTTTTGTCATTTTTTTTAACTTATAACTCCAAATAGGATTTATCGCATTTTGTTTTGTTCATGTTAGTTTTATAGACATTATTGGAAAGAAGAGGTTAACTTTGTGTTTGCCAGCCACATGAAATGAATTCTGTTGTTATCTACATAACTGCTTCTACTTTACATGCATCAGCCTTTTTAGACAAACACTTGCTTGATGGAACATTCGGCTGTTCACATCTGTTTTTTACATTAGATTTTTCTTTTTTATCCCTGATATGTCTTCTTTTCTTCAAATGAATAGTACAATTGTTTTATTGTAAGAGTTTGTCTGAAACATGTTTGGATTTTGACTGTTAAAGTAAGATGTATTTTCAGTGAACTCCATGAAAAAGCATTAGGTTAAGTAATTACTGAACCCCCCCAACCCAAAAAAAAAATACAAAGAATCAATGGGGTTTATTTACTAAAGGCAAATCCACTTTGCACTACAAGTGCACTGCAAGTGCACTTGGAAGTGCAGTCGCTGTAGATCTAAAGGGGAACATGCAAGGAAAATAAAAAACAGCATTTTTGTTTGTAGATCTACAGCGACTGCACTTCCAAGTGCACTTGCAATGCAAAGTGGATTTGCCTTTAGTAAATCAACCCACATTATCACAAATGTATGAAAACATTTCTGAAAGATCATAGTGATATGTGCCCCAGACTAATTAAACATTCAGATTTATCCCTACGCACAGCAGGTCTTTGTCTATATGTAGGCAGGTAGCCTATTGTGCTGCCTAGCTTGGCTGCCCAGGTCATGGGGAAGAGATGAATGTTTTTTTGCAGCTGTCCCTGATCATGTTCGCAGGCTTTTGCTGGGGGCCGGCCTCCCTTCCTGTGATATATAAAAGGAAAGCAGTTTGGGTACCAGGGGGGCTAGAAAAGCGGGAAAAGGAACGGGAACTTTGCAGAAGCTTCGAATCACAGACTCATTGGGATCCCCGTAACCATGGACATCTCTACTCGAGATCTTCCCATCATGGACTACACCCAAAAGGACTTTGCCTATGCAGGGGCAGCTGCAACTATAGTTAGAGAAAGGATTTTTTTTTCCTGCTGTACATGTTGTGCTGGATTTTCAGTAAAAGTTGCTTTAACTGCCTTGAGCTCCGGCTGAAATTATTCAAAGGGTGCATGTTGAGTCTTGGCGGATTCCTAAAGAACCTGGGGCAGTAATAGCACTATGGGGTGTGCATAGGTGTGCGCAGCCTATTGGATTAGGGTGTGCACCATTAAGCTCAAACACGTGTGTTTGTCTGTGTGTGTCTACATATATATGATCCCCGGCAAATTGATCTGCCCGGCACAGTGAAAGAGAAGAGCATAAACACTTCTCTTATGGCAGAGCCAGTAAGAGGGAGATCTTTCCCATGCCTCTGCTACACAGAGCAATAACACTAATGCACATGGGGTGATTAGGGTGTGCCTGGGCACACATCCGGCACACCCTGTGCGCACGCCTATGGGGGGTATGTGTGACACCACTACAAAAGGTTAACCTACAAGGCTAAAAAGAGGAGGTTGTTGCTATGGGTATCTGAAAGGAAGAACAGCTAAAACAACTGATTGTTTAAAAAAAGGGGGGATAAGGTTGTGACTTCACATGAGGCATATGATAGAACTACCACAGGCCTCCATCCCAGTAGAAGGGGGGGGGAGGTTTTGGGACATTAAATGAGATGCGTTTTTAGCAGTATGCAATTAAATATATACCGTATTTATCGGCGTATAACACACACAGGCATATAACACGCGCCCTAACTTTAAGAGGGAAGTTTCAGGAAAAAAACTTTCCAGAGCCCCCTGCATATAATACGCAGGCACAGTTTACCTTCTATTTTCAGGGTAAAAAAGTGAGTGTTATACGCCAATAAATACAGTATATGGAATATAAAAAATGTTTCCATAATAGCCAGGCTGAAAGTTACCAAACCAACCATGGAAACATTATAGAAACATTTTTTTATATTCCATATATATATTTAATTGCATACTGCTAAAAACGCATCTCATTTAAAGTCCCAAAACCCCCGCCCCCCTTCTATCCAACAACTAATTGTTTTGAGTGGTACCTGGTTAGGTGACAGGTCTTCCGGTTAGCTAAGTTGCTTCTCTGTGGCGGCAACGGAAGCCCCATAGTAAGTCTATGGTTGACGTCACTTCCCAGCCATTTCACAGCCATTGTCGGCTGTGTCCTCTGCAGAGCTTTCACCACTGGAAACCAGATCAGCTTCAAAAAAGGTATGTATACCGATTTCTTCTTCTCCAAGGCTAGATAGATTAGTCTTAGATTGTGGATGCCTGTAAATGTAGCGATTTCAGTGTTAGGGTGGACTTACCCTTTAGGCTAAATCTACCATCAGGCAACTAACATTTCCAGAAAGAATGATCAGCAATGGCAGCCTTGACATATCTCATGACAGGTTTGCGTTAACCACTTGCTGACCAGCGATGTACTGGTATGATGTTAAAGTAATCTGAGTGGCTAAAGAGCCGCTGAAATACTTCTACAGGTGGCAAAAGGGGGTCCCGACTCCTGCTTCTGCTGCCTTTACTGGACTCTCCCTGATCAGGGAGCTCAGTAAAAATGCAACCGGTGGCATCCAGTTCTTGGTACACAGTAAGAGGAACTGATGTTGTTCCTCTCACTGTGTAAAGTTAGAAACCAGAAGTGACAAGGATTTTGTTACTTCCAGTTCCAGTTTGTTGTTTACAAGCATCTTATCAAACAGATCTCAGTTTGTTCAGATGCTCTGGAGGGTAGAGGATAGATATCTCTTGTGATAGTAATAAAAGCAATCAAAAATATAAATAAAAGAGACAGTGGGCCAGATTCACAAAAGAGATACGACGGCGTATCTCCTGATACGCCGTCGTATCTCTGTTTTAGGGCCGTTCTAACTATGCGACTGATTCATAGAATCAGTTACGCAAAGCTAGCCCTAAGATCCGACAGGTGAAATTGAATTACACCGTCGGATCCTAGCATGCACTACTTCGGCCACCGCTGGGGGGAGTTTGCGTCGTAAACCAGCGTCGGGTATGCAAATTAGCAGTTACGGCGATCCACAAAGGTTTTTCCCGTCGTTACGTCGGCGCAAGTCTTAGTTTCCCGTTGCAAAGTTAGGGGTACTTTAACATGGTGTAAAATGACTCCATCATGTTAAAGTATGCCCGTCTTTCCCGCGTCGCTTTTGAATTTCTTTGTGAACGGAGCATGCGCAGTACGTCTGGCGCGGGAGCGCGCCTAATTTAAATGGTCCCCCCCCAATTTGAATTGGGCCGCCTTGCGCCGGACGTGTTTATGATACACCGCCCCAAGTTTACAGGTAAGTGCTTTGTGGATCGGGCACTTAGACTGAAAACTTGCAGCGGTGTAACGTAAACGGGTTACGTTACGCTGCGACGCAGGTACGAGAATCGGGCCCCGTGTAACCAAAACCAATATTTTAATAAAATAAATAATAATTTGTTTATTTTTTTAAAGGGATATTACACAACACATGTGAGCCAGCGGGGACATGCACACACGCTGATTGGTCAAAGGGGGCCCAATCAGCAGGTCAGGCCACCCACAATCACTCCCCAGAGAGACAGGACGGCGGTCTTCCGATGTTAACAAGGCAGATCACCGCCCTGTCAGGTATGAACAGACAGATCTTTTGCTAAGCAGGAACACGGATCTCTCTGTTCATACAGTGAGTCCATCCCCCAGTAAGAAAACACCCCCTAGGGAGACACTTAACCCTTTGATCGCCCCTGATGTTAACCCTGTCCCTGCCAGTGTCATTAGTACAGTAACAGTGCACATTTTTAGCATTGATCGCCGCCATTTCTATTAAAAAATATAAATAAATAAAAATGCCATAAAAATATCCCATAGTTTGCAGACGCTATAACTTTTGGGCAAACCAATCAATACAGTATACCCTTATTGGGATTTGTTTACCAAAAATATGCAGCAGAATAAATATTGGCCTAAATTGATGAAGCAATTCGTTTTTTACATTTTTTTATTGGGTATGTTTTATAGCAGAAATTCAAAAATATTGTTTCTTAAAAATAATTGTCGATATTATTTTGTTTTTAGTGCAAAAAATAAAAACTGCAGAGGTGATCAAATACCACCAATAGAAAGCTCTTTTTGTGGGGAAAAAAAGGACACCAATTTTATTTGGGTACAGCACCATACGACAATTGTCAGTTAAATTAACGCAATGCTGTACCGCAAAAAATGGCCTGGTCATTAAGGAGGTAAAACCTTCCGGACTGAAGTGGTTATTGTGGAGAAATGTAAAGTAATGCACTTAGGGGCAAAAAACATAAATGCAAACTACTCACTGGGGAGGAGGCGATGGGGGAATTAAGGATGGAGAAAGATCCTAGTAGACGACAGATTGACCAATAGCATGGAATGTCAAGCTGCATCTACAGTAAGGTCCATATATATTTGGACACAGGCACAATTTTATTGTTTTTTCTCAGGTATTTACCAAACATATTCAAGTGGAAGTAAACACTCTCAGGTTTAATTTGAGTGTATGTACATCCAAATCTGAGGAAGGGTTTAGGAATTACAGCTCTTAAGAATAGCCACCCCCCCCTTTTTTAAGGGTCCAAAAGCTGTTTCATTGCCAGGTGTGGGCTACTCCTTCAATATTTCTTCATCAATTAAGCAGGTAAAAGGTCTGAGTTGATTCTAAGTGTGGTATTTGCATTTGGAATCTATTGCTGTGAACCTACATTATGTGTTCAAAGGAGCTAGGAAAAGCAAAAAATGGCTGAACGCCTGCACTCCATTAAGACACCTTTATTGAAGGCAGATAAAATCCAAATAGTCACAAACTATCACATTGAAACAGGCCATTGTAAGGCTTTAAAAACAAAGCAAATCCATCAGAGAGATAGCAGGAACATTAGGAGTGGCCAAAACAACAGTTTGGTACATTCTGAGGAAAGAAGAAAGCACCAGTGAGCTCAACAACATAAAAAGGCCTGGACATTCATAGAAGACAACAGTGATGGATGATCGCAGGATCTTCTTTATGGTAAAGAAAAACCCATTCACAACATCCAGACAAGTGAAGGACACTCTCCAGGAGGTATCATTGTCAAAGTCTACAATCAAGAGAAGACTTTACAAAAGCAAATACAGCACAAGGTTCAAACCATTAATAAGCCTGAAGAATAGAAAAGCCAGATTAGACTTTGCCAAAAAACATCTAAAAAAGCCAGACCAGTTTTGCAAAAGCATTCTTTGGCTGGACGAAACTAAGATTAATCTGTACCAGAATGATGGGAAGAAAAAAGTGTGGAGAAGGCTTGGAATGGCTCATGATCCAAAGCACACAACGTCACCTGTAAAACATGGTGGAGGCAGTGGGATGGCATGGGCATGCATGGCTTTCAGTGGCACTGGGTCATTGGTGTTTATTGATGATGTGACATAAAACAGAATCATCCGGATGAATTCTGTAGTGTTTAGAGATATAGGCCCAGATTCTGGTAGATCGCCGCATCTCTGCGGCGGCGTAACGTATCTCATTTACGTTACGCCGCCGCAAGTTTTACCGGCAAGTGCTTGATTCACAAAGCACTTGCCTGTAAAGTTGGATCATTTAAATTAGGCGCGTTCCCGCGACGATCGTACTGCGCATGCGCCGTCCCTAAAATTTCCCGACGTGCATTGCACTAAATGACGTCGCAAGGACGTCATTGGTTTCGACGTTAACGTAAATGGCGTCCAGCGCCATTCATGGACGACTTACGCAAACAACGTAAATTTTAAAATTTCGACGAGTGAACGACGGCCATACTTAACATTGGCTGCGCCTCATATAGCAGGGGCAACTTTACGCGTCGCATTATACGTAAACGTCGTAACTTCACTGCGTCGGTCGGGCGTACGTTCGGGAATTCGCGTATTTTGCTAACTTGCATACTCGATCGGGAAAACGACGTCGGCGACACCTAGCGGCGAAAAAAAAAATTGCAATTAAGATCCGACAGCGTAAGAGCCTTACGCCTGTCGGATCTAATGGTTATCTATGCGTAACTGATTCTATGAATCAGGCGCATAGATACGACGGGCGGACTCAGAGATACAACGGCGTATCTCTTTTGAGAATCTGGCCCATACTGTCAGCCCATATTCAGACAAATGCAGCAAAGTTGATAGGACGGCACTTCACATTACAGATGAACAATGATCCAAAACACACTGCAAAAGCAACCCAGGGGCTTTAGAAGGAAAAGAAGTGGAATATTCTGCAATTCCTGAGTCAATCACCTGATCTCAATCCAATTAAGCATGCATTTCACTTCACTTAAGCCACGAATAAGCACTGATTTTGTGCGAAACGTCGGCTGTCCCCTGTTTCTGTTGCTGTGATCTGGTAATGCTTTTGCTGTTCATTTAATAAAAGACAACCTGTACGGTTTTTGGAGTGCGGCCATCCATCCTTCATTCAACCTTTATGCTTGCCTGGTGCATTACCAGCACCCTTGGAATCCTGTACCAGTGCATGACCATATAGTTGACCCACCTGGAGCGGTGACTTTCTTTCTTCTATGCATTTCACTTGCTGAAGGCAAAACTAAAGGCAGAAAGACCCACAAACAAAGAATAACTGAAGACAGCTGCAATTAGAGCGTGGCAAAGCTTCAGAAAGGAGGAAACCCAGTCTTTGATAATGTCCATGGGTTCCCGAACTTCAGGCAGTCATTGCCAGTAAATGATTCTCAACAAAATAAAAAAAATTAACATTTTATTTATGATTATATTCATTTGTCCAATTACATTTAAGTCCCTGAAAATGAGGGGACTGTGTACAAAAATGGTTGTAATTCCTAAAATTTGCACTTGATATTTATGTTCAACCCCTTGAATTGAAGCTGAAAGTCTCCACTTCAAATTCATTTGGATTGCTTCATTTCAATTTTATTCTGGTGTCAAACAGAGCAAAAAGTATGAAAACTGTGCCTGTGTCCAAATATATATGGACCTAACTGTGTGTGTGTGTGTATATATATATATAAATATATATATATATATATATATATATATATATATATATATATATATATATATATATATATACAGGGCTTTTTTTCTCAGACAATAGGTGCAGGAACTCCCCTTTTCCGAGTCACTTGTTTTCTCTGCCCCTACCCACCTCCGAGCAACGTCCCTTGGTTCCATCCCCTACCCACCTCCCAGTACGGCCCCTTTTAGACAGTACAGAACCAAGTATAATTTTGTTGTGCTATCTTATTTGTATGGAATGTGGTTTCCTCTTCAGCCAGCAATAGACCCCCCTAACAATGTACCACCCACAACAAAATTCCCCCCATCAACAATAGACTCCCGGCAGCATCAACAGATCTCCGCACAACCAGCATTAATAGACTCTCTGGCAGCCATCAACAATAGACCCCTCTCCCAACAGGAGATCTCCTTCAACTGACCCCCCAGCAACAATAGGTCCCCCACCAGCAACACTAGACCTCCTCAGCAACAATAGACCCCCTGCGAAAATTGATGCTCTCCAGCTAGAATAGATCCGCCAGCAGTGAGCATCAATACCCTGCAGCACACCCCAGCACCCCTTGACATTACATACAGTCAGTCCAGTAGGTGCCGGAACTGCGTTCCCCCGCGTTCCCACTGAAAAAAAGCCCTGTATATATATATATATATATATATATAGTGTTTGGGGTTCTTTTAATTAATAAAATATAGATTTTTACATGTGAGAAGTGTCAGAATTGCCCAGAGCTGAGGTGGTCCAGAAGTACCATGGTGAATAGACAGCGCTGAGAGATAACCAGATCTCCCTTTTCATTTACCAGACAGACATTACAAGCTGGTGGGGTATTCAGAACATCAGTGTCCACCTATAGCTAAAATATCGGTTTGGGGTGTAATGACCCCTTAAGAATGCAATCTTGGTTTGAGGTTTGTGAATTATGAGGAGAAAAGTCATCCTTAAAACACTATATCAGATGGGAGGAAATCTTGCATACCAGTCAATGAAAAACCTCTGTGACTGCGGCCTCTGTATGTGGGAATTTCCAGCATGAGATCCGGCTGTTTATACAGCTGTACGTTTGTACATTTTGCATTTCTGCATATGTTTTCTTGTCATGTGTACAGTAAATCATAACACCTGCTTGTTTAGCCTGGCATACAGTATACACTTCTGTTGCCTTGATATGATTATGCTGTTATGTAGTAGTTGTATATGTTTATGGGTTACTACATACTTCCTATTGCTCTGAATATTTAATTGCATACACAGATTTTATCATTTGTTTTTTTGTGCGGTATTGGGGCTGAAGTTTTTGTGTCCCCTGGGTCTGCTGATGCTATTTCATCCTTATGAATGCATACCTTTGTGGTTTAAAGTTTCTGTAGATACCCTTTGTATCAAATAAATGTGACTTTGGTTTGCTATAAAAATTATACCTTTTTTCTGTTTGTTTTTAATGTATCCATAGGTATGGAATAGGGATCTTGCAGGCATACTGTGACCATCCTCATGAAATTGTCTTCAGGCTATTCCAAAAAACCTGTAAGCTTGGCTTGGCCAAGATTATTAAGAAATATCGCATATAGATGTAGCACCCTCTAGCTCATGTGCTAGTGTATAGTTTAATTGTTAGTGTAGGCAAATTTGGTTTGGCTGAGAGCCAAGCCTGGGCTGAGTGACTCACGGAGGCTGGATGACTCAGCAAGCAGCATCTCTTGTGCCTACCACTGTTTTCTGGATCCTTGGAGAAGCTTCCAGATGTAGTGGGTGGATGCTAGGAAGAGCTGCTTGGCATATTTATGAGGGCCCCAGCCAATCCCCAGCAAATGGGCTGGCAGGGGGTAGGCCTCTCATAAATAGGCATGAGTAATGCCAGCATGAGGCAGTCGGGTGGAAGGTGTAAATAGAGTGCTGAGGAGGCTGTCCTAGGCCCTCGCAGGTGGCACCCATGAGAAGCAGCAGGTCTTCGGCAGCACAGAGAACAGGGGAAACATTGGTTTAAAGCCAAGGTCAGGTGCCAGGTGGGGATCAGAGCAAGCGTAGTCAGGTGGATAGCTGGGGTCATACACAGGAGAGCAGCAAGAGAAGATATGGTAAACAAGCCGGGGTCAGGTCAGAAGCAAGTGCATCATGGGAACAAACTCACTGGAGAGGCAAAGATCAACTAGCAACTGCAGAGAGTGACTGTCTTCTTTATGAAGGCCGTTTGGTGTCAAACTGTGCTAAGAGAATGCGTAACTATTTTCCAATGCGCATACGCATTGCGGGGAACGTCCTTGTGTGCCAATGAGCTTTCCCTTGCAGCAATGCTAAGTACTGACAGGAATGCCAGGTCTTCAGACACCTCTGCTGTAGACAGTGCCCTGACAGTTTTACTTTTGTTTTCTTCCTTGATTTAAACACCTTAAAACATATTTACACTTTTGCAGCCAAATTGGGAAAATACCTACTTTATATTTGTTACATTCGCATAACTTAAAAAAATATATATTTCAACATTGCAGTTTTTTTTTTACTGTAGATACTCTATTCTGGACTTCCCAGCAAGGAAAATCTCTTTATATGTGAGGGGGCTAGGAGATCTTTATTATCAATTGTAACTAGACCTGAACACTGTGCGAAATTGAATTTCGTTTTATTTAGCACGTCGTGTGTTTGACGTCACCACGTTCTGACCCGATCGGTTTTTGGAACTATGGTGTGTACGCATCATCAGACTATCAGGCCACTTCAGAGATGAACCGATGAAAACGGTCCGACGGACCAGTCACATCGGTTTGGTCCGACCGTGTGTACAAGGCCTTAAGGGCCGCCTAACGCCGATATACGTCGGCAGAATGGCACAGCTGGGCACAAGCATGTACCTGTACGTCCTCTTTAAGTGCCCAGCCGAGGGTCACGCGCGCGCCTCAGGCTCGCGCACGCGACCCGCTCTGAAGCTCCGCGGCCGCGGGACTCACGGACCCGATCGCCGCCTTTTACAGGAGCCGAAGAACAGGGAGAGGTGTGTGTAAACACACCTTCCCCGTTCTTCATAGTGGCACTGTCATTGATCGTCTGTTCCCTGATATAGGGAATATGTATTCTTCTACATAATTATGGTAAAAAAAATAAAAAAATCGCAATAAGCGTATGTTGATTGGTTTCCGCAAAAGTTATAGCGTCTACAAAATAGGAGATAGATTTATGGCATTTTTATTATTGATTTTTTGTATTTACTAGTAATGGCAGTGATCTGCGATTTTTAGCAGGACTGCGACATTGCGGCAGACAGATCGGATACCTTTGACACTTTTTTGGGACCATTCACATTTATACAATGATCAAGCTAAAGCTAGCCACTGATTTCTGTATAAAAGATTTTTTTTTTTTTATTGGATATATTTTATAACAGAAAGTTAAAAATATACAGTATATATTTTTTTCAGAATTGTCTGTCTTTTTTATATATAGCACAAAAAATGTAAAACCTAATGGTGATCAAATACCACTAAAAGAAAGCTCTATTTATGGGGGAAAAATACCTAAATTTGATTTATGTACAGTGTTGTATGACCGCGCAATTGTCAGTTGTAAGTAACATAGTGCTGTATCACAAAAAATGCTCTGGTCATGGAGAGGGGGGGGGGGGGTAAATCTTCTGGAGGTCAAGTGGTTAAATACAACTAACAATATATAAACTATTTTCAAGGAAAATCCTTTCATTGCCAAAGTATTGTAACAGAAGGACAAAGTGTCTTGTAATTGCTCTGAAGACAAAAGCAAAGGTTCAAGCAAGATGGTGAAAGTGTAACATAAAGAAAGAAGAATCGTAGTTAATGTGCCCGGCGGTGACCCAGGAATAAAAGACAAGTAAATGGGCTTTTAATGTTCTCGTGCACTTAGGACAATCCCAGATTTTCTTCATAAACTTCAGGTCTTCCCAGCATGCTTTGTTTTCACATCAGAGCAGCCAGGAAACAGAGCTTTGGGCAATAAGGAATATTGGGAATGTCAATCTGGTTGACTTTCTGTCCAAGTGAAAAGGCCAAAGATCAGCACTTCAATAATGTACTCAGGAAGAGAGGGAAGGGAAAGGAGAGGCTTTATTTGTTATTCTTTGACAGTCCAGGATATGCGCCATTGTTTTCTTTCAGTTTTCTCCTAAGCTCTCTACTAGACTAGAAAGGAAAGGTCACAATAGTGAGTGATTTTAATTGACAACTTTTCATTAACTCGCTCTTTAAATTGTGATTTATTGCTAAACTTCATACATATTAATGTGTATTTCACCATTACTTTTTTTTTTGGGGACTTACAGTAACCCTGGGGAGGGGAGGGGGTTGTAAAACCACAGCCTGGTGCTTTAAATTGCTTGATAAAGTTGAAACTTTACAAAACTTGGAAAGAAAATAAATGTTTAGATTGGAAGATCATTGAGGGCAGTGACTGATGTAAAGGTACAATAGATTTGTAAAGCGCTGGGTACCTTTACGGCCCTAGAGAAGTACCTGTATTAAATAAATAAATACAGTACATAATAATAATAAAAAAAACATGTAGTAGAACTTTAGGGAGGGCAGTTTACATTATTTTACCGCGTGCACACGGTCGGAATTTCCGACAACAAATGTCCGATTGTTGTGAGCTTGTTAATGGAAAATCCGACCGTGTGTAGGCTCCATCGGACATTTGTTTGAGAGCTGGTTCTCAATTTTTCCGACAGCAAAAGTTCTTGTCGGAAATTCCAATCGCGTGTAGCCAATTCCGACGCACAAAAATCCACGCATGAAGAGCCGCACTGCCTATTGAACTTCATTTTTCTCGGCTCGTCTTACGTGTTGTACGTCACGGCATTCTTGACGTTTTGGAATTTCCGACAACATGTGTGTGACCGTGTGTATGCAAAACATTGAGCCTCCCGGCTCGCATTGGATTTGAATGACAGCAGCAGGAGCCAATGCCTGCGCTGCTATCAATATATCCAATCAGGACCTGAGACACCAGCTGGAGCTGGTGTGCTCGTCCCCGTCATTGGAAAGACCAGGTTCAGGTAAGTAAAGGGGGGCTACTGCATCACAGGAGGTTTTTCGCCTTAATGCATAGAATGCATAGAATGCATAGAATGCATTAAGGTGAAAAATCTTGAGGGTTTACAACCCCTTTAACGTGGGATATTGTTTTTAACATTGTGAGTTTAATTCCACTTTTTTTTTTTACATTAAAACTGTGATTCTTCTACGGCTCGTATTGCCCCTGGACCTCTGGCCACGTACTGTATACGCCATACACTTTATACTGCAGCCCTCAAAATTTCCACTCGCCTACTAGCATTTGGCGAGTGGATTTAAGCTGGGGGCGAGTGATGACAGGGCTGCATGACCAATCTCCCTCCAATCTGTGCTTACACTTAGAGTCCCGATGAGATTGGCGGCCGAAGAGGAAAGGTGCATGCTCGGGAAAAGTAGTCTGGTGAGCCGCGCACAGGCAGAGCAGTACACAAGTGCTCTTATTAAGCCCTGGGACCTAACAGTATGACCTCTCTGAGCCTGCCCCCCTCCCCCGGGCCCCCGACCAATGTAGCTGGAGAGCAAAAAATAATGAGTGAGGTGAAGGATTGCAAAAATTACCACTCCGGTGCAGTGCTCACTGAAAGTTGCCCTGACATGAGAGCGGCAGCCTTCTAGTTTGTGCAGTTTTCTTCTCCTTGTGCTCTATGTAAGTGTCCAACAGTTTAGCCTGAGCACTGTGAACAGACTGGTCTCAATGTGTGCTGTGCGGTGTCAGTGTGCGCTGTGCTATGGTGTCAATGGCTGTGCAGTTGTGTGGATCTCAGTGCTGGATTGTACTCCCTCCCGCTGTGCTGTAGCTCCTCTCCTCTCTGCCAGCCTGAATAAAAGGGGGAAGTGGGGACATGCAAGCGTGGAGCCGCACACACAGGCTCCTGATGATGAGATGAATGGGAGAGAGAGAGACGATGGATGGGAGTTGCAGAGGAGACAGCAAGAGAATGGGGAAGAGACCCAGTTCTAGTGCCCTGTCCCTCTGGTCTGCCCCCAGTGCCCTGTCCCTCTGGTCTGCCCCCAGTGCCCTGTCCCTCTGGTCTGCCCCCAGTGCCCTGTCCCATTTTGTTAAAGTTGTTGTTGGTAATATTTAATTTTGTAACTTGATTCTGCATAAAACATTGTCATTCCATGAGATAATCTACGAGGGCGTGTTTACGGGTGCAATTAGGCCCAGGGCAGTGTATGAATTAGCTGGGGCAACTGGTGGCGAGTAACTCTTGAGGCCTGGCTAGTAGCTCAGGACTTGAAATTTTGAGCCCTGTTATACTGTACTGTATTTTGCATTGCCTTAATCATTTGTATATGAATATATGGTTGTGAAACAAATCATCTGAATTTCCATTCCATTCCATTCGCTGTGATATATGAGTGCTTTGGATTACAAGCATTTTTCTGGAATGAATTCTGCTCACAGAATTAACGTTTATTGGAGGTATGAACATACATTATTTTTTTTGGACTAACAATACACTTTAATGTACTGTATATCTTAAAAATCTTTGCTAAAACAATGCAAAAAGCCTCTGGACTGAAATGACACTTTCCTACACATAGGTACGACAGTTTCAGTCATTACTTTTCCATCCCTTTTATTTTTATATTTTTTGTTTTTTATTCTTTATTTTTTATTTTTTTTATCTTATTCCTATTTTATATCTTATTTTGTTATACTTTATTTTAGTCTAAAATACACTAAAATGGGTTTTTGACAGGGAATCTGGAATGGTCAAAATGTTAAAATGTAAAATGGTCCAACTGTTCATACATGCTTAACAAGTACTATTACGTTAAAGCGGAGCTCCACCCTAAAGTGGAACTCACGCTGATCGGAAACCCTCCCCCCTCCCGTGTCACATTTGACACCTTTCAGGGGGGTGCAGATACATGTCTAAAGACAGGTATTTGCACCCACTTCCAGCCACACAGTCTCGGGCAGACTGCGGGCATGACGTCACCTCCCGGCCCCCCCGTTATGTTCTCGTCTCCCAATACACAGCGGGAGCCAATCGGCAGGCGTAGCGCGACTCGCACATGCGCCGTAGGGAACCGGGCAGTGAAGCCGGAGTGCTTCACTTCCTGGTTCCCTCACCGAGGATGACGGGGGGGGGGCAGCAGAGTGACGAGTGATCGCTCGTCCTCTGCTGCGGACGGCGCTGGACTCCAGGACAGGTAAGTGTCCTAATATTAAAAGTCAGCAGCTGCTGGCTTTTAATAATTTTTTTTCAGCGCACGTCCGCTTTAAGAGTACAAATTATTATTATCAGATGAACCGCACATACTGTATTTACCATTCTTCCAATATAAGCGTTATTTGACACATTCTGTATGATAACTTCTTGTTCGTACAAATTATCCAGAAAACAATTAAAATGATGGGGGAAAAAAAAAACAACAAAAAAAAAAACAATGTAAAATGATAGAGAAGAGTTACAGTTTGGTGGCATTTACTGCTGAGTGTGTAAATTCCTCCACAGATTAAAATTTATTGTGTATTAAAAAAAAAAATATTGTATTTCAAATATTCCTTTATAAAGCAATGATATTGTCTGTATAGCAAGGCTGTACATACAGCATAAAACCAATACAATGTATATATTGTATCCTATAGGTATGAAAAAAAATGCTTATGAAATTTTAACAGTTTTCAAATTAAACCATATGGTTTGCATTTGTGTAACTTGACACAGCTTTAGAGTTACTAAACTTTAAAGCCCAACTCTGGGCTGGAAAAAAAAAAAAAAAAACCTTGCAGTGGGGCCCCCCGCGCAGCCAGGTTTAAATGCTCAATATCTACAGGGTGATGAGAAGGTTGCATTACTTGCCTTAGGCCGGCCATGCGCAGGATTTGAATCTCAGCTAGTTCAGCAAGTACTGGTTGATCGATCAACTTGGGTACAACCAGTCTGCCGGATTCTCTTATGATTAGTGCTGCTATAGCCAGCTAGCAAGACACACTGTCTTCTCCTAGCGAGGGCGGCTTCCCCTGCCCTCTCCCGCCACTCCGCAAGGAGAAGACAATGGCCAGGCAGGAGAGATTTCCACATCAGGGGGAATCAAGCAAATTTCTTTCCTGAAATCCATGGTTGAAGGGAAAAAAAATTGCAATCTCGGAAATGAGGTATTTGCAGAATAAATGTTTATAAATCACATGCACAGGGGGACACTACAATAAGAGGCAGTGTTGATGGTGTATACAGGTTAGAGTGGCTTAAAGCGGAGTTCCACCCTGAAAAAAAAAAATCCTCCAAAAAAAAAAAAAAAAAAAAATCATTTTTTTAACTTACCCTAAATAGCTGTTGCTATGCGGAAGTCCCGAATCTGCCTCTTTATCCTCCGCAGTGGATTCTCTTCCTCCTACTACACTCGGTTTCTTCTTGTGAATGGGGCGCGTTGCATTCTGGGAACTGTGTGTATCCCAGAAAGCAGCCAGCCCATTCACAAAGCGCCGCGCTGCTCGCACATGCGCAGTAGGAAACAGGCAGTGAAACCGCACAGCTTCACTGCCTGTTTTCCTTACTGTGGATGGTGGCGCCTGGAGCTGCCAGGATCGAGGATCGACCTTAGTGGGGGCTGACATCGCTGGCGACTAGGACAGGTAAGGGTCCTTATTAAAAGTCAGCAGCTACAGTGTTAGCAGCTGCTGACTTTTAATTTTTTTTTTTTTTTACGGACCTCCGCTTTAACAACCACTTCAATATAGGCTCATTACATAGACTCTCCATGTACATAAAATTCAGTGCAGGTATGCATGCTGAGAAGATCAGCGTCTTACCAAGGCCGCTACTCCATCAATTCCGGTGCGCCACTTGTAAAACGGCATATTACTGTACATCACTTTCGGTTGCAGTACAGCCCGCTCCTACATGTTTCGTCCTTACGACTTCGTTCACTGGATTATTCAACACACACACACACACTTTATATTTTTGTCAAGTTGTGGACCTTGAGAACATTTCATGTGGACCTTTTCATGTGATGACAAACGTGTATTTTGAGATTAGCATATTACTATTTATTAACCCTTAGACGGTGGTTGAGTTATAACGCTACGTCAAATTGGAGTGTTTTAATACTTGGTTGTGGTATGTTGTAGTATGTTTTGGAAGTGAAGTATTTATGGTGACAGCAGTGACACAAATATAATTGTTTGACACATAAAGCGTGGAATAGATCTGATGTGTATAATTGGTACAACACTTTCATTTCTTTTCATGGAGCTGATTTTCCACAGCTTCCAGAAATATGAAACCCATAGAAACAATGGCAGTTGGGGGAATAGAACATACAGAATTCCCTTAGAAATATAATTTATTGTTAGAATGGGAGGTTCACTGCTACTCCCAGAGCTTAAGGTCAAATTATAGGCATTCCCTGCACTAGGGCTGCCATTTCATAAGTATTCAAAGAGTGTTTCTAACTAAAGTGTCGCTGAGGCAAAAGACTGATCAGGTACCAATCAGTTTAATTGAGATGCTTGCATGATTTATACCAGTGTAACATTTGTTAAAATCTTTGCAATGTGCATGCATTACCTGGAAGGGTTTTTTCTTGTACTATACGGAATTTTCAATTGAACACAGTCTTTGGTGCGTTAAACAGACCACCTTTATTTTTAAGTGAAAAATCTTGACAAAACTCTTAATTCTGATCATCGCGACTCTCTCCCTCTGAATCTACCGGTTCACACCTGTTAAAACATTGCAGCTGTAAAGGCTTTGCAGTTGAGTATTGATAGGTGCCAATGGCTCAGTAGGTTAAGCTATGGAGCATGTTCTTTGGCGTCACCGGAGTCTGCCACTGTAAGACCATTGTCTTCTTTTATGTTTTCATTTCCAGTTTGATCTCTGGGATTTGTACGAGACAAACCACGCAGTTTTGATGGTTCTCAGCATGAGAAATAGAACACTCTTGCCATATGTATATATATATATATATATATATATATATATATATATATATATATATATATATATTGTGAGGGGTTAGCTCGGTAGCGGGGTGTGTGACCCCTTGCTTGGGTTCACCACACACTGATTTTATACAGACTGGCAGTCGAAGACAGTTGAAAAATAAAGTTTTTCGTTTATTTTTCCATCTTGCTGGAAAATAATTGCAAGCATCCAAACAGCATAAACAAAACAAAACAAAACAAATCCTAGCCACTCTGGGCGTCTACCTTCCACACAGGAACCTATCTATGAAGTCTAACACAGCCTACTGCTGGGTAGACAGTGCTGGTCATACAGCACAAAACAATAGTCTTTTGATATAACACAGGAAAAAGTCAATGATCTCCTCACCTCATCAGGAGACTTTCTGGCACTGCTCTCCTACTCACACAGCCTTAGGAGTGATGCAGCCACCAAGTGGTAACCCTCTGGACTTCCTATAGAAGGCTTAATTGCCTCACTCTGAACAGCTGTATTCTTTCAACGCCCTTAGACCTTGTCTGGCTATTTTTGCAGCCGACGCCCAATAATGATAGTGTATTGTCTAAGCAAGGCAGAAATGTATGTCCCGTTTGTGACAACACCCACAGATTTACCTGACTTCCTGTCACAATATAAATATATATATATATATATATATATATATATATATATATATATATATATATATGGAAAAAGTAGCACATAGACTACCTAAGTCAGATACACTTACCAAAAGTATTGGGACGCCTGCCTTTACACGCACATGAACTTTAATGGCATCCCAGTCTTAGTTCGTAGGGTTCAATATTGAGTTGGTCCACCTTATAACAGCTTCAACTCTTCTGGGAAGGCTGTCCACAAGGTTTAGGAGTGTGTCTATGCGAATGTTTGACCATATTTCCAGAAGCGCATTTGTGAGGTCAGGCACTAATGTTGCATGAGAAAGCCGGGCTTGCAGTCTCCACTCAATTTCACCCCAAAGGTGTTCTATCGGGTTGAGGTCAGGACTCTGTGTAGGCCAGTCAAGTTCCTCCACCCCAAACTCGCTCATCCATGTCTTTATGGACCTTGCTTATGGACACTAAAGCTGCCATGCAACACTGACAAAAGGCAACCGTGAGCAGACTGAAACCCTGCTACGCAACAGCGAGGCACAGTATGAGAACTACGGTGTCCCTCCACTCTGTGAATACTGTCCGTGACATTCTCTCTCCTGTAGAAAAAAAACTCCTCTGATGTGTGCATGCGTCATGGTCACGTCACTCCAGCTGATTGCCAAATCAGTTTTGCGCATGCACGGGCACTATTCGATGGAGGGCACATATCGATAGAACACCGGCAGCACTCATGCAGCCCCAGACCATGACACTCCCACCACCATGCTTGGCTGTAGGCAAGACACACTTGTCTTTGTACTCCTCACCTGGTTGCTGCCACACACGCTTGACACAATCTGAACCAAATAAGTTTATCTTGGTCTCATCAGACCACAGTTCCAGTAATCCATGTCCTTAGTCTGCTTGTCTTCAGCAAACTGTTTGTGGGCTTTCTTGTGCATCATCTTTAGAAGAGGCTTCCTTCTGGGACGACAGCCATGCAGACCAATTTGATGCAGTGTGCAGCGTATGGTCTGAGCACTGACAGGCTGACCCCCCACCTCCCCACGCCTTCAACCTCTGCAGCAATGCTGGCAGCACTCATATGTCTATTTCCCAAAGACAACCTCTGGATACGACGCTGAGCATGTGCACTCAACTTCTTTGTTCGACCATGGCCTGTTCTGAGTGGAATCTGTCCTGTTAAACTACTGTATGGTCTTGACCACGTGCTGCAGCTCCGTTTTAGGGTCTTGGCAATCTTCTTATAGCCTAGGCCAGTAGTCATCAACCCTGTCCTTAGGGCCAACTAACAGGCCAGGTTTTAGGTATGGTTTTACCTTGGGGAGATGCAGGCTATAATACTGCAATCACTGAGCAGCAAATTATATTACCTGTGATGTATTTCAGTTACCTTGCAAACCTGGTCTGTTAGTGGGCTCTGAGGACAGGGTTGATGACCATTGGCCTAGGCCATCTTTATGTAGAGCAACAATTCTTTTGTTTTCAGATCCTCAGAGAGTTCTTTGCCAAGAGGTGCTATGTTGAACTTCCAGTATGAGAGAGTGAGAGCAATAACACCAGATTTAACACACCTGCTCCCCATTCACACCTCAGACCTTGTAACACTAAAGAGTCCCCTGACACCGGGAGGGAAAATGGCTAATTGGGCCCAATTTGGACATTTTGACATAGGGGTGTACTCACTTTTGATGCCAGCGGTTTAGACAATAATGGCTGTGTGTTGAGTTATTTTTGAGGGGACAGCAAATTGACATTGTTATACAAGCTGTACACTCACTACTTTACATTGTAGCAAAGTGTCTTTTCTTCAGTGTTGTCACATTAAAAGAGAGAATAAAATATTTACAAAAATGTGAGGGGTGTTCTAACTTTTGTGAGATACTGTATTTAGGTTCATTTTACATAACTGCATTAATCTGTGTATTTTTATATCTGCCTGGAGTACAGCTTCAATGTATCCATAGCATAGATATCATTTGTCAAATTCCCTTTATATCAACTGACTCTATCTCGTTGGCTCCTAGACACCTGGTCTTTGTTTCCTAACTTTCAGATGATGTTCACAAATAATCAGTTACACTTCACCCGTCACATGAAAGGCTTCAAATTTAACTCTCGATTGATCTTTTGCAAAATCTACATACATTTTTCTGGGGAAACACAGAGTAAAATCATTCGCAGAGATCTTTATCACAAATTATTTGCACACCACTATACAGATGAACTCCGAAAAGGGATGTTGTAGAAAAGAGGAAATCCACAGAACAGAAGTGAGCGTGACACGAAGAACGCACACATTAAAGAATGTTCCATCAAACTGCCCAGATGCATAAAAACCTACACGGATAATTATGCTTCATTGACTTGCCAAACTAAATAAATCAGAAGCATGAAATGCATAAGGACTGCTAATTAAATGAAAATCTGTTTAATCAAGCTTTAGGCACAAGGAGGAACGGTTGTATGGTAGCCAGGAATAATACCGAAGAGGAGATGAACTTAACACAAAGACATGTACGTTGCTCCATGACTTCAATTTAGACTATTTTATTCTCATCAGACAATTAGGGTATTCTTAAGTAATTGGTCACTCTTATATTAACCACTTAAGACCCGGACCTTTAGGCAGGTAAAGGACCTGGCCAGTTTTTGCGATTCGGCACTGCGTCGCTTTAACTGACAATTGCGCGGTCGTGCGACGTGACTCTCAAACAAAATTGGCGTCCTTTTTTTCCCACAAATAGAGCTTTCTTTTGGTGGTATTTGATCACCTCTGCGGTTTTTATTTTTTGCGCTATAAACAAAAATAGAACGACAATTTTGAAAAAGATGCAATATTTTTTCCTTTTTGCTATAATAAATATTCCCCAAAAATATATAAAAAAACGTTTTTTTTCCTCAGTTTAGGCCGATACGTATTCTTCTACCTATTTTTGGTAAAAAAAATCGCAATAAGCGTTTATCGATTGGTTTGCGCACAATTTATAGTGTTTACAAAATAGGGGATAGTTTTATTGCATTTTTATTAATAATTTTTTTTTACTACTAAGGGCGGCGATCAGCGTTTTTTTTTCGTGACCGAGACATTATGGCGGACACATCAGACAATTTTGACACATTTTTGGGACAATTGTAATTTTCACCTAGTTTCACCTAGTTTGCCTATATCAGGGAACACACGATCAATGACAGCGCCACGGTGAAGAGCGGGGAAGCTGTGTTTACACACAGCTCTCCTCGTTCTTCAGCTCCGGGGACCGATCGCGGGACTCCAGCGGCGATCGGGTCCCGCGGCCGCGGTCACGGAGCTTCGGACCGGGTCGTGGGCGCGCGCCGCGGGCGCGCAACCCACAGCTGGGCACTTAAAGAGGACGTACAGGTACGTGCTTGTGCCCAGCCGTGCCATTCTGCCGACGTATATCTGCAGGCGACGGTCCTTAAGTGGTTAACATACCGTATATATTTGAGTATAAGCCAAGTTTTTCAGACCATTTTTTTTTTAGGCCAGGATACAGCATTGCCAGTATGAATATTTATCATGCCCCAGCCAATCCCGGGAAGAAGGCGTCCAGAAAGTGTCTGAGAATGTGATAATGCTTTGGAAGCTGTGTTTCTTCTTCAGGGAGAATTCTAGTGTCCTGGGGAGGCTACTGCGCCTAGGAGAGAGTTTCTTAAACAGGAGATTGCAGTCTGGGTCTCAGCAGGAGCTGGGTTGAGGGCCCAGGTAAGACTGTTACAGGAGTATTTACAGGGGCCACTGTTCTGACACCCTGAGTCTGGAGAAGTATCTTGTTCACTGAGGATCTACCTGTACAGCTTAGGTGAAAGACAGTTCCATTGCGAGTAAAGACCATGCTGTGGACTTTTGGTGTGCTTGTGGTAGAAGGGTAAACGTTTCAGAGGTTGCACCATGGATTGGGGCTGCTCTGAAAGATTCCTGGATTTAATGGCCATTTTTCCTGTTACCTCCAGAAAAGACTACTGTAAGAAGATTAGTGAGAATTGTCCTCCCATTGTTACTATATATAGAAAACTAGGATTAGGACTTTAAATGAGGCATATGAAAAACATACGCCTCCATCCCTGTTGGATAAAAGAAGGGGGAGTTTTTGGGACTTTGAATTAGATGCGTTTTTAAGCAAACAGTAAGTATAAATAAAGTTGTATACGTAATAACCAGGCTCACACTTACCACCCAAACAGCAAACCAAATTCAACTGTCTAACTGTGTGCATTAAAAACAGACAGTTGAATTTGGTTTGCTGTTTGGGTGGTAAGTGTGAGCCTGGTTATTACGTATACAACTTTATTTATACTTACTTTTTGCTTAAAAACTCATCTCATTCAAAGTCCCAAAAACTCCCCCTTTTTTTACCCAACAGGGATGAATACCATTTTAGTCAACCATTTTAGTCAACTAAAATACGACTAAAACTAAAATGGCATTTTAGTCAAAAGACTGATGCCGCGTACACACGATCATTTTTCGGCATTAAAAAAACGTAGTTTTTCAAAAACGTCATTTAAAATGATTGTGTGTGGGCTTCACATCATATTTCAGGTTCTGAAAAACGACAAAAAAAAATAATTCGAGCATGCTGCATTTTTTAACGTCGTTTTAAACGATGTCGTTTTTCGGGTTGTAAAAAATGATCGTGTGTGGGCTAAAACGACGTAAAAAACCCATGCATGCTCAGAAGCAAGTTATGAGACGGGAGCGCTCGTTCAGGTACAACTACCGTTTATAATGGAGTAAGCACATTCATCACGCTGTAACAGACAGAAAATCGCAAATCGTCTTTTACTAACACGGAATCAGTTAAAGCAGCCCCAAGGGTGGCATCATCCGAATGGAACTTCCCCTTTAAAGTGCCGTTGTACGTGTTATACGTCACCACGCTTTGCTAGATAATTTTTTAAAAACAATGGTGTGTAGGCAACATCGTTTTTAATGATGAAGTTGGGAAAACTTCTTTTTTTTGACATAATGAAAAACAAAGTTTTCTTTCATCCTGAAAAACGATCGTGTGTACGTGCCTAAAACTAAATTGAAATTTGACTCCAACATTAACACTAGTCTACAGTGCATGTTCATACCTCAATACCATAAATAATAACATATTAGATTTTTCACTCCAGCAGTATATAATGAGTTTGGAAATTGTAGAGGAATGTTAACTAATGCTTTATAATTTAATTACACCCATTAGATTTTAGATGACTAAAATGAGTTTTAGTAGACTAAAATGTACTGGAGATTTGGTCGACTAAATACGACTAAACCTAAAACAATTGCAGAAGACTAAAATGTGAATAAAACTAAAATGTAATTTTAGTCTTAAGACTAAGGCCGCGTACACACGATCGGTTAAACCGATGAGAACGGTCTGATGGACCGTTTTCCGTTTTTTTGTGTTTTACGTCACCGCGTTCTGACAAGATCGTTTTTTTAACCGATGGTGTGTAGGCACGACTGACCATCAGTCAGCTGCATAGGTTAACCGATGAAAACGGTCCATCAGACCGTTCTCATCGGATGGACTGATCGTGTGTACAGGGCTTAAGACTAGAGTTGAGCAGACACCTGGATGTTCGGGTTCGGACCCGAACCCGAACTTTAAAAAAAAAGTTCGGGTTCGGGAACTCGAACCTGAACTCCGAAACCCCATTGAAGTCAATGGGACTTTTAGTAAAAAAAAAAAAAATGCGCGGAGGTCCCCCCAAATTCAATAACCAGACCCTTTAGGTCTGGTATGGATATTAAGGGGAACCCCGCCTTCAATTAAAACAAAAATTACGTGGGGTTCCCCCTAAATATCCTTAACCAGACCCATTATCTGAGCACGTTGACCTGGCCGGCCGCAGAAAAGAGGGGGGACAGAGTGCGGCCTCCCCCCTCTCCTGAACCGCACCAGGCCACATGCCCTCAACATTGGGAGGGTGCTTTGGTGTGCCCCCCAAAGCACCTTGTCCCCATGTTGATGGGGACAAGGGTCTCATCCCCACAACCCTTGCCCGGTGGTTGTGGGGGTATGCGGGCAGGGGGCTTATCAGAATCTGGAAGACCCTTTTAACAAAGGGGACCCCCAGATCCTGGCCCCCCCCCTGTGTGAAATGGTAATGGGGTACACTGTACCCCTACCATTTCACGAAGGAAGTGTAAATTTGTGTAAAAAAAAAAACACACACACCGTAGAAAAAAGTCCTTTACTAATAAAAAAAAAGAAAAAAACTCCAGCGGTGATAATCCACTCGTTCCCGGCTTCCTGCTCCAACGTTGTCCTGATCCAGCGACGGGTGCGGGTGATCTCCAGCGATGAGAAGATCTAGCGACGGGTGCGGGTGATCTCCAGTCCAGCGATGAGAAGATCCATCCATCCAGAGCGCAGCATCGCCAACCTCCTCTCACCGCTGGACACAGCCCAGCGAATGACGCGCTGAAGCTGTGTGACATTTCTTATATAGGGGAGGCGGGGCCACCCGTCACGTGACCCCACACCCTCTGATGCACCCTCTGCTATGTCACTGGGGAAGCCCAGGAAGGGGGAAGACGTCGGCCGGTGCGGGGTCACGTGACGGGTGGCCCTGCCTCCCCTATATAAGAAATGTCACACAGCTTCAGCGCGTCATTCGCTGGGCTGTGTCCAGCGGTGAGAGGAGGTCGGCGATGCTGCGCTCTGGATGGATGGATCTTCTCATCGCTGTAGATCACCCGCCGCTGGATCTTCTCATCGCTGGAGATCACCCGCACCCGTCGCTGGATCAGGAAAACGTTGGAGCAGGAAGCCGGGAACGAGTGGATTATCACCGCTGGAGTTTTTTTCTTTTTTTTTTATTAATAAAGGACTTTTTTCTATGGTGTATGTGTGTTTTTTTTTACAAGAATTTACACTTCCTTCGTGAAATGGTAGGGGTACAGTGTACCCCATTACCATTTCACACAGGGGGGGCCAGGATCTGGGGGTCCCCTTTGTTAAAGGGGTCTTCCAGATTCTGATAAGCCCCCTGTCCGCATACCCCCACAACCACCGGGCAAGGCTTGTGGGGATGAGACCCTTGTCCCCATCAACATGGGGACAAGGTGCTTTGGGGGGCCCCCCAAAGCACCCTCCCAATGTTGAGGGCATGTGGCCTGGTGCGGTTCAGGAGAGAGGGGGGCGCACTCTGCCCCCCCCTCTTTTCTGCGGCCGGTCAGGTCAACGTGCTCGGATAACGGGTCTGGTTATGGATATTTAGGGGGAACCCCACGTCATTTTTTTTTAATTGACGGCGGGGTTCCCCTAATATCCATACCAGACCTAAAGGGTCTGGTTATTGAATTTGGGGGAACCTCTGCGCATTTTTTTTCCCAAACTCCGAACACGGAACCCGTACTTTCAGCAATTATTCGGGTTCGGGTCCGGGTTCGGGAACTTTACAGTTCGGGTTCGCTCAACTCTACTTAAAACTAGTGGGAAGATTTACTAAAACTGGTCTACACAGAGTCTTGTGCAGCTGTGCATAGTAACCAATCAGCTTGTTTATTTAAGCTTTGAGAATAAAACCTAGAAGCTGATTGGCTACAATGCACAAATGCCCAGATTGTGTGTGCACCAGTTTTAGTCACTCTCCCGCAGTGTGCCTGAATTACATAGCTTGTCCAGCCTGAGGAAAGATGCAGAATGTGCTTGAACAGAGGGTGTGTTCAAAAGGCAGGCAGTGATTGGGAGGGGGGCGTGGTGGCTGAACAAACTACTCAATAGAGGCATGTTGTGTGTCAGCACAGTATCCTGTACCTCTGAATAGCCAGATAAAGGATAAAAATTCACCACGCTACCGCAGATCAGCTTCTGTGCTTTGTGCAGTCAGTTTAACCACTTATGGTCCGACCTAAAGGAGTTTTACTGCTACAGGGTGGCAGCTCTGTGCCCTATGTGATCCGACTCTTCCGGGTAGGGAGAGCATGCTAGCCACCAGGGGGCTTGCTTCCGCTGTGATTACATACAGCCAAAGTTTATCGGTGGGTGCATATTAGCCTGTGTCTGTCGGTACTTGCTGATCATTAGACAGAGGGACAGAACGGCGATCTGCCTATGTAAACAAGGCAGATCCATTGTTCTGACAGGAGGAAAAGAATGGAATTTGTGTTTCTGCAAAGCAAGAAAAAAAATCAATATCTTCTCCTAGTAAAAGCGCCTCCCACAGTTCACATAAACACTGGTCAGGCACACAGTTAACCTTTGATCGCCCCTGATGTTAACCCCTTCCCAGACAGTGTCTTGATGAAGCTGCCCTGCTGGGCACTGATGAATTGACACTGATGAGGTGGCACTGATGGGCACTGATGAGGAAGCACTGATGGGCACTGATGAGGAGGCACTAATGGGCATTGATAGGTGGAACTGAAGGGCACTGAGAGGTGGCACTGATGGGCAGCACTGATGGGCACTGATAGGCACACTGGTAGGTGACACTGATGATGAGGCACTGATGGTCATAGATTGGCAGGACGATGGGGACACCAGCTGTAAGGGGGACTCTGATTGGGCCACCTGATGTAAGGGTGACTCTGATAGGGGCATCTGATGTAAGGGTGACTTTGATGGGGACACCTGATGTAAGAGGGGACTCTGATGGGGACATTGTAAGGTGGACTCTGATAGGGTCGCCTGATGTAAGGGGGACTCTGATGATGACACCTGATGTAAGAGGGGACTCTGATGGAGAGACCAGCTGTAAGGGGGACTCATATAGGGGCAGTAGATGTAAGGGGGATTCTGCCACCTTTGTTTTTAATTTGTTTTGCATGCTACAAAAAAAATTGTTGTATGCCGCTAAAGTGTTCGGGTTTGGCTTTAAGAAAATGTGGCAACCCTACGAAGTTCTAGGTGTCTAGGTGTGCCAGTTTTGGGTGGGCTGACCCTTTAAGATTTTTATGACTGTCTACACCTCATTCATTCAGTGAAATATTTGTTGGATCAGACAAAACATAGTTCTGTTAATAGCTACCTTACACCCCCCAACAGTTTCCTGCAGAGTATTCCTCTCCAGAGTCCTGTGATTGTTAAACAATGGCGGTACTCGCTGTTCTCCAGCATTCCGGGATGAGTCTCCAGTAATTGGCACTGTTACAAGACAAGACTTTCCCTTTTCTGAGATTAGATTGACTCCAGCCAAATCAGCCTTTTCATAAATAACTCTGATTACAAAATGCATATTGCTTGTCTACATGTAAATGGCTTCAATAAATGTAATTACAGGGATTTAGCTGTAAAAGGCTGCTGGATAAAGATCTAAAGATTGTGTCAGGGAAACTTTAAATCTGGATTATCTCGGAAGATTCCCTTTTTCTGGCAGCTAGGAAGTAAATTGGCCCGTGATAATTAAAGGGTCTGTGCTATCAAGGTGAGCAGTTTTATGATGTGTTCCTTATTGTTTCAGACAATCTGATTACGCTTTAATATCATCTTGACAGATGTTTATATTAATGCCTTTGCTGACAGTTCTTCAAGAGTTTCCAGATTGCTCTTCGTACTGGACTGCACAATATCTTATTTTTTCTTCTCTGCTCTAACTACAATATTTATTTTTACTTATTTGCCTTATTTTTGTAGTACCACTGTGTGGAGTTTTGCAATTTCATATTTCAGCATTCATATATGTGTCCTGGTCTCGCTCACATTCTAGGGTCAAGTTAGTTAAGGTGGGCGGAGCTGGGAACTCCATTACAGAGAAGGTGCTGGAGTTCCTGAAAGGTGTAAGGCCGCGTACACTCGATCGGTCAAAACTGATGAAAACGGACTGAAGGTCCGTTTTCATTGGTCCAAACCGATCGTGTCTGGGCCCCATCGATCAGTTATCCTTCGGGCAAAAAATGTAGAACTTGCTTTAAAATGTAACCGATGGACACCTAACCGATAGGTCAAAACCGATCGTTAGTATGAAAAAGCATCGGTAAAAACCCACGCATGCTCAGAATCAAGTCGACGCATGCTTGGAAGCATTGAACATCGTTCTTTTTCAGCACGTCGTTGTGTTTTAAGTCACCACGTTCTGATACGATCGGTTAATCAACCGATGGTGTGTAGGCGCATCAGACCATCAGTCAGCTTCATCGGTTAACCGATGACAACGGTCCTTTGGACCATTCTCATCAGATGGACTGATCGTGTGTACGCGGCCTTAGAAGCTGGCAGATGATTTTATTAGCCAGTATTTATCCCAAAATATTATAGCTTTTGTTAGAATGTCCCTTTAAAGCAGAACTCTACTCAAAAGGGCAAGCCCCGCTTGACTGCCTCCTTCCCCCCCACCACTGTCACATATTTCACCTTTTGGGGGGAGCAGGTACCTGGTTTTGACAGGTACCCCCTCTCATTTCCGGCTCAGTGCATCGTCCCCCTCCTTCCCCCAAAGATGGCACATTCACAGAACGAATCGTGATTCCCTCAAGTCTTTACAAAGTTTCCCTTAGCCAAGACGGCAGTGCCAGCAAGAGCACCCGAGAGTCAATTCAAGAATCAGCTTGGGTGAGAACACTTCTGGATGTCTGGGCAGGTAAGTGTCCTAATAGTAAAAGTCAGCAGCTCCAGTATTTGTAGCTGCTGACTTTTCGATTTTTTTTTGGGGGGGGGGGGGGGGGACAGTGGCGGTTCGTCCATAGAGGGCGCCACTGCCCGTCACTGAGTCTAATAACATACATTCATGCATTGCATGAATGTATGTTATTGTTGCCAGCTGCCGCTGGTCTATTCAGAGATGGCCGGAACTTGAGCGCCGGCCACCTGAATAACGTCAGCTGGTTGGCTGTGCGGAAGTGCCTATTAGGCCTCGTACAGACGACCGGATAGTCCGTTGAAAATGGTCCGCCGGACTGTTTTCAGCGGACATGTCCGGCCGGAGATTTCTGTATGATGGTTGTACACACCATCATACAGAAATCCGCGCGTACACGATACGCGGTGACAAGGCCGCGCCATCGCCGCGACGATGATGCAGCGACGTGCGCGGCCCTGGAAGTTCAATGCTTCTACGCATGCGTTGAAGTGATTCGACGCATGCGAGGGATGGCGGCCGATCGGACATGTACGGTGAGTCTGTACAGACGACCGAACATGTCCGACGGACAGGATTCCAGCGGACATGTTTCTTAGCATGCTAAGAAACATTTGTCCGCTGCAAAACGATCGGCTGGACTAATGTCCGCTGGAAACCTGTCCGCGGACCAGTTTCAGCAGACATGTTCAGTCGTGTGTACGGGGCCTAAGAGTCAGCAGCATAGTGGTGACAATTGATGGCACAGTGACTGCGTTTGATGGCATGGCACAGTGACTGCGTTTGATGGCATGGCACAGTGACTGCATTTGATGGCATGGCACAGTGGTGATAATTGATGGCACAGTGGCTGCGTTTGATGGCATGGCACAGTGGCGACAATTGATGGCACATTGGCTTCGTTTGTTGGCATGGCACAGTGGCTGCGTTTGATGGCATGGCACAGTGGTGACAATTGATGGCAATTGATTTGATGGGCACAGTGAGGCTTTGAGGCTGCAACTTTTTTTTTTTTTTAGTTTGCGCCCCCCCCAAAAATGTTGAGCACCAGCCGCCACTAGTGATGGAACTCTTTAACTTTCTGCCCTTTTTTGTTGCATTGTGAGAAAAGCTTAGGTGGCGCCTAAGCTGGCGCACGCTGTTCACCTTTTTGAACGTCTCAAATCAGGTGCTTCCAAAAAATACCCTGCCTGCTATAATTCAGGTCCCCGGCGCCTGGAAAGGGGTCTGGCACATGAAAAGGGGGTGGCAGCAGCGACTATAGATAGATTCATCCAATGCATGAATCTATCTATGGTGAGAGAGAGGTGGCAGGAGAGATGTGGCGGCACCCGTGAGCCCTTTATGGACGCACCACCACTTGTAGTTTGTTACCCAACGAAAAGAGATGATGGCGTTTTGTGACGGAACATGTCTTTTACTGTAATATATGTGTTATTGCTATTTCAAATATCTGAACCAATTGTTGGGAACACCACATAATCCTGTATGAGACATCACCTATGAGACTTTTTTATGTCATTGTTGTAATTGAACTGTGCCTTTCCTGAAGTTCTAAAATAAAAATGTTATACTGGGAAACTAAATAAATAAAGCATTATTTTAAAGGGGTTGTAAAGACAAAAATATTTTCCTCTTAAATTAAAGCCTGACAGTAGCTGATAAAGTAAAAAGTAATGTTTTGCATTATAACTAGTTTGATACCTGTTGAAATCGAGCTGTTTTATTCAACTCCGTCACTCCTGAATCATTATTCTCACTGACTTCCTGGTTTGCGGTGCACATTCATTCTTGCTACATCATGGCCTAATGGGAACTACAGTTCCCATTAGGCTTAGCCTCCATGCCTGTGAGGGATAAGAGAGCATCTTCACGCAGGGCTGTAGTCATAGGGAGGGGGTGAGCACATTCTGCTTTCCACCATGCAAAACGGCTCAGATGCTGGTGGAAAGCAAGAAGAGGAGTGACAGGAAATGGCATTTTTAAACCTGGATTACTGTATTTTGGAGGTCAAAAGGAAAAACGAGGTAAGTGATATTTAAATGCTCTAGCTTACAACAATCAATTGATCTAATAAAAAACGAACCTTTAGTGTTCCTTTAATCTCTTTCCCAGTAGTGTATTTAGGTTTTGTGCTGCCCTAGGCCTGACTAAACTTCTGCATCTCCTAATTTAAATATGACCTACCCCTTTCTGTCAAGGCCACACCCTGTTTTATTAAGACCCGCCCTGAAATTTTGAAGGGGGGGGCCGGACACTAGTTCTGAGTAACCTGGGGGTGGGCAATGGATTCCCTTAATTTGCATAGTTTTTCTTGTACTTCCTGTTTGGCTATGAGGCAGGAAGTGAAGGGAAATCTCCGCAATTGGACAGGGATGGTAAAAAATAAACTGACAGGGGCTATAACCCCCCCTTACTCTATCCAAAATGAAAAATGTTGATTATAGTTCTACTTTAAGGACAAATTTCTGATAATTTTATTGAGAGGACTAAGAAAATATAACCATGCCAATGATGCAACAGAAACATAGCACAGGGAGGAAGGTTTGCGGTCCAGGATGATAGGACAGTCAAAATTAGAAGCGCCCCAACACACACACACAGTTGCGGAATGCTGGGCGAAAGCCGAGCGGACGCTTTATGGGGGCGCTAGACCAATTTGCCTAACAGTGTAGTGCAAGCCAGCGGGGACTCTTTTTGTGCTGCCTTGTTGGCCTAGGCCAGGACACAGCGTTGCTCTTTCCTACAACTTTGGGGGGGCAGCCTCCCTGCGCCTCTTGTGGACCAGCCGCCACTGAAACTGGCCCTTTATTTTGAAAATTTGGAGACCCTTGCTCTGCATTGCGGCGGAGATGTGTCAATCACAAGAATAGCTGAACAGAACTGAAAAATGGGCAGCCAAAACAGGTGACATACATATATTTAACTGTTCATTTTTTCTGTTTGGCCAAACATCTGCTTTAACATTTATTTAGGATTTTTATTAAGTCTGTATCTTCCTTTCCATTTGCTTTATTGAGCACTTCTAGACAAGCAAAGTTAAATACTTTCTAATTACAAGCAGAAGGTATTTTTCCTTTAAGCTCCATTTTTCGGTGCCAAATAGCCAAGGGCAATCTCTATTCTGTGTCATACAGATTACCAAGTAGAGCTCACACAAGCACTGCCAGTGACTGCATTATGTTTTCTTAAGCTTCATTAGTAAAAATTGGAAATACAAGATCTACAGTACCACTAATGATTTGTAGCCTATTTATTTTTATAAACTATTGGCCACAAGGCCCCCGGGGGAGTACCGCGAGTAACAAAGAACTATAGTTAGCCCGTTCCACTAATAGTTTATCTTTACCCATTTAATCCTGGACAATTACATACGTTCACTTTACGGGTCTATATGTGACTCCTCTGATTTACTGACATGTTGTTTGCCAAGAATATGTTAAGTCAATAAATACTAGCCATGTTGTTCCCATGACCGAACTTCAAATGTTTCTCATATTAGCTTTTGCTTTGTACCGAATGAAATATTTTCATTGAGATTCCAGAAACTCTTCTGATAAGGCTTATTATAAGGCCTCTTCTATGTAAAATAACTTATTTATTTTTTTGCAGACCCGTTGCTTTAAAGCTGGGACCGTAATAAATATTGTACGGGGGCAGAGGGGCGCATAGTTGTCTTATTGTGCTAAAAATATCTGGTCCGATCGGTTCATACAAGACTCATAGTTTATTTGTGTTAGTGGGGCCACACAGGCTATGCTCGGTGTTTTGGCTAGGGGCGTACAAAGACAACATTTTTTAAATAAAAATTATTTATTGTCTTTTAGGTCCAAAACAAGATGGAGTTTGAAAATATTTACAGATTACATCCTGCACACCATGGAGGTGACTGCCCTCGAAATTAGATCCAGGCACCCCATTAACAAAATAAATATAATGAGAAAAATGTTATCAGAAAAAAAAAAAAACTCCTCTTCCCATTAATCAGTCCCAACAAATAGGCTGCATGTTCTGGAGGATATTAGTTGACTTGTAAGTAGCACACGCTGTATATAATAATAATTATAATAATACTTTAAAAAAATAGCGCCAACAATTTTCACAGCACTTTACAATATAAAGGGCGGCACTACAGGTACAATACAATGCAAGAAATGATGGTTAGGAGCGCCCTGCTTGTAATGCCGCGTATAGAGATGAGCTTCGTATTCGAGTGGAACTCATGTTCGACTCGAAAATCGTATGTTCGATCGTTCGTCGAAATACGAACAAAACGGGTCGTTCGGACCAAATTCGAGTTACGTTTCACAGACCATAATTCACTGCGGCATCGCTGGCTGATGATTGGCCAAGCATGCACTATGACCCGCATGCTTGGCCAATCACAGCGCGCAAAAAACGGAGAGCCATAATTGGCCAAAGCCAGGGTGGCTTTGGCCAATTATGGCTCAGGGGGTTTAGTACACGCCCCACACTATAAAGGGCCGCCTGCAGCTCGGCCTTGTGTAGTGTGTTGCGATGGTTAAGAGAGGACAGAGAGAGTGCCATGTTTTGCAGGTAGGCAGGCAGGCTAGGCAGGCTAGTCAGTTAATGTTACAGTGTGTAGAGGATATATATACATCCCAGGTGTTGTACATATATTTATACACTGTATAGTTTAGCTAGATCAGTTCTCTAAATTACTGGCAGGCAGGTGATTGTGCTAGCTGCAGTATTCTTACGTGGTGTATTGCCTGTGTCCTCTGTAGTTTGCACCTAAAGCTACTTGGTGTGTACTGGCCGTGTGCTCTGTAGTTTGCACCTAAAGATTCAGGAGCAGTGATTTTAATGATGCTTAAATTAAAAAAAAAAAAAATAATGAAAAATTCCTGAAAAGCGACAGTTTTTAAAACTTTTTTTCCATTGATACATGTTCCCTGGGGCAAGTCCCGGGTTCTCAAAGACGTTTTACGACAATAACTTACATATTAGGCTTTAAAATGAGCACTTTTGAATTCGAACGTTCGATTCCCATAGACGTCAATGGGGTTCTAAATGTTTGCGCGAACGTTTGGTCCGTTCGAAGGTTCTGGTGCGAACCGAGCACGTGCGGGGGGGGGTGTGTTCGGCTCATCCCTAGCCGCGTACACACAACCGTGTTTAATGTTTTTCTCAACGTGATTCTTGTCAAGCCTGCCTTGCATACACACGATCGTGAAAGAAAATGCTCGAGCAAAGCGCAGTGACGTACAACACTTACGAGGGCACTATAAAGGGGAAGTTCCATTCAATTGGCGCCTCCCTTTGGGCTGATTATGCAAATTTCCCTTCTCATAACTTGCTTCTGAGCATGCGCGTTTCCCCCCCGTCATTAAAGCCTACACACGATCGTTTTTCACGACGAGAAAAACGACGACATGAAAAACGTCGAGAAAAAATAGAGCAGGTTCTAAATTTTTAATGCCCATTTTTCTCGTAGGGGACTACAAACAAACGTTTTTAATGACCAATTTAAAAAATTAAATTTTTCTCGTTTTTCTTGAAAAACGGCCGTGTGTACGCAGCATAAGAGTTTGCAATCTGAAAAGCAGAATTTTAACGATTGAACATTTTTGCAATTTGCTAATTTCTATTTCAAACCCCAATCTGATCTCAACATTAACAGATCATTTTTTCCTGGGTGCATCACTATATAATAAAAACATTTACAAAAGCTAAGTTATTGACTGATCCTCTGACCATGTCATGCAACGCTGTACCTAAATAAAATGTTTATCATTTTTTCCCCACAAATAGAGCTTTCTTTTAGTGGTATTTGATCACCTTTGTGGTTTTAATTTATTGCGCTATAAACAAAAGAAGAGGGACAAGTTTGAAAAAAACTAAATATTTTTTACTTTTTGCTATAATAAATATCCAATTAAAAAAAAAAATTTAAACAATTTTTTTTCCACAGTTTAGGCCGATACGTATTCTTCTACATATTTTTGGTAAAAAAAATTGCAATAAGCGTATATTGATTGGTTTGCGCAAAAGTTATAGCGGCTACAAAAAAGGAGATAGATTTATACAATTTTTATTATTTATTTATTTTTTACTAGTAATGGCGGCGATCTGTGATTTTTATCATGACTGCAGACACATCGGACACTTTTGACACATTTTTGGGGCCATTTACATTAATAGAGCGATCTGTGCTATAAAAATGCATTGATAGCTGTATAAATATGACTGGCAGGGAAGAGGTTAACACTAGGGGGCGATCAAGGGGTTATTGTGTTCCCTAGGGGGTGATTCTCACGGTGGGGGGAGGGGATTGACTGGGGGAGGTGACCGATCGGTGTCCCTATGTACAAGGGACACACCATCGGTCTCCTCTCCCTGACAGGACGTGGATCTGTGTGTTTACACACACAGATCCACGGTCCTGCTCAGTTACTGGGCAATCGCAGGTGCCGGTGGACATTGCGTGAACTGGTATCCCAGTCTTGGTCCGTAGGGTTAAGGTCAGATATTCGTGAGCCATCAGCTAAGTTCAGGAAGTAGATGCTGACCTTGGATGATGCCTGAACAAGGATGGCACCATGCTTCTGAGGGAGAAAAGCAGATAAAATTATTTTAATGCCTCATACACACAATCGGAATTTTCGATGGAAAAAGTCAGACAGATTTTTTCCATCGGAAATTGGATATTCCGAGAAATTCCATCTGAGTTTACATGGAGAGCATGTTCTCTTTTCCTCCAATGGAATTCCTTCGGAATTCAGATGTGAGTTTGGTCAGGCTAAAGCCTGATCCTGTGTACAGGGCATTAGGCCTTGTACACACGATAGGATAGCCAGAGGACAACGGTCTGAAGGACTGTTTAATCAGTCCAAACGGATCGTGTGTAGGCCCCATAGGTTAGTTAACCTTAGGTTAAAAAAATGAGAACTTGCTTTAAAATTTAACCGATGGACTGGTAACCGATAGGTCAAAACCCATCGTTAGTATGCAAAAGCATCGGTTAAAAACCAGTGCATGCTCAGAATCAAGTCGACGCATGCTTGGAAGCATTGAACTTTGTTTTTTTCAGCACGTCGTGTTTTACGTCACCGCGTTCTGACACAATCGTTTTTTTAACTGATGGTGTGTACATCAGTGAGCCTTATAGGTTAACCTAGGACAACGGTCCTTCAGACCTATCGCGTGTACGAGGCCGAAGAGGTTAGAAGGACCTGAAAGTGTTACTTGGAATTCATGCACAAGCCGAAAAAAAAAATATCTGATGCTAAATTCACTTAAAAAATGGATCATGTGAGGGATTAGGGTCCTTCTCCCAACATGTAGTAAGATTTAAACATGGCAGACATAAATATCAGGAATATATTGTACATTTACTTACCCTAACCACCAAACAACAACAATACTTCACAAGGGCCTTTGTAGGGTAGCATTAATCTAGATCATAGAGCCTTGCCACCTGCTTGCCCCCTATTTTATCATATCATCTCCATGGGCTACTGATAATCCAATGGAATTTTCTTACATTAAATGGATTAACAAGGAATCTGCATTGATTTATAGGAAGCAATCTATCTCTCCATAACCCCGAGGCGTGACTTTGCACCTGCGGGAGCTCTAGAAAGAGATGGAAAGTGAAATGATTTATGGAAGGGTATGTAATGTGTGAAGAATCTGCTTGTGATTAGGAGCAAATGGAATTGATGAGTGATAAGTGAGCAGAGTGTAAAATATGCATAAATTATGGAACTTCCACTATAGCAATGCAGAATATGATCCTACATTAGGAATGGAAACAAAAGGAGGGCAACGTCTTATACTGCAGTTGGTTTGCTTTAGAAAGCAGCCACAGCCCGGGTAGAAAATCATAACTCCCAACTGTCCCTGATTTCGAGGGACTGTCCCTGATTTGAAGCAATGTCCCTCTGTCCCTCTTTCCTCCTCATTTTCCCCTCATTTTGGTCTGATCTATATAGTTGTATATAAAATTCACTTTTTGTCTTTCAAAAAGTTTTTTCCAGTGCTAAACCTTTCATCCAAGTTCTAAATTGCTGCATTTGTAAATTTCAAAAGCCAATATAAAGGAATAGTAGTGGTTAAACAAAAAGCACTTGTAGTTGTTTTAACTAATCTTTATTTTGCAGAATTCTTCTTTAATCATTCGACCTCCAGGAGATTTACCCCCTTCAGGACCAGGCCGTTTTTGCGATACGGCACTGCGTTACTTTAACTGACAATTGCACCGTCGTGCGACGCTGTATCCAAAATGTATGTCCTTTCCCCCCTCAAATGGAGCTGCTATAAACTGCTATAGGGCGGACCTTAACCACTTCCATACAGGGCACGTATACACCTTCCTGCCCAAGCCAATGTTCAGCTTTCAGCACTGTCGCACTTTGAATGGCAATTGCGCGGTCATGCTACACTGTACCCAAACAAAATTGGCGTCCTTTTTTTCCCACAAATAGAGCTTTCTTTTGGTGGTATTTGATCACCTCTGCGATTTTTTTTTTGCGCAACAACTAAAAAAAGACTGAAAATTTTGAAAAAAAATAAGTTTTTATTTTTTTCTGTAAATTTTTTTGTAAATAAGTAAGTTTTCGCTTTCAATTACGGGTACTGATATGGCGGCACTGATGGGCACCGATGAGATGGCACTGATGGACTTCGATGAGGTAGTACTGACGGGCACAGATGAGGTGGCACTGATTGGCGGCGCTTGTATGCGGCACTGATGGGCACACATAGGCGGCACTGATGGGCACACATAGGCGGCACTGATGGGCACACATAGGCGGCACTGATGGGCACACATAGGCGGCACTGATGGGCACACATAGGCGGCACAGATGGGCACTCATGGGCGGCACTTATGGGTGGCACTGATGGCTACTTATGGGTGGCACAGGTGGGCACTGATAGGTGGGTACTGGGCATGGATGGGCACTGTGGGGTGGCACTGATGGACACTGTAGGGTGGCACTGATGGACACTGGGGCGGCACTGATTAACCTATGTTGCCAGTCAGTGCCCATTTTTTTTTACAGCCTTTTAATTTTTTGAGCCTTTTTTTTTTAACTGCCCTTTTTTTTTTTTTTTTTTTTTACAGCCTTTTTTTTTTTTTGAGCCTTTTTTTTTTATCTGCCCTTCCCTGGTGGTCCAGGGTGGGCATCCCTGGTGGTCCAGTGTGGCGATCCGAGGGGGGGCTGCGCTGATAAACAATCAGCGCGAACCCCCCCTGTCAGGAGAGCAGCCGTTGGGCTCTCCTCTACTCGCGTCTGTCAGACGCGAGTGAGGAAGAGCCGTCAACGGCTCTTCCTGTTTACATCGTGATCAGCCGTGATTCGACACGGCTGATCACGTGGTAAAGAGTCACCGAGATCGGTGTTGCGGGGTGTCAGACTGACACCCGGCAACAACGATCGCCGCGATGCGCGCCCCCGGGGGCGCGCAGCGGCTCAGAATCCTGAGGACGTCATATGACGTCCGGTCAGGATTCTACAACCACTTTGCCGCCGTCAATCTGTCATTGGCGGGCGGCAAGTGGTTAAGCAGTAATGTGACCATATTTTTTTTGAAATCCAGGGACATATTTTATTTTTTAATAGTAATGGTGGCAATCAGGGACTTATAGCGGGACAACGCTATTGTGGTGGACAAATCAGACAACTAACTGACACTTTTAACACTTTGGGGGAACCAGTGATCAGTGCTATCTGGGAAGTGTTTAACATTAGGGGCATCAAAGGGTTAAATGTGTGCCTAACAAGTGTTTTCTCACTGGGTTGGAGGTTCTTTTACTAGGGGTTCTTTTACATAGATCCCTGTCCCTGCTTTGCAGGAACACAGGATTAATGTCTTCCATACTGACAGAACGGCAATCTGCCTTGTTTACATAGGCAGACTGCCCTTCTGCCTGTGCAAAAAATGGAGGTATAGCCGGGATCAAACCAAAAGAGTAATAGTAGTGTGTCTATTAATGTTTCAATGTACAGATTCCAGCTTCATCCACAAGGGATGCTGTTCGGCTGATCAAACGCATATAACAAAAAATGGGAGAATGGAGTTCTCTCAAAGAAGACCAGAACCAGAACACCATTGAATTTTATTGAATAGAAAAACAACACACAGCAAAAAAACTTTTAAAACTAAATGGCAGATGAATAGAGTGGTTTACCAATTAAAAAAGACAAGGTTGTCAATTATTAAAATCAAAGGATTTGTACAGAATGATTGGTGGGCACCAGTAGACATCGAGTCCACCAATGCCCGCTGATTTGCTCTGATAACCAGAAATGTAAGATCACGTATATATACATGATTCTGCACAGCACGACCACATTGTAGCAGTAAATCTGTTATGGGGCAGTCGGCAACTGGTTAAGATCATCAGCATTATGATAACTCACAGGCAGCGGGCACTCTATCATGGCTCTGGCTAGCTCTGTCATTAACATGGCTGCTGGTTGCTGATACTTATGACGAATAAGTTAACAAAATCAGCACCCAGTAGCCATGTTATGTGCCACACGTCACATAACAATAGATGTAGTCTATTCACAAACACCCACAAAGCACACCTGTGTTGAAGCCTTGAAGGCAGTGGCAGCCCGACGATCGGATCCGCTTCCCCTCTGTTAATGCTGCTGGACACCGTCAGCTGAGCCCAGCTGCCTCTCTCTGCCCGTCGCCGCAGCCCGCTGCCCACCTCACAGCTTGCCAAGTCTCACTCTATGGCCCTGGCTACATTCTTTGTTGGATAGTGGAGCTGAGCAGAGGAAGATCACTCCATCTGGAAAGGCAAGGAGATAGGCAGGCAGGCGGCTGGCCAAAACTTGAGCCAAGGCAGAAGAAAATGCGAGCAGAATGGGCCCAAAACTGAAGAAATAGTCTCTCTACTCGAACCAGCACATGATCATCAGAAAGGGGCACAGATAATGGAAAAAAATACACCCCCTAAGCTAGTAGGAGTGGTGGAACGGGGGTTTGAAATTCAGATTTTGTTTTAAATTCTGCACTGATTGTCCTTGAAATTGCCCGGGCCCCTGTTTATATCCAATCTGGGGACAAAACCAGGGACAGACTTGGTCCGGGGACAGTGTCCTCAGTCCGAGGATGTCTAGTCACCCTGGTAAGATTTTAAGGGGGGCGTGGAAGGTGTGTATGCCTACATAGTTTTGATAATAGGTGACCCTCGTTCCCATCTAAAAAAGTTGTGAGGTATGAGAAAAGTCTGTCCCTTGCCAGCATGCTGTAGAGAAGGATGTAGGAGGGTGTGTGCCACTGTCGCTGTGATGATACCACTTGAGTGGGTGCCGGCACAAAGAGCAAGGTGAAGATCCATAGATCGCCCACTCACTTTCTGGTTTGCTGCCAGAAGTAAAAACAGTGCTCACCTAATTGCTACTTACCTTTGATGCTAGTGAGATTTACTGATTTGTTCCAAATGTAGCTGCCTGAAGGTCTATCATTTATAAGGCCTTCTGAACACTGGGCATTTATGCCATGTGCATCAAATCTTGGCATTATTGTGTGCCTGGGAGATATAGGTGCAGCATAAGTACAGAATGCTGTATTGAGTGGTACTCCCATTTACAGTAGGGCTATATGTGTTTAGGGACATGTGCCCGCATACACCCCTGAACACATACAGTCCTATATGCGAGTACTGCTTATTACAGTATCCAGCTACTGCATATTTCAGCCTGTCAAAAATTTTGAGTTATGAAAAGTGGGCTGGATGCCGCACTTATGTGTTCCAGGTGCACAAAAACACTGGGATACAACACACAAGGGCTAACCTTCCAGTCTGTATGTAGCCAGTGCTTGACTATTTAGCACCCTAGGCAAGATTAAACCCCCCCACCGGGTCGTAGGCTGACATTGCTCTTGCCTCGGGCGCGAGTGACTACAACAGGGTCAGAGCAGACTCATCGGGGGTTGTAGAATTTCTCCTACATCCGGGGACTTGAGACATGGTGCCCACCTCCTCAGCTGTTCTCTGACTCTCGGAAGCCTGCTCGATGTCACCCTCCTTACAGACTGAGCTTCTGCAGACCTCCTCCACAGTAGCCATGACGAATGTCCTCCACAGCTGCTGCTTTCTCTGTAGAGTCAGTCAGCACCCAAGCCCTGTATAGGGTGACATTCTTCAGCCGCTCGTGTTCCCCAGCCATGTTAGTGGGGAAGTCAGCAGCCATGGCTATGCCTCCTAGGTAGCAGTGCACCCTAGGTGGCTGCCTAGTTCACCTAGCTGGAGCGCCGGTGATCTGCCAATATGGTTCCTCCTATCGATATGGTTCCCCCTTGACTGCGCAGGTGCAATCCGAGCCAACGGAAGTCACCGAACCTGACCAGCTATAGCAACAGGTCCATGGCGACGTGAAATTTGCTGAAAGTGGTCGCTCGGCCTCCTGGCTCTTTTTTTAACGTCCTCCAATCCACGAGGATGGTAAGGAATGAGCCTGGATGCCGCCCAAGGTTCAGAGATTTCCATGGACTTTGCCTGCGCCTGTGCAATCAAGCAGGGAACCATATCGATAGGGGAACTAGCTCCACAAGACACCGGCCCTTCCTACATCAGACAGTTGTGTGCTTCTGGGCACTATTGCAGTCACATGGTCTACTATCGCTATTTTAATGGCCTTAAGTCACATCTAGACAGACATCTTACTCGCTTGTAGCATTAGCATAAGCTTACAGAATTGTAGCGTTAGATTCTAGAAGTGAATCCAGACCCGAAAATTCAGCAAGCGGATAAATCCTGACACTTCTATCTACAGAACAGACCTTGAACTGTCCTCCCAGCGGTGCTTATTGGGTTTATCCCGGAGTAAGAGAGCTGTTTAATATAATTCCCTGTTTCTCATTTAATACTTCATACTTCAGCAGCGCCTAGTGCTGGGATATCGGCGCTCTAATCAAATGCAGACGCACTACAAACATAAATGTAGCAACTTCTATTCAGAGTGGATGCTTTTCTTTTAATATTAATGATGTATATGCCAAAAGATGTTTGCTCCGCACAGTCTGCACAGTGTGCTGGAGTCTCCCTGGGCTCTGATCCCTTCTACAGCAAAGAATTGGGAATGTTCATTTCAGCTGAAAGGTTTGATGTTTTTTTTTTCCTGTATATGAAAAAGTGAGTCTTGTTCCTGCGGGATCGACCATTCTGTATTTATCAGGAATGCAGAAAGTTTCTGTTCATTTATAACTTGGGGAATTGACACAAAGACAGCAATTCATGATGTGACTAATACACAGGCTTGGTTGCCAGAAGCGGGAACAGATACCAAAAGAGCAGAAATGATCTTTGTAAAGGTATACACAGTATGCACTATCTTTCTTCTCCACACATAATCCATACACATCTACTACTTAAGGTATTAGTAGTAAACCGCAGCATTTAAAAATAAAAAAATAAAAAAAACCTTGCAGGGCAATAGCATAATGCATACTAGCAGTGGCGGCCGGTAGAAAATGTTTTTTGGGGGGTGGCATGCCAACAGTATGCCAACCAGTTCCCCCCCGGTCGGTAGCACTTACCCTATCACTGGCAGCTTCCCCTGCTCGGTGACGCCGGACTCTCCTAATCCTGCTCTCCATGGGTCTTCACAGCGGCGGCGGCTTCCGTTTCTTCCCTCCCCCTTGGTGGCCATTCGGAAAACAAATCTCACACCCGCTTCTGATTTGCCGGATTGAGGATCAGTGTTTCAACAGCGAATATTCATTCAAAGCCTACACACGACCGGTTTTCCTGATGGGAAAAAGTCTGCCGGGAATCTCGGTTGGAAAAAATAAAACATGTTCTCTTTTTTTTCCCCCGCAGTTTTCCTGTGGGGAAAACTGCGATGGAGCATACACACGGCATGGATTCCAGGCCAAAAGCTCTTATGGTGGTTTTCGTGTCGGGAAAACTGGTCGTGTGTACGAGGCATTAGGTTTCTCCTGTCTGTGACCCATTGGAGAGATTTCCATTACCCCCTAATAGGCAGTTGTTACTGAAACAAGTGATCCTATTGGAAGATATTCACTATTCATTCCTTTCTTGGTAATTTTTTAGATCACAATAATCAACAGGACAAATGGAGAAGGTAATGCAGGCAACAAAATCAAAGTTAAAAGTCTAGCAGGACTATCTATCTATCTATCTATCTATCTATCTATCTATCTATCTATCTATCTATCTATCTATCTATCTATCTATCTATCTATCTATCTATCTATCTATCGTGCCTTGAAAAGTATTCATACCCCTTACATTTTTCCACATCTTGTAATGTTACAACCAAAAACGCAAATGTATTTTATTGGGATTTTATGTGATACATTAAAACAAAGTGGCACATAATTGTGAAGTGGAAGGAAAATGATAAATGGTTTTATTTTTTTATTCTTTTACAAAATGTGAAAAGTGTGGGGTGCATTTGTATTTAGCCCCCTTTACTGTGATACCCCTAACTAAATTCTAGTGGAACCAATTGCCTTCAGAAGTCACCTAATTAGTAAATAAAGTCCGCCTATGTGTAATTTAATCTTGGTATATATATACAGCTGTTCTGGGAAGCCCTCAAAGGTTTGTTAGAGAATTAACAACATCATGAAGGCCAAGGAACACACCAGATAGGTCAGAAATAAAATTACATAGTTACATAGTTAGTCAGGTTGACAAAAGACACAAGTCCATCCAGTTCAACCATAAAAATAAAAAAAATGAAATAAAAAATATCGTACAATCCAATATACCCAATTCTATACTCACAGTTGATCCAGAGGAAGGCAAAAAAGTTGTGGAGAAGTTTAAAGCAGGCAGGTTATAAAAAAATATCCCAAGCTTTGAACATCTCACAGAGCACTGTTCAATCTATCAGCCAAAAATGGAAGGCGTATGGCACAACTGCAAACCTACCAACACATGACTGTCACCTAAACGGACAGGCCGGGCAAGGAGAGCATTGATCAGAGAAGCAGCCAAGAGTCCCATGGTAACTCTGGAGGAGCTGCAGAGATCCACAGCTCAGATGGGAGAATCTGTCCACAGGACAGACGTGCTCTCCACAAATCTGGCCTTTATGGAAGAGTGACAAGAAGAAAGCCATTGTTGAAAGAAAGTCATAAGAAGTCCCATTTGCAGTTTGCAAGAAGCCATGTGGGGGACACAGCAAACATGTGGAAGAAGGTGCTCTGGTCAGATGAGACCAAAATTGAACTTTATGGCCTAAAAGCAAAACGTTATGTGTGGCAGAAAACTAACACTGCACATCATCCTGAACACACCCTCCCCACTGTGAAACATGGTGGTGGCAGCATCATGGTGTGGGGATGTTTTTCTTCAGCAGGGACAGGGAAGCTGATCAGAGTTGATGGAAAGATGGATGGAGCCAAATAAAGGGCAATCTTAGAAGAAAACCTGTTAGGCCTCGTACACACGATCAGTCCATCCGATGAAAACGGTCCTTTAGTCCGTTTTCATCGGTTTTGACCGATCGTGTGTACGCGGCCTTAGAGTCTGCAAAAGAGTTGAGACTGGGGTGGAGGTTCACCTTCCAACAGGACAACAACTCTAAACATACAGCCAGAGCTACAATGGAATGGTTAGATCAAAGCATATTCATGTGTTAGAATTGCCCAGTAAATGTCCAGACTTGAATCCAATTGAGAATCTGTGGCAAGACTTGAAAATTGCTTTTCACAGACACTCTCCATCCAATCTGACAGGGCTTGAGCTATTTTGCAAAGAAGAATGGGCAAAAATGTCACTCTCTAGATGTTCAAAGCTGGTAGAGACATCCCCAAAAAGACTTGCAGCTGTAATTGCAGTGAAAGGAGGTTCTACAAAGTATTGACTCGGGGGGCTGAATACAAATGTACCCCACACTTTTCACATATTTATTTGTAATAAAAATGTAAAAAACATTTATCATTTTCCTTCCACTACAGAATTATGTGCCACTTTGTGCTGGTCTATCATATAAAATCCTAATAAAATACATTTACGTTTTTTGGTTGTAACATCACAAAATGTGGAATATTTTAAGGGGTATGAACACTTTTTCAAGGCACTGTATCTATCTATGTATATTATACCATAGTACAATATGTATATCTCATTTTGCTATTATGGTCTTTTATGCCAAGGATAAATTTACTGTCCTCCAAATGGAAGGATTTTTTTTTTTAAGTTATATTTTCTATCACTTCCTATATATCCTGTCGGATATAAAAAATATATAATAAGCTGCCATATATATTTTTTCCCTTCAAAGAAATCAGCGTATTGGTGCACAGGATTTATAGCAATATTCCTAATCAGGAACACATGTACATTGTCTGTTGAAGTGGTGATGTCATCAGAATTATTGTCTCACATCATTTTTATTGGAATTTGAATTTATATGGTCGGTATTAACTGCAATTAATCTTTTTCATATTTATGTGGATACAATAAGAAGGTCTATTACAGTCCAGCAGGAAAGATCTTTTCTCTTGAAGTGTTTTCCAGTTTTATGGCGGGGTGAAAGCCCTTATGTAGCTCAGAATAATGTTCCTTCATATTCAATATTCCCTCTGTGGAATGGAAAACACACGTCTGAAATCATATTTTGCTGGCATCAGCGCAAAACACTAATGTGGGGGGAAGGGAGGAGCTCCGCAAAAGGATTAGACATTTGCATTGAAAAGTAGTAAAAGTTCTCAAGGTATTTCTTGTTTAAAAAATTTTACTTGGAAAATCAAATGAAATATGTTTGGTTGGCCTGGGATCTCTTTCTTGTGGAAACCTCAGATACTTTCTGTATGGGCATCTCAGCCAGAAGACGGCGATTAGAGAGGACCAGCGACAAAACCGAGACTGAGATGGTGAAACTAATAGCGGAACATTGAAATGACTTCATGTGGTTATGAATGAGCAATGAAAAAATATACCGGGGGCGAGGGCAACAATACTTAGCTTTTACTTTACCACAAATTATTCAAGAGATATTTGCAGATTTCCCCAAAGAAGAACTGGGTCTTCAAATGACACATTTACATTTATTTTCTTTCCTGTGTCTATATAATTAGAAAAGTTCAAGCTGACATTTATTGGCTACCCATATTCAACCTCTGCATAGAAGAGCGGTATGGAGCCTTGCAAAATATTCCTATAATCATAGTTATTAGGCATTGCATTTTCATGAAAAAAAAATTATATATATATATATATATATATATATATATATATATATATATATATATATATATATATATATATAAAATTATTATTTTTTCATGAAAATGCAATGCCTAATAACTATGATTATAGGAATATTTTGCAAGGCTCCATACCGCTCTTCTATGCAGAGGTTATACATATATATATTAGGGCTGTTACTGATTAACATTTTCGTGTTTGATTAATCGATTTTTTTTAAAAATGATTAATCGACTAATTTCGATTAATTATAACGCACATACAGATCCAACTACTTTTAGCTGATCTCCTTGCAGGCTGATTCCCAGTGCAGCTACCAATCACTGGAAGAATGGATAGCAGGATGCAAAAAACACACAAAGGCAGCACTCGATGGGAATAGCATTAAAACTTTTATAGTCTTTAAGTAGGTAACAAAATAAATATTGCATTGGAGATAAAATCGATGTAGCTACATAAACTGTAAAAATGGTGTGAGTAATACCAAACGGTATCAAAAGCAGTCATAAAAACATGTAGCTAAGTATGATACTGGTATAAAAATGTGTACAACGATGCCACTGCTGAATCCAGATGAGGAGGGGTTAACATCTGTCCGTTGGCATGTAGATGTCCCGTAAACGGGAACTATCACAACCCCCAGGTTGGCTGTAGAATCCCAGGTTGATAGAGGGAAGTGCAGATATGAAGGCACAGCAAAGGAGCCCTTCAGATGGACACGGTAAGCCCCGCCGGTGTTCATGACATCAGCAGATCTCCGACGGAACTCTCTGAAGACCCGGAAGCCATCAGAGAGGTGAGTACCAATCAAAAGAATTTTGATTAGTTCTATAACTACAGCCCCTATAATTTTTGTACCAAAGAAAGAAGTATATATATATATATATATATATATATATATATATACATATGTATATATATATATTAGGACTGTGCTCCTCGATTAATCGTAAAAAAATTTGATCGATCAAATTTTTTTACGATTAATCGAGGAGCACAGCCCTAATATATATATATAGATACAAGTTATATAATACCATTGCAGATGCATCTATGCACATTATCTGTTAACTTTTTTAGAGAAGTTATCAAATATCAAAATTACGTTATGGTGGGAATCATTCTGGAGAGGAGGGGGGGGGGGGTGTTTCTAAGCAGACTGCATTTGCCTGCAGACCATATGATGCAGAGCCTCAATAATAAAAGAACTGCAATGCAGAAAATGGGAGTAGCAGTCCAGAGACGGTGAGGCCCCCAGACTTTAGGAGGGCTGGACTGTGACCAGTGGGATTAGAAAATGGTGTCAGTGGAATGAATAGAGCCCCGTCTTTGGTGCCATGGAAAGAATAGTGCCTGATCTTTGGAATCAGTGGGAGGAATTTCCCCTCATCATTGGAGTCAGTAGGAGGAATTGTCCTTATCGCTGATGTCAGTGGGAGAAATAGTGCCCCAAGGGCCAGAGAAACGCAAGAAAAGTGTCAGATGTGGTCCCCGGGCAGTTTGGAGACCAGATCAGCCCCAATATGAGGGGAGGTTTATTGGTTAGTATACAATGAAGCCACCCATCCCAGTGAAGGGTAATTAATGAGGCACAGAGAGCAGCATAGATATGGGACCGAGGTACCATCGGGTCACGTGGTAGGGCCGGCCCTGGTTTAGAGAGATCAATAGCGCAAGTTGCCCACATTACTACCTTTGTGACATAGACACTTTCATTGGATTTCCAATAGTGAGGTCTCTCAGGATCCAGAAGACTGCTGCAGTGTGATGAGGGCTGCAAACAAGACAATTGGTGGTGGGTCAGGTCTGCAGTGCTGGATCACTGGTATCCCCTCCCAGAAGTGACTCAGAAAAACTTTTACCGGAGGTAGGCACGCCATGTTAGAAGTTGCAGCCTCATCCTTACCCAAGCTCTCTGATTTATCTTACTTTGGGAATTTAACAACAGAGGTGTGTGCCTTCACCCAGCATGAACCTCTGTTGTGAAATCTGATAAATAAAGCCAGATATTTCTCAGTTTGGGGGAAAATCAAATACGATCAGAGCATTGATATCGAAAGAAAAGATCAAAGACTTTACAGTACTGGGCTTGGCATTTTGATTTGTCAAGCCCTGCTCTTATCCATGCAAAAAGAATGATCCTAAATAATAAAGAAAAAAAAAAGTTCACCCAGCTGATTCATCTCTTATGTCCTACTGCTTAAACACAATGTAAAATGGCATCTAGCCTGTGATGATAGGAAGGAACGTTCCATGTGGGTGATAGAGACTGTAATAATCCTAATGGAAACCACATTTGACCTAAAACTGAATAAAGACGTATACAGAGATAGGGAAGCTTTCATCACCAGACTCAACTGAGCAGCATCATAAATTCAACTGTCCTCTTTCCCACTCTCCTCCTGGTGAGTCTGAGATGTATATAAACAAGATAATAAACCAGCTGAAAAATACATTAAATAAGTCGTTTTTGCTTTTCTCTTTGTAAGTATTTTATCTGCTAGACATTTGTGCTAGTTATCCTCATTAGGGAAAAGGTTCAGGTTTTTTAATTTTGGCATAATTACATGTCTTCCGTGGCAGTGCCAGCTTCACATGTCTTTTAAATTGATAATGGCTTGTTTATTATCCATAAAAATGGCCAGAATTAAAGTGGAGGTTCACCCAAAAATCCACTTTTTGACATTAGCTCCAGCATACTGCTAACATCTGCAGTATGCTGGGTTTTTTTTTGTACTTATCGTTATATGAGCCCTTGTTATCCGGCTCCGAGCGAGGAATCCTGCGGGGAATGGGCGTTTCTAAGCGAAGAGGAGTTGATTGACGGCTGCTAAGGCACGTCACGCCTTCCGAAAATACACGAAGTCGCACTTGGGCGTTTACGGCGCCTGCCGTGTAGGGCTGACTGCGCAGGCGCCGTAAACACCCGAGTGTGACTTCGGGTATTTTCGGAAGGCGTGACGCACTTTAGCAGCCCGTCAATCAACTCCTCTTTGCTTAGGAACGCCTATACCCGGAAGTAATCCCCCGCTCGGAGCCAGATAACAAGGGCTCGTATAACGATAAGTACAAAAAAAACAACAAAAAAACAGCATACTGCAGATGTTAGCAGTATGCTGGAGGGATGTAGCTAATGTCAAAACGTTTATTTTTGGGTGAACCCCCGCTTTAAATAAGATTCACCTATTATAGAGTTCAATTGGATTCACCACAATCTTGGGAACTTCAAGCAAGATTTGTAAAACTGTTCGCAAACCAAAACCAGGCAGATCGCTAGTCCTAATGGAGATGAAGTTTTGGTTTATCACTGCAATAGGTTTTTGGTGGGATTTGCAAAGTTCATAAACCATGATTTTTTGGTAAATAACTTTGTAGGTTCACTGCCAGAAATAAGAAGCATCTATACTACAGTGCTGAGCCTTTGGCCTTGGTGACACGAGTCTCAAAAGCCAATACAGAAAAACCTTGGATTGTGAGCATAACTCATTCCGGAAGCATGCTTGTAATCCAAAGCACTTGTATATCAAAGCAAATTTCTCCATAGGAAATAATGGAAACTCAAATGATTCGTTCCACAACCATTTATTCATAAGTCCTTCAGTTTATAGTCCCTATAAAGAAAAATGATAGCAATTCGGTTGTGTAACCATAAAATGTCCATCCACAAATGGAAGACTCTACAAGGGGATTAGAAACAAAATCAAGCAGGAGCTACTGAGTATAAAAGAGGTGACTATAAGTGTAGTAATATGGTTACATTTAATGAAGGTACAACATTTAGCAACTCACATGGTTGATGATAAAAGAGGCACATCTAAATATGCAAGCATCCGGGGTAAAGCTGTCTGCAATCGTGACCGGGAAGGCTATCCTGCAGTAGAGCTATCTGAAAGCGAGACTTGAAGCGCTCGTGGAGCGCAGCCTGGAAGGGATGATGTCAATGGCGGTGAGGAGAATGGTCTATGTGGACAGCTTTACCCCGGATGCCTGTATACTTAGATGTGCCTCTTTTAATCATCAACCATGTGAGTTTCTAAATGTTGTACCTTCAATGTATCTGTATTGTTACACTTAGTGGCCTCCTCTCTTCTCTTTTATACTCAGTGGTGACCTAATGTTATTCTTATATCAAGACATCGCTTGTATATCAAGTCAAAATTTATAAAAAAAAAATAGCTTGTCTTGCAAAACGCTTTCAAACCAAGTTACTCTCAAACCAAGGTTTTACTGTAAATTGAAGGGATGTATGACCCAGCCCCATTTCTATAAATTGATGGCCATACTCTTACTGTATGTTGGAGCTGTCAGTTCTGTGTAGGCAGAGATACTGCGTTTAATGTTGGCACTCTCTTGCTTGCATTTGATTTCTACCCCTCATAGACTTCAGTTGGGTTTGACACAAAGGGGTTGATTTACTAGAACCGGAGAGTGCAAAATCTGGCGCAGCTCTGCATAGAAACCAATCCGCTTCCATTTTTTTTGTTAAAGCTTATTTGAACAAGCTGATTGGCTGCCATGCACAGCTGCACAAGATTTTTCACTCTCCAGTTTTTGTAAATCAACCCCAACATTTGCAAATTTCGAGCAATGTCTGTAAAACCGTTCACAAACCCAACCAAGAAAGATTTGCGTACTTATATACCGTACAATACATGGGAGAGGAAACATCTAAAGGCAAATATAAAAAAAAAAACTTCTACCAAAGAGACACTGTCATTTAGCTAATTCTGAGGAAAGTTACAGAATCTTTGCAAAGGGGCCCCCCAACCCACTGATGCCAGCACTTCCCCAACGCTCTTACCTCTATCTCCACTAGTAAAAATACCTGGCGTTTAAAAAAACTGGGCAGTATATGACCTCCTTAAAAGTATCATTGTTTGTGGTTTAACGTCTAGTCACTAGGCTGGGGTGAGGTCACCAGTCCCTTCTAGGTTTTGGACACCTGTATACTGTTGGCTGCCACATAAGAAGTACCGTATTTGCCGGCGTATAAGACGACTGGGGGTATAAGACGACCCCGTAATTTTCCAGCTAAAATTTTGGTTTGGGATATACTCAGCGTATAAGACGACCCCCTTCCTACTAGTCTGTCTGGAAGCTGAGGGGTAGCTGGAACAGCTGCTGACAGGTAAAAACGCTGACAGGAACAGGCTTTATTCAGCTTTTTCAAATCTCACTGTGCCCATTACTTGCCTCACTGTGCCATTACATGCCTCACTGTGCCCATGACATGCCTCACTGTGCCCATGACATGCCTCACTGTGCCATCAACATGCCTCACTGTGCCATCAACATGCCTCACTGTGCCATCCCATGCCTCACTGTGCCACCCCATGCCTCACTGTGCCGTCAAAATGGAAGCTATTTAGGAAAATTGGGCTAATAAATCTATTTATAATTATAATTAAATAGTTTATACATCCATTATCATCAACATAGTAATGCCTCATTTAAAGTCCTGTATCCATTTCTTTCTTGTTCTTGCATATTGTTAGGGATGGAGGCATGCCTCTGCTGTGTTTGGGTATTAATAGGTCACTTTCTGTTCTCTAGCTTATGATATTGATATGTCCTGGAATACTGTGAGCTCTGGCCTACTTGATGGCGCACCATGATGGGGCATGTCTATGATGGTCCGGGATCACAGGAAATGGGTTGAATGATGCTGGGTGGCTGGAGAGGAGGCAACCCTGCTGGGTGGCTGGAGAGGAGGTATTGTAGCCAGAGCTTTGTTTTTTATTTTTAAAGCTGCCTGGAGACTGATTTTGATCATTCTCCAAAGTTAGAGTTAAACTTTAAGGTTCCTTGGATTTATGATTTACAAAAATTAAAACAAACAAAACCTCAGGAAAGATGACAGCCCTGCAGATGGTTTGATGGTTTTAATTGTTTCAGTGGGGTGATTAAGAGCTCTGCAAACATCAAATTCCAGGTTTTATATTTTAATTATTTAATTTTACGCAACCTCAACAGTTCGTCCAAAGGCCTCACTCTCATTGGGGAGATTTAAAATATATTTTGGCTTAAGTATCCTTTTGCTGTTAACAATAGGCTAATTGTTCCAATTATTAATAAACAAGGCAAATTGTACCATTGTGAATTAGCAAAAAATTATTATTTTATTTTAAGATTTATTTAGATGGTTACTGTGTTTCCCATGCTGAAGAAACCAAGTAAGCCAAGTAAATTAAAATACCCCACACAGAAAACCTGATAAATTAATTGTTTCAAAGTATGTAAACTCAAAGGGGCAGATCCAAAAAGATCTCCCCTGGCGCAGCGTATCTGAGATACGCTATGCCGCCGTAACTTACTTTTTTGGTTTGAATCCTGGAAGAATTTGCGCCGTAAGTTACGGCGGCGTAGTGTATCTCTCGCGGCATAACGGCGCCTAATTCAAAACGGCGAGTAGGGGGCGTGTTTCATTTAAATGAATCGCGTCCCCGCACTGAACGAACTGCGCATGCGCCGTCCCTAAATTTCCCGCGGTGCATTGCACTAAATGACGTCGCAAGGACGTCATTGTTTTGACGTGGACGTAAATTACGTCCAGCCCGATTCACGTACGACTTACGCAAACGATAAAAAAAATTAAAATGATACGCGGGAACGACGGCCATACTTAACATTGAGTACGCCACCAAACAGCAGCTTTAACTATACGCCGAAAAAAGCAGACTAGAGACAACGTAAAAGAATGCGACGGCCGCTCGTACGTTCGTGGATCGTCGGAAAAAGCTAATTTGCATACTCGATGCGGAAAACGACGGGAACGCCACACAGCGGATGCCGAAGAATTGTATCTTAGATCCGAAGACGTACGCCTGTCGGATCTAACCCAGATGCCGTCGTATCTTGTTTTGAGGATTCAAAACAAAGATACGACGCGGGAAATTTGAAAGTACGCCGGCGTATCAGTAAATACGCCGGCGTACTCGCTTTGTGGATCTGCCCCAAAATCTATTTTAATTTTGTATTTTTGGCATCACGTCTCAACATATACAGTTTTTTTTATACCGAGTGTGTATGCATTTGCCACAAATTTACAAAAAAAAAATATTCTTAAAAAAATTTATCTATTGAGTGTGTTCAAAAATAGATAATTTTTGGACTTACATACACTTTATGTGCATTAGGATTTTTTTTTTTAATCAAACGCTCTACAACTCTTTTTTGAAATTTGTATATACGTCTACTGCATATAAGCAGGGATTAGTACGCCTTTTAGGGAAACCCCACCGCTAAGATCAAGTGTAGTATCAGTGATCTAGTGGGGGTTATCATTCTTACCCGACTGATTTGGAATTGTGACTATGCAACCCTGCTAAAGTGATGGGGGCCTGGAAGGTAAGTACCAGTAGGAGTTGCAACTGGAGTGCCCAAGCACTTTTTTGTGTGAGTGTTTCACATGCACGTTTTTTTGTAGGTTTTGGCATTACCGCTAATTAAAAAAATAAAATAAAACAAAAGTGATTCTCAACGTCAGTCCTTAAGTACCCCTAAGGCCATGTACACACGATCAGTCCATCTGATGACCACGGTTCGAAGGACCGTTGTCATCGGTTAACCGATGAAGCTGACTGATGGTCTGATGTGCCTACACACCATAGGTTAAATAACCGATCGGGTCAGAATGCGGTGACATAAAACACAACGACGTGCTGAAAATAATGAAGTTCAATGCTTCCAAGCATGCGTCGACTTGATTCTGAGCATGCGCAGGTTTTTAACCAATGCTTTTGCATACTAACGATTGGTTTTGACCTATCGGTTAGGCGTCCATCGGTTAAATTTTAAAGCAAGTTCTCATTTTTTTGACCGAAGGTTAACTGACCAATGGGGCCCACACACGATCGGTTTGGACCGATGAAAACGGTCCTTCAGTCCGTTTTCATCGGTTTTGACCGATCGTGTGTACGTGGCCTAACAAGTTTTCCTTTACTTTACATGGCTGCTTTAAATCAGTATCAATGACATGGTATTGATAAGAGCTATTTTATCTAAGGGACATTCCCAAAACATTACCTGTTGGGGGTACTTGAGGACTGAGGTTGAGAACCAGAGGCCCACAGAACATCACTATGTAGATTACATGGCAAATTATACATTCTCTTTGGGGTAGGTCCAGTATAGGGCCCATTGAAGAACCCATCTAAGGGAACCTTTAGTTGAGGAGTTTGGAAATGCTAATCAGCATTCCCATGTTAAAACCTAGTCTGGCCTGTACAGTAATGCTGATGTCAGGTGGAAAGAGAAAGAGGTGTCTTTGTGTATTGGAAAGAACTGTGTTACAGTAAAATGTTAAAAAGTCTAATCTTATGGACTTTCCTTTATTCCTGGAGGAGGGCCCCTGACCAGGCGCATTTGGGTAACCAATATGGCACAGTTTCTCTATGCTACAGGTGCAAGGTACCCCTTCTCATGCGTTGTTGTAGGGTGACAGTGGTATGGTCTCCCATGGGTCAGCATGACCGTTGCTGGTGATGAATCAGGTTCCTGCTAACATGCAGATCAATATGATTCTTCAAATCTTTTTGCTTTACCTCTATGCAGATGCTGGCAGTGAACAGTAATATTATATATATATATATATATATATATATATATATATATATATATATATATATATATTTTTATATATATTTAAAGTGTAGTTCCGGCCGAAATATTACTTTTCAGGTACAAATACCCCTAGAATTCTCATGCCTCGTGCAATGTAACAAAGGTATGCTGTAAACTATGCCCAGTTTTCTATTTGTGCAGCATAGTTTTCTTACTTTGTGAAGTTCCTGCACATTGCGGCCATCTCCAGTGTGGGCATCTGAAGCCACAGTGTCCTTCTTCTTGGATTCTGTGCATGCTGGCTACCCAGCATGTACCTGATGATCTCACGCATTTGCAGTGCAGTGCAATCTTTGTCAGCTTGCCATGCTAACCTGTTCTTATGACATAGATATTTCCCATCGGCTGTTCAATGCCTCAGCAATACAGATACTTCCTATTGGCTGTCCATTGTCAGGGTCCTCACAGACTCCAGCACATTGCAATAGTGTGATGACATCACCAACCAGTCCTTTTCTCGGGATGTCATCACACCACTGTAGTGTTCTGAAGTCTGTAAAGTACCCTGCTAATGGACAGCCAACACTAAACAAGTAAAAAAGACGCAAAGCACAGGTACCTCAAGTAGTGGTACCCAATAGTCCAAGGGCAAAGGTAAGAAAGTGTGTATATACACATATATATGCACACATAGAACTATATGGCAGTCTATCAGGAAAAGTCCATCTGATAAGAATATGGGTTCCAGGTAAAAGGTGTAGTGGAGAGTGACAAAAGTCAGTGGTTATGGCAAGCCGCGCTGTGGCTTTGGTGTGCACTCTGTCTCTGTAGATTGAAAAGTAAACACGGCCGTGTATTAAGAGTGAGACTAGAGGAGCATCACAGCATGGCGCCCGGCAATGACATCACACACATGCGACATGTTTCGAAGCTAGCAAGCCATTGATGGAAAAAAAGGCCGCACCTCTTTTTCAAGCATAGAGTGTGTGAGAGCTGGATGGGACATTTATAGGCTGACAGGGGGGGTGGCCATTATGGAGATTTTGAATAAAAAAAAAAAAAAAAAAGGGTCAGCAAAGCTAGGGGAAAAAAATGGACAGCCAACAGGATGTGTTCATACCACTGAGGCAGCAGCATGGGCAGCTAAAGAAAGACCCTTCTACTTTGCATTTCAGAAGTAGGGAGAAGACTCACAACCTGACTAGTCTTGTGACTGTATTTAGGTAAGTGAAAGGGGCTTTTAGGCTCCGTTCTCACTAGTGTGACTCCAAAGTCATACAATTTCCAGTGTGACTTTCACACTCTTTGGAACTCAAGTCACTAAAAAGTCACATCATATACATTGCGGCTTTGAAGTAGTTTACTGGGATTATGACTGAATATATTATGGCCTCTAGGGACATGGAGGACTGGAGGATGACAGGAGCAAGTCATGACATCACTTCCACATCCAGTATGGAAGTAAGCATTTTTTTTTTAAAACAAAAGATCAAAAAATAATTTTTTTGATCTCTTGCTTTTCAAGGGAAAAGGAGAGATTTGGGGTCTGTGCTGTTTAACCACTTCAGCTCCGGAAGAATTTACCCCCTTCCTGACCAGGCTATTTTTTGCAAAACGACACTGCGTCACTTTAACTGACAATTGCGCAGTCATGCGACGTTGTACCCAAACAAAATTGACGTCCTTTTTTCCCCACAAATAGAGCTTTCTTTTGGTGGTATTTTATCATCTCTTCAGTTTTTATTTTTTGCGCTATAAACCAAATTTGTTAGAAAAAACCCCACAATATTTTGTACTTTTTGCTGTAATAAATAGCCCCTATTTTATTTAAAAAAGCAAAGTTTAGCTCAGTGTAGGCCGATTTGTATTCTTCTACATATTTTTGGTAATAAAAATTGCAAAAAGCATATATTGCAAAAGTTATAGGGCCATATTCTGAAAGAATCTCCGCCTGCTTCGCTTAGGGCACTTACACTCCGCTGTCCCAACTTACTGGAGCAGGTGTTGTATTCCCCAACCACTTGCTCCATAACTTGGGACAGCGGAGTGTAAGTGTCCCGGCGTAGCCTGGCGGATCTCCAAGGGGGCGGCTTCTATTCAAATGAAGCGCGCCCCCGATGCAAAAGAACTGGGCATGCGCCGGGCTGCAAAAAGCCCAGTGCGCATGCTCCAGTTCTCGGCGGAAAACGTCAATGACGCCGACGTGTGCGTCATTGACGTAAAGTCGTATTCAAGAACGACTTACGTAAACGACGTATCCGACGAAAAAACACGACGGGGACCCGACGCCATCCGTAACATGGCCTACGCGAGACTTGCAGAAACTTACCCCTCATATAGCAGGGGTAAGTTTCCGCTTACGCAAACGACGTTAGCGACGGTTACGCGACGCGAACTCGTTCGGGAATCGGCGTAGAAGGATCATTTGCATATGCAAATGACTCCTTCATGTAAATGCCATCTAGCGGCGGCCGGCGTCATTGCATTTAAGATCCGCCAGTGTAAGTGACTTACAGATGGCGGATCTTAAGTGTATCTATGCAAAAATGATTCTGAGAATCAGGAGCATAGATACACTGGCCAAAAAAGGGAGATACGATGGAGTATCCTGAGATACTCCATCGTAACTTCTCTGAGAATATGGCCCATAGCGTCTACAAAATAGGAGATAGATTTATGGCATTTTTATTTTTAAAAAAAATCGCAGATCATGGCGGTGATCTGCGATTTTTATCGGGACTGCAACATTATGGCGGACATATCAGACACTTTTGACACATTTTTGGGACCAGTGACATTTATACAGCGATCAGTGTTAGAAAAGATGCACTAATTACTGTGTAAATGTCACTGGCAGGGAAGGGGTTAACACTAGGGGGCGATCAAGGGGTTAATTGTGTTCCCTATGTGTGTATTCTAAATGTGGGGGATGGGACTCACTATAGTAGATGAGAGATCGTGGTTCCTAGCTCGTAGGAACTCACAATCTCTCTCTCCTCACAGATCTCTCTCCTCTATTGCCACAAGCATTGGCACCCCCGCTGTGCAGCGGGGCGCGCGTGCCTGCTATCCCACTTAAAGTGACCAACATACAGCTATTACGGTTCGCGGGATCATGCCGAACTGCCGCAGTATAATGACGAATGACGACGGCTGGTTGGCAAGTGGTTAAAGCATGACATGTTAGGTATCTATTTATTTGTTTTCAATCTCTTTTTATTACATGTTAAATACAAAAAAAAACAATTATACAGATACAATACATATATATTTATATATATTTTGATTACATTATAAAATTTTATGATAGTCTATATATTTACTTATATCCCATACTATTTTCTACTTTCCAATTCTATTTCTATCATAACATTCTTGCATGGTATCTATTTATTTGGCATAACATCATCTTTTACAAAATGTCACAAAATTGGGGTATATATTTTTTTATTTTATTTTTTTATTCAATAAAGAAAAATTTTTCTCAAAAAATTGCATTTGCAAAGCCGCTGACATAAAAAATTGCAAAGGTCGCCATTTTATTCTCTAGGATTTCTGCTAAAAAAGAAAATGTTATAATGTTTGGGGGTTAAAAGTAGGGTTGTCCCGATACCGATACTAATATCATTACCGAGCATTTGCGCAAGTAAATGTATTCGCACAAATGCTCCCAAATGCTCCCGAAGCAGCGGGCGGAAGGCGGCATATCGAGCTGGCAGGGAGTGCAGAGTTCAGGGCAACCGGAGCCGTCACATTCTGTCGCGGGAGTGATGCTCCTTGTTGCCATCAGAGATGCCCATTTTGGTACACCCTGCACTCGGCCACAGTATGCCAGCAGCGGACATCTTGTTACACCCAGCCCATATAGTTTGGGCTGGGTGTAACAAGATGGCCACTGCTGCTTTTATGTGGCCGAGTGCAAGGAGTACCAGGATGGCCATTGCAGGCAGACTTCCCTAATGGCATTTTAGTGCCTGCCCATCAGTGCCCATAAATGTCACCTATCAGTGCTCGCCAGCCGTCAGTGCCACCTGCCAGTGCCCGCCAGCCGTTAGCACCATCTGCCAGTGCCCGCCAGCGCCACCTGCCAGTGCCGCCAGCCGTCAGTGCCACCTGCCAGTGCCCACCAGCTGTCAGTGCCACCTGCCAGTGCCTGCCAGCCATCAGTGACACCTGCCAGTGCCCACCAGCCATCAGTGCCACCTGTCAGTGCCCGCCAGCCATCAGTGCCACCTGCCAGTGCCAGCCGTCAGTGCCATCTGCCAGTGCCAGCCAGCCGTCAGTGCCATCTGCCAGTGCCAGACAGCCGTCAGTGCCATCTGTTAGTGCCAGTCAGCCATAGTTACATAGTTACATAGTTAGTCAGGTTGAAAAAAGACACAAGTCCATCCAGTTCAACCACAAAAAATAAAAAAACAAAAATAAAAAACACAGTAAAATCCTATACACCCAACTCCATTCCCACAGTTGATCCAGAGGAAGGCAAAAAACCCCAGCAGAGCATGATCCAATTTGCTACAGCAGGGGAAAAAATTCCTTCCTGATCCCCCGAGAGGCAATCGGATTTACCCCGGATCAACTTTACCCTTACCCTTACACTGCTGCATATCAGTGCCACCTAATCTTATCAGTGCTGCAGATCAGTGCCACCTAATCTGTATTGTGCTTTGAGAAACTGAAAAAATGTGTATAAATCTCGCGTCTGATAAATGAAAAATTTTACATTTAAATATAAGCCGGTATCCCCAACTGACCAAACTGGAAAGATGTAGTGAAAAAAATGTATATATAGTAATATATTAATGGGGGCGCTCAAAAAATTAATAATACATTTTTTTATTGATTACTAATATAAACACCAGCCTGCCCACACCATCTGAATTGCTAGAAAATTGTGTGTGAACCTATAAGAAAACATTAGAACAGATAAATTAGTTTTAAATGATAAAGTGCACTAGTAAAATGTAAACCACGGGTATTGTTGTGAAACAAATATGAACACCACTGTAAACCCGATTAATATATTGACTCTAAACCCAACTGAATGGGACCAGAACCATAAAGTGATACTGCTTGCAATGCAATGGCCAAAACAAAACAGAACTGAACCAGTCCTAATAAAGTCCTTGAAAATAAATGTGTGCAAGAACACCTTGATAGTGGTTTTCTTGAAAAACATCCATTGAAGGAACCAATCCAAAACTTAAAGTGGAGGTTCACCCTATAAAACATTTCTAACACTACATCCAGCACCGTGCTGCATATAAAATGACACTGACCTTTATTTTTTTTTTGCCGTAGATATCGTTTAGAGGTGGAATTCACCGTGGCTTCAGCACGTCACGACTTCCCGAAGGAAGCTCGGGTCGGCTCGGCTGTATTCGGCGCCTGCGCACCGGCGCCGAATAGAGCCGAGCCGACCCAAGCTTCTTTCGGGAAGTCGTGACGCGCTGTGTGCACCGTCGTTTAGCATGTCAATCAATTGGCATGACAATAGGAACGCCCACTCCCGTGGAATTCCCTACCCGGAAGCCGCGGTGAATTCCACGGCTAAACGATATCTACGGCAAAAAAAATAAATAAAGGTCAGTGTCATTTTATATGCAGCACGGTGCTGGATGTAGTGTTAGAATTTTTTTATAGGGTGAACCTCCACTTTAAAGTGATTTGCTACATTCACCTTCACCACAGTTGCAAACAATAAACGACACCCAAAAGTGCTCAAGGTAAGGATGGCTGCTTACCAGAGCACATTGACCCTTTTAATTAAAAAAGAGGTCTAATGTGCTTGTTGTTATAATGGCCGATGGCAGATAGAGGGATTTGATGCAGACGAGATCAGAGCTTCTCACACACTGGCAGGCTCAAATCAGGATATGCAAATAACAAGATAGACCGAACATAGTGTAATCCCATTTAATAAAAAAGTTTAAAATACAAATAACATGCCAAGTGGCCGCTTACATTTGTAGGTGCCTTTAACCCGGCACTGAGGCTGGATAGAAGTTACTATGGCTGAGTACACAAAGTCCCGCTATGGAGATGCCTGGCGTGCGTTCCACCTGTGGCGGCGGTGAACCAGGGGGGGCCGGAAGTGACGTAATCACGTGACCTAGTTGTGCCTCGACAGCTGTTTAGTTATGCACGTCATCACGAAGCGTCTGAGAAACTGTCACATGACATTTAAAAAAAGTATAGGTAATCGGTGTCGGCGAGTACTTGAAAAAAAGTATCAGTACTTGTACTCGGTCTTAAAAAAGTGGTATCAGGACAACCCTAGTTAAAAGCCATTCTCTAGAAAAAGATACTGATTTAAACTTGTAAATAAAAAGTGCCAGAAAAAGCCTAGTCTGCTGTGACTAAAGTTGCAAAGATTGCAATGGGTGCCATTGAAATAAATGGGTTGGGACTTGATATGCGACTTTATGTGGCCAAAGCCTTAGCTCAAGATTTTTAAAACTAACATGGTTGTTATTTAGGAGGGAAAGGGGGTGGGCAGGGATGGACTGGCCATTGGGATTGCAGGGAGTTTCCCGGTGGGCCGATGGCTCAGTGGGCCGGCTTCAGTGACAGCGGACTGCTGCCCCCCTTTGCTCCTCTGTCTCTCCCTTCCCGCAGCGCTCACCTCCTCTCCCTCCCCGCAGTGCTCATCTGGGGGGAACAGAGAAGCAGCGGGCACGACAGAGGAGCATGGGGGAGGGGACAGACAGCTGACTCAACAGCTATGGCCTGGGAGCTTCTCACTTCTGCCTAATCTTGTCCCATAAGGGGGGGGCACTGAACTGATTCTTTGCCCCGGGTGAAATAATGTCTAGCTTCCCCACTGGTACTGCCTATAAGAGTATCAGTACCAGCTGACCTACTCTAATAAAGTAGAACAGCTAGAGTCTAGTGAAGAGGGAGAGGGGGCTTGGGTGGCCTGGGGGGGGGGGGTGTTGCAGGAGTTGTCCGGCCGCCATGGGAGAGACCTGTCAAAGTGGGCCAGTCTGGATGAAGTCCAGGGCCAAATTTTTGTCGCAGTCCAGCCCTGGGGGTGGGGGACTGGTAAGCAGCATGAAAGGGTGGGAAATCCAATGCCCTTAGAAAGTGTAGGTCCACTTTAGTCATTTTAAATTAATAAATGGCTTTCGTAGAACTGTTCATGTTTGAACAGTTTTTATCTGACACATTATTTTTAGCTCCAACATGCCTACAGTAAGTCTAAGAACAGTAACTGCATTGCCTGGTTGAACTGTCACGCATATATTATCTTAATTTGTCAGCGTGGCACTTGTAAAGGTGTGTTTATGATGAGATAATTATTCTCCCAGGGTTTTATGAGGTAGTTGTTACCGAAATACACCTCTGCTGTCCCCCCGGGGCCTGAGGATCGGCTTGCAAAAAGAAGCATCCCGCTGATATTTAGGCCATTTTGGACAAACACATTTCCTCCGAGAAGATGTAGCTGTCAGATCTCTATAGCAAACATCTGTTTTTTTCCACCAGAACCTTAAGGTTTCAGTGGATTTTTCCATTCCTCGGGATCACCGGTCAATCAAAACACTTGTAAATTCCACAAAGTATTACATCTCTTCTCTGTACTAAATTTCACAAAGAAAAAAAGCTAATTCATCATGTTAAGTAAAACAATAAATTTTATCCACTTACAAATGTGGTTTTCGGTACTCTATGACATCACAGGTTGAAGTTTAGCTGTGTATCAAAGGAACTTAAAATTCCTTGAGCTCCATGACTTTAAATCTTACTAATTACCCAGGTCATACCATTATTGCCTCTTGTTAGTCAAACGAAAAGTAATTCATGGCTGTCTCACTCTGGGAGTTTTCTCGGCCAATAAAAAACCCACAAAGAAAACTGACAGCAAGTGTATGTGTATGTAATGGGACCCGGGTCATTTTCCTTACCTCACCTCTCCAAATTACAACCTGGTAAAGAACTGAGTTTAAAGGACCAGCAGAAGTCAATTAAACATGAACTCAAAGGGAAACAAAACAGTCAGTAATAAAAAACGTAAAGTTTTATACCCAAGTTAGCCTTTTGTTTTCGGATGCACCATTTGGAAAGGAAAGAAATTGCTAGTTTTTGGCCTTTAGTGACAAATTTATTTACAGCTCTGGCAATGTGTCTTTTGGATTTACACCAAATAGCCATTTAAATATCAAGGCTGCATTGAAAATAATGCAAAAGTGGACATAACTTTTTTAATAGCTTACATAGGTTGTTCAAATTTCACATGTTGGTAGAGTTAGGCTGCCTACACACGATCAGTCAAAACCGATGAAAACGGACTGAAGGACCTTTTCATCAGTCCAAACCGATCGCGTGTGGGTCCTATCGGTCAGTTATCCTTCGGTCAAAAAATTTAGAACTTGCTTTAAAATTTAACCGATGGACGCCTAACCGATAGGTCAAAACCGATCGTTAGTACGCACGACCATCGGTTAAAAACCCATGCATGCTCAGAATCACCGTTCTCATCGGATGGACTGATCGTGTGTACGCGGCCTAACTCTTCCCCTATAGTAACTCTTCTTCTTCTTTTTCATTGCTAGTAAATAATGAATCCCAAGCAGAAACAACATGCTGCAAACAATGCAAATCCATATCATCTTAAACCCTAATGCATTGGAAATCTATCCTGAACTTGGTTGAAGTTATATTTGCAAATCAGATTTGGCGTGAAGAACCCCATGCCGATTACTTCTGGCAAAGGGACATTTGGTTCTGAAGCTGGAAAAACATGGCCTCATAATTTTGCTGACAGCAATGTTAGTTTGAATTTTGAAGTGGTAGTAAACCGCATCCAAAAAGTAGTAGCAGTTTAAGCCATAATGTGCTAGTATGCATTGCATACTAGCACATTATGACAGACTTACCTAAAAACAAAGCCCTCCACTGTCATTGTCACTGCTAAAGACACTTCCATCTTCACCCAGTCTTCTTTCCAGGTTCGCGGGCTTCGGCTAGCTGATTTGTTGAGCCAGCGATGACGTCACTCCCGTGCATGTGCGCAGAAGTGGCTGTTTACAGCATAGCACTTAAGGAACGGCACAGGTATGCCATTCCTTCAGAATGCATGTGACGTCACCGGCAGCATCTACAGTAAATATCTCCCAAATGGTGCACATTTAGGAGATATTTATGCCTTGTACACACGTGCAAAAGTCTGCCGTGAGTCCGTCGGAAGTCCGACAGAAAGAAAAAGAACATGTTCTCTATCTAAGGTCCGTCAAACTTCCGACCAAAAAAGTCAGATGGAGGCTACACATGGCCGGACTTTCCGAGAAAAAAAACCTGTCTGACTTTTTTTCTCGGAAAGTCCAGCCGTGTGTACAAAACATAAGAGTACCTATAGGTAAAAATCATACATGGGAGTTTATTCCCACTTTAAGGGGGTAACCACCCCTCTGAAAATTGATCTGCAGTGGATCATTTTTCAGAGCACAGTAAAAGGAGGCATACTGATGCCTTTTTTTATCTTGGCATACAGAAATTGTGCTTGGGGAATGGCACTGCAAGCCAAGTGCCTGGCTCACACTTGTGGTGCAGCCCCATTCACTTATTTTGCAAATATTTTCAGTACAAAAATACACAGATTTTTTTTTTTTATACTGGAAATAACTTTGTAGATTTGGAGGAGGCTGAGAGCAATAGAATGGACTTTTTGAGTTAGGATTACTTGCGTCGTTTTTTTTTAATTGGAGTTTAGTCTGTGATACCAAGATCAACTCAGAACCTCAGAGTCTGAACTTTCAAGTAAATATGCCTTGGCAGGTCAAATTAAGGACGTAATAAAAAAATTATTTTCTATAGTTACCGTTAATGAAAACCAAACAGCAAAAGGATTAGTGGATCATTTGCATAGATAAGCATTGAATGGCCACACTGCTACAAAAGTCATAGCTATAGCATCTGGGGAATACTGTGTGCATCTTATAAGGGTTCTCTTTAGGAAACAAGCAAGCCAAAGAGAAGCTCTGGCATGTATCATGGAAAGTTTTATGCATAATAGAAAACTCTCTCATTCCAAGTATAGATCTATAACAGAAATATCCTCAAGGATTGGCATTTACTACTTTTTGTCATATGTTGTGCACATATTGGCAGCATAATTTCCAAGTAGTTCCATAACTATATCAGGTCATTAATCTGCTATGTGAAGATGATGAAACTTTTGCCTACTTTGCTACCGATAGCATTTGGTGACCAAAATTATGTAGATCACTCGCTCTTATGTTAAACATTACAAAGACAATTTTACAGAAAATTACAGCAACTGCGGATAATGCTATATTAAATTATACATACATTTTTTTTACCCTTTAAGTCTTCTTTTCATGGACAATCATTGTTATCTTATAATATATATAATAGTCTTTCTGTAAGGCCGCTTGAATTGATACATTGGTTATTGTACTCCATGTGGGGGACATGATGAAATTACTGTAGCACCCTCTAGTTAGGTATAGAAATTTAGGCAGGCCTAGCTAATGTCTAGGCCTGTTTGTTTTCATTCTGGGCTGGGAGTAGCTCAGGGCAGGGCTGGGTGACTCACAGGTAGCATCACTGTCACCTCCCTCATCTTTCTAGAAGGTTCTAGAAAGAGAGCAGGAAAGGATAGGTGTAGCTGTCTGGGGTATTTTGAGGAGCCTTGACCAATACCCAACTTGGATTGGCAGGGGGCAGGTCTCCTCAAATACCCAGGGTCAGCCCAGCTTGGGAGGAGTTTTTGAGTGGAAGAGCTGAGGGAGCGTGGAGGCTGCCGGGGGCTTACAGGGAGCTCCCCAGTCTGGGGGGGGGGTGACCTTTGACTGGGGCTCGGGTGCATCCAGGAGGAGAGAAGAGATCCTGGAGGAGAGGCACATGAGAGTGCAAGGAGAGGACAGTGGGACAGAACACTGCTAAGAGACTCCAGGGAGGACAACTAGTCGCAGCCAGGAGGGCTGGTGAGTGAGGCACAGTCGGGAGGACTGGGGAGGCACACCTGAGAAAACTGGGAGATTGCAGTTTGAGATGGGTGCAGAACCAGAGACAAGGACTGTGGGAAGGGCAGTGGAAAGATGTCATTGCAGCCAGGCTGGCTGGCAAGGCCTGAAGAGAGCTATCTGGGATTGGTAGCTGAATAGAGAACAGTGAGCAGCCAAACTCTTTCTACACCACAGGGGCCTGATGTCCCTTCCTGCAAACGGCAATCCACTGAGGCCTGGCTGAGTTAGTCTCAGGCCTAGCCATGCGGTGCTAGCTAGTCTGGGGGAGTAACAGTCTGCAGCAAGGGAAGTGCTGGAGGAGTAACTGTCTGCAGCAAGGGAAGTGCTGGAGGAGTAACGTTATGCAGAAAGTGAAGTGCTGGAGAAGTGAATAAAAATAAAGTCTTAAGCAAATGTTGGTATGTAGAGAAGACTGGAGTGTATATATAGGAGTGTATAAGTAGACCCAAGCAAGTTACACTTCTGGGCATCCCATAATTTCCCTTTCCCATCCAAGTTCAATCCCCTCAAATAAAACAAAAACAAAGCTTATGGACTGTTCTGTCTATGAATGCCTGAGAGATGGATGCCGGGCTGGGTGACAGGTGAACCACAACATTCAGCAACTCCTACGGGGCATGGCTACATTACATATGAATAATTTGCCACAGTACCATGCTTTACTTATACAGTAGGTGGTGCAGCAGACAACATCTAAAACTGTGGTATGTAGTCTTGTAAAAATGTAGGCCATTCATTTGTGAAAGACACCTCGTTAGATTTTTAAGGCCCACCTTTTTTGCAGCTGCATAGTTGCATTTTGCAGTCGGCAAGAGGTTAAGGTCTTTAACCACTTCCATACAGGGCACTTACGTACCTTCCTGCCCAAGCCAATTTTCAGCTTTCAGCACTGTCGTACTTTGAATGACAATTGCGCGGTCATGCTACATTGTACCCAAACAAAATTGGCGTCCTTTTTTACCCACAAATAGAGCTTTCTTTTGGTGGTATTTGATCACCTCTGCGATTATTTTTTTTTGCGCAACAACTAAAAGAAGACCGAAAATTTTGAAAAAAATTAAGTTTTTATTTTTTTCTGTAATTTTTTTGTAAATAAGTAAGTTTTCTCTTTCAATTATGGGCACTGATATGGTGGCACTGATGGGCACAGATGAGATGGCACTGATGGACATCGACGAGGTAGTACTGACGGGCACAGATGAGGTGGCACTGATTGGCGGCGCTGGTATGCGGCACTGATGGGCACACATAGGTGGCACTCATGGGCACACATAGTTGGCACTGATGGGCACTCATGGGCGGCACTGATGGGCACTCATGGGCGGCACTGATGGGCACTCATGGGCAGCACTGGGCACTCATAGGCGGCACAGATGGGCACTCATGGGCGGCACAGATGGGCACTGTGGGGTGGCACAGATGGGCACTGTGGGGTGGCACAGATGGGCACTGTGGGGTGGCACAGATGGGCACTGTGGGGTGGCACTGATGGACACTGTGGGGCGGCACTGATGGACACTGTGGGGCGGCACTGATTTACTTGTTGCCAGTCAGTGCCCATTTGTGGGCACTGATTGGCATCTTTTTTTTTTTGCATCCTTTTTTTTTTCCCCCAGACTTTTTTTTCAGACTTTTTTTTTTTTCAGACTTTTTTTTTTTTTTTCAGACTTTTTTTTTTTTGACTTTTTTTTTCTCAATTTTTGTTGTTTTGCCCTTCCCTGGTGGGCATCCCTGGTGGTCCATGTGGCGATCCGAGGGGGGGCTGCGCTGATAAACAATCAGCGCAAACCCCCCCTGTCAGGAGAGCCGCCGATCTGCTCTCCTCTACTCGCGTCTGTCAGACGCGAGTGAGGAAGAGCCATCGACGGCTATTCCTGTTTACACCGTGATCAGCCGTGGTTGGACACGGCTGATCACGTGGTAAAGAGTCTCCGTGAGAGACTCTTTACCGAGATCGGTGTTGCGGGGTGTCAGACTGACACCCCGCAACAACGATCGCCGCGATGCGCGCCCCCGGGGGCGCGCAGCGGCTAAGAATCCTGAGGACGTCATATGACGTCCGGTCAGGATTCTACAACCACTTTGCCGCCGTCAATCTGTCATTGGCGGGCGGCAAGTGGTTAAAGAGGTTGTAAACCCTAAAAAATATATAAATAATACCTGAAAACCTGTAAGATAAAGGCATATTGAATATGCATTGCATACTAGCTCTTTATGAAATACTTACCTTAGAATGAAGCCCTGCAGCGGCGCCGCACACCGCTGAGATGGCTGACATCTTACCCAATGTTTCTTCCTGGTTCGCAGGCTTCCATTGGTCGGAGTCGCAAGGACGTTACTCCCGCGCAATGCACGCAGGTGCCACCGGTCACGGCACAGGGCTCTGAAGAAACGGCATGGGCGGCTGTTTCTTCAGAGCTCATGCACTGATGACGTTGGCGGCCGCATATATAGTAAATATCTCCTAAGCTGTGCAAGTGTAGGAGATATTTACAGTACATATAGGTAAGCCTTATCGTAGGCTTACCTGTAGGTACAATTAAACAAGAAGACTTTACTTCCTCTTTAATTAAAAAGTTATAGACAAAATGTTGATTTTAAATACTCTTTCAAGTAATCGGTTGCTTTGTGTCATAGTGTACATACATTTTTCCAATACTCCTTAAAGACCAACTCTACCCTTCCCCTTCCACCCACGTTCCTCCCTCTTCCCCCCTGGATGCCCCCAAACATGTATATTTTTACTTTTTTGTACTTAACATTACATTTAACATTTACTTTTTTTTGGAGGCATTGAGGCCAGAAAACTAGGTTCATTGAACTCGCCAATGTCTTCATCCTTGCAACTACACATCAAAAACCATAACTCCAAACTGGGAATTTATTGGTACCAAATTAGAACATATTATGTTTACACAACCAAAACACAGCTTAATTCATATTTATTATACTGTACATTTGAGCAATTAAATTAGATAAAGTCCTGGATATGAAGCAGACTGAATGATATCTGTTTTACTCTAATGGAAGCTAGTCCCATTATCAACACTTTATGGAATTGAAGGGACCATTTGCTTTACAAGTTTGGAACACCTATTCACAATACTGATATCTACACCTTTAACTACTATTGAGGCAGCTTGCTTCCTCCATTTGATTTGTAACTCTTATTGGTTACATGTGCTCGCCATATATATTCACACCCATGGTAGGATTAGTTTAGTATAAATTTATGTACTGTACAGTACCATTTTTAGAGAGTTCTGTGATATATTCACATTATATCTGTGGTTTGATTATGCGGTTTTCTTGTTTGGTATCAGAAATTTTTATCAGGCTTCTTTGAAGATTTAACACATTTTATTCATGTAATGTTTTATATGTCTGTGTAAATTAAATATGTTCTAGTTTGGAACCATTAAAGTCCCAATTTGGGGTTATAGATTTCTGATATGTCTTCAGGCCATTTATTGGACATGCAAGGTCCATTTCCTCTTCGTCTCTTCTCTGGCCGCTGATGCGATGACTTTAGCGCCAATCTCTGCATTATTGTTTTGCAAGTGCATGGTACCATGATGAAGTCTACCCCAGGTGGTTGGTCCATAATGTCCTGCACTCCAGAAAGTGGATTGAATGATGCTAGGAGAGTATTGCTGTTAGAGCAACTTTACATTTTTTCTTTTTACAAATGGCAGACTATTGCTTTTAAATAAATAATTATTCGACTAGGTTTTAAATGTATATTTGCCACAGTACCATGCTTTACTTATACAGTAGGTGGTGCAGCAGACAACATCTAAAACTGTGGTATGTAGTCTTGTAAAAATGTAGGCCATTCATTTGTGAAAGACACCTCGTTAGATTTTTAAGGCCCACCTTTTTTGCAGCTGCATAGTTGCATTTTGCAGTCGGCAAGAGGTTAAGGTCTTTAACCACTTCCATACAGGGCACTTACGTACCTTCCTGCCCAAGCCAATTTTCAGCTTTCAGCACTGTCGTACTTTGAATGACAATTGCGCGGTCATGCTACATTGTACCCAAACAAAATTGGCGTCCTTTTTTACCCACAAATAGAGCTTTCTTTTGGTGGTATTTGATCACCTCTGCGATTATTTTTTTTTGCGCAACAACTAAAAGAAGACCGAAAATTTTGAAAAAAATTAAGTTTTTATTTTTTTCTGTAATTTTTTTGTAAATAAGTAAGTTTTCTCTTTCAATTATGGGCACTGATATGGTGGCACTGATGGGCACAGATGAGATGGCACTGATGGACATCGACGAGGTAGTACTGACGGGCACAGATGAGGTGGCACTGATTGGCGGCGCTGGTATGCGGCACTGATGGGCACACATAGGTGGCACTCATGGGCACACATAGTTGGCACTGATGGGCACTCATGGGCGGCACTGATGGGCACTCATGGGCGGCACTGATGGGCACTCATGGGCAGCACTGGGCACTCATAGGCGGCACAGATGGGCACTCATGGGCGGCACAGATGGGCACTGTGGGGTGGCACAGATGGGCACTGTGGGGTGGCACAGATGGGCACTGTGGGGTGGCACAGATGGGCACTGTGGGGTGGCACTGATGGACACTGTGGGGCGGCACTGATGGACACTGTGGGGCGGCACTGATTTACTTGTTGCCAGTCAGTGCCCATTTGTGGGCACTGATTGGCATCTTTTTTTTTTTTGCATCCTTTTTTTTTTCCCCCAGACTTTTTTTTCAGACTTTTTTTTTTTTCAGACTTTTTTTTTTTTTTTCAGACTTTTTTTTTTTTGACTTTTTTTTTCTCAATTTTTGTTGTTTTGCCCTTCCCTGGTGGGCATCCCTGGTGGTCCATGTGGCGATCCGAGGGGGGGCTGCGCTGATAAACAATCAGCGCAAACCCCCCCTGTCAGGAGAGCCGCCGATCTGCTCTCCTCTACTCGCGTCTGTCAGACGCGAGTGAGGAAGAGCCATCGACGGCTATTCCTGTTTACACCGTGATCAGCCGTGGTTGGACACGGCTGATCACGTGGTAAAGAGTCTCCGTGAGAGACTCTTTACCGAGATCGGTGTTGCGGGGTGTCAGACTGACACCCCGCAACAACGATCGCCGCGATGCGCGCCCCCGGGGGCGCGCAGCGGCTAAGAATCCTGAGGACGTCATATGACGTCCGGTCAGGATTCTACAACCACTTTGCCGCCGTCAATCTGTCATTGGCGGGCGGCAAGTGGTTAAAGAGGTTGTAAACCCTAAAAAATATATAAATAATACCTGAAAACCTGTAAGATAAAGGCATATTGAATATGCATTGCATACTAGCTCTTTATGAAATACTTACCTTAGAATGAAGCCCTGCAGCGGCGCCGCACACCGCTGAGATGGCTGACATCTTACCCAATGTTTCTTCCTGGTTCGCAGGCTTCCATTGGTCGGAGTCGCAAGGACGTTACTCCCGCGCAATGCACGCAGGTGCCACCGGTCACGGCACAGGGCTCTGAAGAAACGGCATGGGCGGCTGTTTCTTCAGAGCTCATGCACTGATGACGTTGGCGGCCGCATATATAGTAAATATCTCCTAAGCTGTGCAAGTGTAGGAGATATTTACAGTACATATAGGTAAGCCTTATCGTAGGCTTACCTGTAGGTACAATTAAACAAGAAGACTTTACTTCCTCTTTAATTAAAAAGTTATAGACAAAATGTTGATTTTAAATACTCTTTCAAGTAATCGGTTGCTTTGTGTCATAGTGTACATACATTTTTCCAATACTCCTTAAAGACCAACTCTACCCTTCCCCTTCCACCCACGTTCCTCCCTCTTCCCCCCTGGATGCCCCCAAACATGTATATTTTTACTTTTTTGTACTTAACATTACATTTAACATTTACTTTTTTTTGGAGGCATTGAGGCCAGAAAACTAGGTTCATTGAACTCGCCAATGTCTTCATCCTTGCAACTACACATCAAAAACCATAACTCCAAACTGGGAATTTATTGGTACCAAATTAGAACATATTATGTTTACACAACCAAAACACAGCTTAATTCATATTTATTATACTGTACATTTGAGCAATTAAATTAGATAAAGTCCTGGATATGAAGCAGACTGAATGATATCTGTTTTACTCTAATGGAAGCTAGTCCCATTATCAACACTTTATGGAATTGAAGGGACCATTTGCTTTACAAGTTTGGAACACCTATTCACAATACTGATATCTACACCTTTAACTACTATTGAGGCAGCTTGCTTCCTCCATTTGATTTGTAACTCTTATTGGTTACATGTGCTCGCCATATATATTCACACCCATGGTAGGATTAGTTTAGTATAAATTTATGTACTGTACAGTACCATTTTTAGAGAGTTCTGTGATATATTCACATTATATCTGTGGTTTGATTATGCGGTTTTCTTGTTTGGTATCAGAAATTTTTATCAGGCTTCTTTGAAGATTTAACACATTTTATTCATGTAATGTTTTATATGTCTGTGTAAATTAAATATGTTCTAGTTTGGAACCATTAAAGTCCCAATTTGGGGTTATAGATTTCTGATATGTCTTCAGGCCATTTATTGGACATGCAAGGTCCATTTCCTCTTCGTCTCTTCTCTGGCCGCTGATGCGATGACTTTAGCGCCAATCTCTGCATTATTGTTTTGCAAGTGCATGGTACCATGATGAAGTCTACCCCAGGTGGTTGGTCCATAATGTCCTGCACTCCAGAAAGTGGATTGAATGATGCTAGGAGAGTATTGCTGTTAGAGCAACTTTACATTTTTTCTTTTTACAAATGGCAGACTATTGCTTTTAAATAAATAATTATTCGACTAGGTTTTAAATGTATATAGCCCATTTTGAAAATGCTTCCAAATAACTTATTATGACACATTTTTGCTTTAATATCTGATGAACTGTTCAATCAGTGAACTTCAGTTGAACTTCAGTTGACAGAAGTATCCCCAAGAAATGGTAGACATAGTCTGAGGGGTACACTTAGCACTGGTTTAGAACATCTTACTTTAGCAGTTTTAACGCCAATGCCTATGGCCACCTCTAAAAACACTGACTTGAAACCAAAATAATGTAGTAGTATTACAAAAGATTCTTGCGTTATAGCCCATATTTTCTTTTTTTGTTTTCCTTCCTCTCTTTTTCTAAAGCACATCATCTCCAATAGCCACAAATAAAAGGAAAAACCTAAAACAGTTTGTCTAAAAATAGTTAAAGCAAAAGTCTGAATTTAAACTATATAATTTATTCTAAATTCTTAATGTTTCATATATAATTTACAATATGTATACTTAAAGCTGGCTACACAATATGCAATTTTTGAATATCTGTGTGTTGGAAGGGATTAGAGTTTTATGTAACAGATCTTAGCACGTTTCCAAATGGGTCTACCGCCTACTGGAAAACAAAGAATTATGGCAGTGCCTAGCAGGACAATAAGGACATTCCACTCGATTTCAGACAAACTGTAAAGTTATCATCAGGCTGGTAAAGATTTGAGAACATGGAACTCGGTGCGTCAAGTGTCAGTTCTCACTCCATGGGAAGTTTTGATTCTCCACTCCAAGTGCAGCTTTTAAACTCCTAATGTAACACTTTTCTACATTCCAGGGTTGTTGCGGTGTCTCACTTTGGCCAAAAAGAACCCAATGAACGATACATTACATAATGTTACTGAGATTTTCCACCATTATCATGATCCCGTATAAAAAATGTACTCCTCTCCAACGTTGTTAAAATACGTAATAGAACACACACAGGTTGGATTCCTGCCACCGTAAAATGATCCTCTGGTGAAAATAGATGTAGCAATTCACTAATCTCACAATTTATATTTGGCAGTTAAATTTTGCCTTGTTGCCTATATTTCACATCAGTATTTGTTTAAATGGGCAAAGCTTTGAGTGAGCCTCCAGTGAAAACATTTGGTTCATACATTAAGAATAGGAAGGGCAATAAAATCTTTTAGCCCTTTATAATAAAGGTAACACGTTGGAATACTTATGCGTTACACAAATCTGCCTTTAGTTTCCTGAGTTTCATGTGTGAGCTTTCCCAAATTGAAGGTGGACATACTCTGGTGGGAAGGGCAACTTTAGCCCTTTATCTCAGATGCCAAATGGGATGAGGGGGGGGGGTGGAGGGGGGTGGATTTTCATTTCATTTTTTGTATATGATTTCCACTAATAATGCCTGTGCATGACAGTTGTTTCCCACGGTTGTATTGAATGTCCAGAATTGTGAGTTTAGGAGATATGTAGAGTATATAGGGCCATATCTGTTACAAACTGATTGACCTGTGACCTTACTTTAAATATATGTAAAGCCACAACTTTTTAAAATTTTGGATAAAGTAAGAAATGATAAAAACCACTATAACTTTTTGCTGTCTAGGTCCCATTAGAAGATTTTACATCTCTTTCTGTCTCGAGATATAAAAGAAGATTTCTTCTAAGTAGCAAAAATCTTCTCTTAGATCTCTTGTCACTGAAACAAATGTCTCTATTAGAATAGTCTCTAAAATGTTGGATTTTCGCTCACTTTCAGTTCCTGTAACAATAGTTACCTGGACAAAAAGAGAGGATCAATCTCCTTAGTGGGAACACAAACCTTAAATAAAACAAGACAGAGGTTCTAAATAAAAACATGACTTTATATACACTTAAATGTATCCAACGATTATCTAATGGTTCAGAATTGTGGTAGCTTTAAAGCCCAGCTCCAGGTATGTAGTAAGACCTCATCTGGAATATGCAGTTTTGTGCACCAGTTCTCAAAAAGGATGTCAGGTAACTGGAGACAGTGCAGAGAAGGGCAACCAAACTGATAAGAGGCATGGAGGAGCTCAGCTATGAGGAAAGATTAGAGGAACTGAATTTATTCTCCCTTGAGATTAAGGGGGGATATGATCAACATGTACAAATACATAAGGGGTCCATATAGTGAACTTGGTGTTGAGTTATTCACTTTACGGTCAACACAGAGGACAAGGGGGCATTCTTTACGTCTAGAGGAAAAGAGATTTCCGCTCCAAATATGGAAAGGTTTCATCACAGTAAGAGCTGTAAAATTGTGGAATAGACTCCCTCCAGAGGTGGTTCTGGCCAGCTCAGTAGATTGCTTTAAGAAAGGCCTGGATACTTTCCTAAATGTACATAATATAACTGGGTACTAACATTTATAGGTAAAGTTGATCCAGGGAAAATCCAATTGATTCTCGGGGGATCAGAAAGGAATTTTTTCCTCTGCTGTAGCAAATTGGAGCATGGTCTGCTTTTTTTTTTTTGCCTTCCCCTGGATCACCTGTGGGTATAGAATTGGGTATATGGGATTGTACGATATTTTTTATTTTATTTATTTTTTATGGTTGAACTAGATAGACTTGTGTTTTTTTTCAACCTGACTAACTATGTAACTATGTAACTATGTATGGGATTCTAGGTTGCCATTCTCTTAACTTGGAGCACCGTTTGCACCCTTTTAAAAGTAAATCATTCTGCTTACTTTTTTCTGGTGTCGTCAGTCTGATCCAGTGGTGTCACAGCTTGCTCTGACCATAGGCATATCCTAAATGCTGCAGAGAGTGGCATCACCTCAGTGCACCATTCACTTGGGACTGGGAGTGGCATCACCTTAGTGCACCACTCGCTTGGGAGTGGCATCACCTCAGTGCACCACTCGCTTGGGAGTGGCATTACCTCAGTGCACCACTCGCTTGGAAGTTCAGAATCCCCCACCCTTGAAGAGGTGGTTGAGTGATGTAGGGTGAAATTTAGCCCTGAAACATAGCAGAGCTGGATCGGTGACAGTGTGAGTCTGTGGGGGACAGCACCATGGATAAGAGGAGAATTTCAGATGGAGCTGTTGTTTTGTTTTTAACTCATGCTAGGTGTGATTTTCTCTATTCATGCCCATGCTGGGGGTTGAGATTTAAACCTGAAGTTAAATATGCTTATATTTAGCTTCCCATGGGTTTCCCAAATACTTGAGTCCCCAGGCCTCTTGTGCCCCAGATCGTTTTTTTTTTTTTTTGGCGATGTGTTGGTTCCACAACCTGGAGTAATGGTGGGATACTTATTTTAGATCTGAATCCATTGAAGATTGCTCACCCCCACTCCCCCTATCACTTTATTAATGTATATGTCCTTTTTATATTATTGCTGATGCAGTGTTTTCTCTTTTTTTCCCTTATTTTGAATGTTGTTGTATTGTACATAAAAAATTATAGATACAAACTTTATTTAAAAAATCATTGTACAGTGGAACGTTGGATTACGAGCATAATCCGTTCCAGGAGAATGCTTGTAATCCAAATCACTTGCATATCAAATTATAAAGATAATTTGTTCCGCATTGACTTCTATTGCATGCAATACCGCATGTGGCTAGAGGTGGGGAGGCCCGGAGAGATTCGGAAATACTCAGAGACAGCCTGGCTGTGTTTCCAAGTACTTCCAAACAGCTCTGAAACCATTCCGAGTGTCACCGGCACCCCCCACCACTGGCCAAATGCGGTACTGCACTCCACAAAGGCTTGAATCCTGCTCGTTTTGCGAGACAACACTCGCAAACCGAGTCTTGTCTTTTAAAACGCTCGTAAACCAAGGTTCCACTGTATTTATTGCTGTTTGTGTCCTACTGGGGAAATTTCCCTCTGTCCTGAAAACAAAACAGGAAATCAGGTGCTTTCAAATCAAAGTTCTTTCATAGGAACAGCTGTATCAATTCAAGAGTTTCCCCTTACTTCCTGCTCAAATGACATCGGATACGGACAGGAATAATATAACAGTTGACAGGGGGTCTACCCTTTCCCTACCCCCATCCAAAATGAAAAAGAAATTGCATTTACATACACTTTAAAAATTAAGAAATATGATAGGATACTGGATACGTTGGATAATGTACAAATTCTTCTGGTATTCCTTCTAGAAGCTTTTAGGTTAATATTTTACTATTGCATTAACTTTTAATTTGTACATTAAAGTTTCACTTGTTCTATTAAACTTTAATGAGCATCATATTAATTAATGTACCCAGAAAGGTTTTTAATCATTCAAAGATGTTTTACTCTGTAACTTTGCTGCATTAAAGTTACTCTTTTAAGAGCCAATTCTGTAGACAAATTTAACGCTGTTTTCGTGAATTGCTTTATATGTTATTTTTTATTGCTTACTTTTCATAGGCGGTTGTTAAGCAGGTTTATTGAGTGGCTAGTATGCCCCGAAGGGCTGTCAGCCTTGTTTCATGTTCGGTTAGTGTTGGCACTGAGTCATGCCAAGGAATTCTGCTAATCATGGATTTCCCATCTCTTGATGAACCATTTGGCATCATGCCCAGCTTGGCTTAAACCTACAGCACCTATTAAAATCATATAGCTACACCAGCCTCTAAAATGTAGCAGATAAATTTACCTTTCTGAAAGTTCTCAATGGATCCATGTTTTGTGATCTTTCTCAAAGAAAATATACACGATTTAAAGTAGATTTTAAGGTAAACCTTTTGTTTTCTGAAAGTTGATAACACTGTGACTTAAAATGCAGGTGCCTGTATCTACATTTAAAAATCCCCACAAACGTTCTTAGTGTACTTACACCCACCTCATGCAAAGACTTTCTACTGCTAGAAAAACAAAAAAAAACTGTCTCAGCCCTGGTACCTCACTATCTGTCAGTGCCCCCCATCACAGTGATGTGTGAGAACAAGGAAGAGTTTACAACCAGAAGTCAAAATTTGGATAAAAGAGTGCTCAAGGTTCCAGGGTACATAGGCACATAGGAAGATGTTTGGGTCCTAGTTTTTGTTCCTGTCAGAATTACTTCACCCCCCCCCCATACAAATCTATGATAAAGCATCTTGACGCAGTTCGATAAAGCTTAGAAGAAGGTTACACAATTACGTAGTTAAATAGTTTAAAAGGTTGACTAAAGACACTGGTCCACTCAGTGCAACCAGAGTGTGTGTGTGTGCTTATGTCTGTACCATTTTCCATATCCCTATACGTTGTGTTTGCTAGGAAACACATCTAAAAGTTTTTTTTTTAATATATCTGCACTCTTCACTGACACCAACTCCAACCACATTCTTATCCCTCTGACAGTAAAGAACCCCTTTTGCATTTTAAGATTGAACTGCTTCTTGTCCAACTCCATTGTGTGAACAAGTGTCTTCTTTAGAGACTTTAGGTTAAATTGTTAAATTGCTTCCTTCCAATGCTAAAGTCACCATTTAAGATTTGTATATTGCTATCATGTTCCCTATTAAGCGTTTCCTATTCATGGAGAATAAGTTTAATGTTTGTAGTCATTCTTCATAGCTGAGGTCCTCCAGCCTTAGCTTTGGACTCTCTCCAGTTCAAGCACATCCTTCCTGAGGACCAGAGCTGGATGGCTTACTAAAGATGTGGCCCAACCAGAGTTTTGGAAAGTGGTACAATTATAGTTTTACCCGACATCGATATAGGTTAACCACTTGGCGCCCGCGCTATAGTCCCTGAGACTCAGGTGATCACAGATCCGAGTAAGGGGCGGATCTCGGCCCCTTACCACGTGATCAGCTGTCAGCCAATGACAGCTGATCACGTGATGTAAACAAAAGCCGTAATCATTTTTTTTCTCCTCACGCTGACAGCATGAGGAGAAAAACAACAAAAACACTGGCTTATGTGTAAGGGACATCAGTACCGAAAATTCCTCATCTGTGCAGTCAGTACCCCCTGCCAGTGCCACCTGCCATTGCCACCTGCAAGTGCCCACAGTGCCCACCAGTGCCACCTATCAATGCCCACGAGTGACACCTATCAATGCCCACAAGTGTCACCTATCAATGCCCACCAGTGGTGCCAATCAATGCCTCATCAGTGCCACCTAGCAGTAACTTACCAGTGCCAACCAGTGCCCATCACTGCCACCCATCAGTGCCCATCACTGCCACCTATCAGTGCCCATCACTACCAGCTATCAGTGCCACCTATGAATGCTACCTATTAGTGCCACTTCTCAGGCCCACCAGTGCCACCTATCAATGCCCTTCAGTGCCACCCATCAGTTCTACCTCTCAGTGTCACCTATCAGTGCCCACCAGTGCTGCCTTTCAGTGTTCACCAGTGCCGCCTTATCATTGACCATCAATGCAGCCCATCGGTGCAACATGTTTTAAAATCTTCCTATACATAAAAAATCGATAGAAAAAAAAACGTCTGTGTGGAACTCCATCGGAGAAAAATCCATGCATGCTCAGAATCAAGTCGACACATGCTTGGAAGCATTGAACTTAATTTATCTCAGCGCGTCGTAGTGTTTTACGCCACTGCTTCATCGGATATCCGACGAAAAAATCCATCGGATTAGATTCCATCAGATATTCGATCGTGTGTACAGGGCATAACAGTAGCCCCATCACTGTGATGGGGTTTACTTACAGGTAATGATAGTGCACCTGAAAGCCCACTGCATTTTCCCATCTACAAAAGCCCTTAAAGTATAACTTTAGTTGAACACTATTTTTAATTGTAGATAAACCTGTCAGACTTTTTATTCCTGCATTCGTCCCCTTTATTGTAATTTTACTGCATTTTCTGTGTAGTCATTTGAAGAAAAAAGTAAACTTGAATGAACTGCTTACTGCAAAGGAGCTGCTGAGAATAGACAGGTTAGTACAATAGGCAAAGCAGTTCATAGGCTGCCTGCCACAGATACAGTTTCAAGCACACCGGCCCACAGGCTCAGTCTAGGGGATGTCTTTATTTCATTTGCAGAAAACTTGATCAGGAAAGCGATCAAGGTGTAGGATACTCCAAAACAATATCAGAAATCAGTGAGAGGACAAACATTTTAGCACCAATACTATAGCAGTAGGAACACATGAGAGTCCCAAACTTAGGTCTCACACTGTCCTAGGAGCTGTCTGCCACCAAGCTTCCACATGACACTCTTCAGTCAAGGAGACGAAAAGATCCTACTTCATACCAGTACTCCCAAAGCAATGCTCTTCAGCAAGTCACTTAGCAATCTTCTCCAGACCCTAAGCCTAACATAGGCTGAGCAAAATGTTGTCAAATGAAGGAAACATGGACTTAAGAGGCACATCTATAGCGTTGAAATACAAAATTAACTTTTATTAATCTTTAAAATTCACATTATTGACATGACATGTTAAAAACAAAACATGGTGTTTTGGTCTAAATGACGCTCACACCACCTAACACAACAAACTATTACCACAGTGGAACAGATCGATCAATAATGATAAAAAATGAGATTGTGTCAAATGGAAGGAGCCGCTGGTTGGTGGTAGAGACGTAGTGAAGAAAACTCTACTTGTTACGCGCCCTTAAGCGCTTCTTCAAGAGCTTGCAGTCTAATATATACATGGAAACAACAAAAAATATTAAAAAAACAAACAAAGACAGTCAAATAATGTATCAGAACTGGAAATGTAACAATCATTTAATAATAGTGTAGAAAAAAACAAACATGTCAAGGAGTCTCCCCCTACTCCTACCCCCCAAAAAAACCTTTGGGAAGCAACCAACCCAGAAAGCATGTGATCATATTATAATCCGAGGTCCAACTGCAACTCCTGTCTTACATTTAGCTACCTCCCAGGGGCAGCAGCGTTGGGAGAAGGAGAATTCTCCTCTCCAGCCACCCTCTGGGCACCCCCTTCCCAAGGATTGGCTGGGGTCTGATAAATATTCATCAGCTAGTAGACATGTGCATTCGTTTTCGTTAGAATGCATTTTCGTCCGAAAATCAGTTTTTTTCGTTATCGTTTTAACAAACGATAACGAAAGTGCAAGAAACGAAAACCGAAAGATCCGACATAAAAAATGCTTTATTTTCGTTTTCGTTGCGGTAAAAATTCCATATAGAGAGATTCGACATTATAGGGAAAAGATTCGACATCATAGAGAAAAGATTCGACATTATAGAGAAAAGATTTGACACTATAGAAATAATAGATTCGACATTACAGAGAATAGATTTCGATTTATGAGAAAATAGATTTGACATTATAGAGAATAGATTCAACATTATTACTAGTCATACAACATTAGAATTCTTGTAGGCGGAATATTCAAACGGAAATGTACGATTCTACGTAAAGATTCGACGTTCCGGCGAATATTTTTTTGCCTATTAGACAGAAACCAACAAAGATTCGACGTTCCGGCGAATATTCTTATGACCATTCGACAGAAACCAAGTATTATTGGATTTTCGGACGAAAGCTATTCCCCAACGAAAAACAAAATAAATCAAAACAATTTTCAGGAGTAACTAAATAAATTTATTTTCCAAACGAAAACGAAAAAACAAAACGAAATATTCCAGTCTGCACATGTCTATCGGCTAGTGGTTTATTCTCCCATTCTATGTTCTGGAGGCTTCTTCCAGAGGCAGAAATCGAAAACACTAAGCTAAGGAAACTCTGACCAGGTCTAGAAACAGATCACCAATTCACTACAGTGAGTACAGTAGTGTTCAAAAATTAAATTTAGCCTAACTTTTATCAGGGTGCCACAGGAATAAAGACAACAAATATACATCTAGTGCATTTCTAAATCATTAATCATTACTTCTTCAATAGATCAAAAACTAAAATAAGTGTTGATTGGAATATGTTTATGGGGACATTTCTATCCAAGTTAAGTTTAATCCTTCTGACTAATTACACCCACCCCAATGCCATTCAACTGTCAGATGCCAGGGGTACAGTACAGAAGCAATTGAGTTTTTTGATAAATGATTGACAAGGGCTGTGATGTAGTGGCTAGTGGAGCTTAATCTTAATTTGAGATGTACGATCCTAAAAATCCTTTGTAGGAGATATGCTTTATATCTATCTTTATATATAAAACTATTTATACTTGATTTTAGTGTAAATAGTCCAAAGACAGGTCTGGTAAGCATTTAATGAACACAGTAATGTGAATCATTTGCACTTTACAGCAGTATTAAACCTAAAAACCAAAATGTAATATATTGCAGCTTACAAATCCTTAAGCCTCGTACACACGTACAGGTTTCCCTGTGGGAAACCCGAGGGGAAAACCGACAGGAAAACTGCCATGAGAGCTTTGGTCGGGAATCTCGGCCGTGTGTATGCTCCATCGCAGTGTTTCCCATAGGAAAACTGCCGGGTTAAAAACCGCCGGGAATACCAGCGGGAAAAAAGAGAGCTGGTTCTTTTTTTTTTTCAGGCAGTTTTTCTGTCGGGAAAACTGCGATGGAGCATACACATGGCCGGTTTTCCCAGCCAAAAGCTCTCAAGACAGTTTTCCCAACAGGAAAACCGGTCGTGTATACGGGGCTTTAGAGTTGGTGGTTGCATTTGTTTTCTTTTTTTCTTTTTTTCCCTTTATTTTCATCTGGTGATCCGGCCAGTACCCCACTTTCTGTCCTAAGGTGCCTCCACTCTGGATGAACTAGTAAAGGAGACACTTTAGACAGCAGCATTGTCAGTCTGAGGGGAGGGTAGTGTTAAGTTAACCTGGGAGATTTGGAACTTAACTAACAAATTGAAGCTGAACTCCAGCTAACACTTTATAGGCAGTTATAGCAAACAGTTTTACAGTATGTGTCCAGGATAAATTGTAATTGTTGCATTCAGTAAAAATCTCTCAACTCTTTTATCGGGAATGGAATGTTTTAGGGTTGGAAGCTGGACTAGAAGACTGAAATCTAGAGTGGTGTATACAGAGAAAGATTGTTATTGAAGGGCTTTGAGTGTCTATTCCAGCTCATAGTTTGTCTGCCGAAACTTTGAAATGCATTGGATTCTTTTAGTGAATTCAACAACAAAAATATTCTAAATGCATATTTGTGGACTGGCACTTTCCTCTTTAATTCTTTTATGATTTTTGAAGAATGAATTCTGTTAAATTGGCTTTACATGCATCATTGAAATAGTTTCTAAATAATAAAATAAATGACTTTTTCTCATAGTTTCTAAATAAGGACTAACTATAATCAAAGGTTCGGTTTTTTAACACATTATGATGAAAAGCTAATACATTTGTAAATGAATTTTAAAAACTGTTTTGTTGCCTTCATTAAAATCTCTCAGATTGCTTTGGGGGTTCCCTTTTATCAGAAAATGGAATGCACTAGGGTTGGAATCTGGACTCGAAAACTGGAATTGTATTAAAGGGCTAATGCCGCGTACACACGACCGTTTTTAATGATCTAGAAAAAACGAATTTTTTTTCAACGCGATTATTGTTAAGCCGGCCTTGCCTACACACAATCGTGAAAAAAAAATGCTCTAGAAAAGCGCGGTGACGTACAACACGTACAACGGCACTATAAAGGGGAAGTACCATTCGGATGGCGCCACCCTTGGGGCTGCTTTTGATGATTTTGTGTTAGTAAAACTTTGGTGAGAGACGATTCGCGCTTTTCAGTCTGTTACAGCGTGATGAATTTGCTATCTCCATTACGAACCGTAGTTTTACCAGAACGATCGCTCCCGTCTCATAACTTGCTTCTGAGCATGTGCGTTTTTTTCACGTCGTTAAAGCCCACACACGACCATTTTTTACAACGTTAAAAACGACAACGTTAAAAATGACGCAAAAATTTTGAGCATGTTCTAAATTTTTAATGCCCATTTTTAACATCACGAAAAATGCTCTGGAGCCCACACGCGAAAAACAGTTGTGTGTACGCGGCATCAGAGTGTAAATTCCAGCTCTCAATTCGGCAGCCAAATTCCTGAAATGCGTTGGCTTCTTTTATGAAATGAACAAAAATTTAATTGATTTTGGTCTCAAATTTGTGGACAGGCGATTGCCTCTGTTATTCTTCTTATATGCTTTTACAAGAACCAATTCCGAGGCTCCTGTAAGTATGGAAAACTGCCTTGCAAACGTTTTCATATTCTGGACTATAGTTATAGTTAAACGTCTGTCTTTTCGCCACATTATGATGAAAAGCTAACATGTTTGTAAATCAAGCTCAGAAACAGTTAGACTATTTGGAGTCGGAGAAGTGCTAATTTGCATACCATAGGCCCCACTAGAACCGGAGATCCTAAAAGAATATATACAGAATTATACAGCATATAGTGATTGCAATAACTTCTTTATTCTAGTTTATATGGAGATCATCATTTAAATGTTTGATGTCTGCTTTCTTTTACTTTAATTTCACCTGTTTGCTGTGTAGCCATTTTTAGCCGAGTAATATTTTGTTAACACAGTGTTTTATGTTTTTTGTTACTTAAAGAATGTTAAAGGTATGATGGAAGCCACATGTAGCGGTATGTAAAGATTGTATATACGTTAGTCATGTTCTGAACTTAAAAGAAAATGATGCAAATGTAGCATATAATAAGCGGTAGGAATGTAAACATTGGTTTTATACAAACTGCACGCGCTTCTTGCATGATCTGTAGGCTATTTTTAGTCCTAATGTGTTTAATCAAAGCCATAAATGAAAGGGGCTATTGCTTATAGACAGGTATAGACAGGTAGAATAGAAAATCACGGTATTGTCCAAAACAACTGATTAGATTTAAGTGTAGAATTTCTGATGTAGGCTGAAAAATAAATTGTATAATTTGTTAACTTCATCTAAAGCTGAATTCCTGGTATGTTCTTTTACATTGTTGCATTGGTTCAGCTTTGACCAATGTAAGTATGTATGTGCCATACCTGTGGGATCCTTGTAGAAGCCAATAATAACTGTAAGAATTGTAGCTACTACAGTGATCCTTGCTGTCTTTCAGGTTCCATGCCAAACAGATGCCCTGTTGCATAGTAACCACAGGGGATTGCTCGCTTGGCATGGGTGTCGTTCGGAGAACGCTTTGCATTTTTTCAATAAATGTAAAGCATTCTCTCAATGGCACCCATGCATGAGATACTGTATGTATGTATAAATATTTCAAATTAGCTGTTTTCTAATATGATTGTTATAGCATTATTTTTTACGTTTATCGTGATGATTTTATAATTACGATAAAAACGATTTTTATACATTGTATGTTATATTTAGTGTAGTATGTTTGACACCTTTAACCCCCCATGGCACACTATTCTTGTTTTTCATTTGTTGTATGTGAGATGTTGGGTTGTGCTGGGAGGGGGGGACACAGAGTACAGAGTTTGAAGGTGCGTTACATACATAGTGCAGAGTTCAGGGGTGTGCTTCATACAGAGTGCGGAGTTTAGCCTTATTGGAACAGCGGGTGCCATGCTGGGCGTTCGCTGTTCACTCGTTGTGTTAGCAAAGCAAAGGAATTGCTTTGTTAACACTGAACCGCCTCTCAGCCAATCAGGTGCTCGGGTGTGTTACCTGTCACCTGATTGGCTGAAACGTCAGGCACTGTGGTTGGATGCCTGATAGAGAGGACGGAAGAAGACGTTGAACCTGGAGCATGCAGGACACCACCACTGACCCGCTGTGAGACAGGTAAATGCCGGGCGATGTACACTGGCAGCATTTAATGGGACACAGTAGCGACAATTGAAGGGCACACTGGCAGCATTTGATGGGGTGCAGTGGTGGCAATTGATGGGCTCACTGGCAGCATTTGATGGGGCACAACAGTGGCAATTGATGGGCACACTGGCAGCATTTGATGGGGCACAATATTGGCAATTGATGGGCACATTGGCAGCAATTGATGGGCACACTGTCAGCAATTGATGGGTACAGTAGCTGCGTTTGATGGCACAGTGGCTGCACTTGATGGGCACAGTGGCTGCATTTGATGGGCACAGTGGCTGCGTTTGATGGGCACAGTGGCTGCGTTTGATGGACACAGTGGCTGCGCTTGATGGGCACAGTTGCTGCGTTTGATAGACACAGTGGCTGCGCTTGATGGGCACAGTTGCTGTGCTTGATGGGCACAGTTGCTGTGCTTGATGGCACAGTGGCAACAATTGATGGGCACAGTAGCTGCTTTTGATGGGCACAGTAGCTGCGTTTTGATGGGCACAGTGGCTGCAATTGATGTTGTTTTTTTTCAGTTTGTTTGCCCCCCCCCCCCCCCCAAAAAAAAAAATTGAGCACCAGCTGCCACTGATTTCTTCTATTCATTCAACTAGGAAGACTGGTGGCACCCAGTGAGGAAAGGAACTGCTGTGGGATGCAGCTCCAAATTGAATGTGAATATTGGAGAAAAAGATTTTTCTTTTATTGATCTTTTAATTACGATTTCTTCATGAAGTTCTGCTTTATGTTGCACCACATACAGACAGGAAAAGTAAGGTTTTGTCCCTGTTGAGGTTTATATCTCAGTGTTCCTGTAAGGTTATTTTTCTATGAAGTGACCATTAGTATTTGATTCCCACTCTTGGTTTGAGAAGGAAAATAAGGAGGGGGGGGGGGTTGTTTTTCTAAGAAAGTTACGTCTTTGAAACAAGATATTAGTAAAAAATGTTGACATGATATCTGAAGGCAAATTCCTAATAGCACTCCTCTTATTTATATTACGGTCAATGCCTTTCATGGTCCATTAGTGAGCTCAAAAATGATGATAAATGCCACAAGATAAATTTCCATGCAAGCCTTGCTGATATGGCCACTATAGTAGTTACACTGAGAAAATTATGACCAAATGAAGATACCATGGAAAGAAATTTGAGGGGGTCACATAAATTATAAATAATTTGCCAAATATCTAGAAAACAAACAGCAACCATTGAAATAGACCTGATTTAACAAAGTGAAGACTTGCTCTTTAATAATGGACATCTAGGAATGTTAATTTTTGCCTAAGCAGCACCCTGAAAAAATCTACCCTTTGCTATGAATTCCTCCTAAAAAGAGAAATACATTTCCAGTGCATAGGCAGTCCTGTAGCTGCAGTGGGAGATGGTCTATGGCACTGCTGCTTCTGACTGATAGTCTCAGAAGATTTGGAGATACAGTGATGTCCTTACTATGCTGCTCAATGTTCTCCTCCCTGAAGGGGAAGCTTGTTAGCATGGAGGAACTACATGCTGATAGATTTGTATTGTTTCACATGTAAGCTAGCACCACCAAATGGCAAAACTGCTTCACTGGGACCCACATAAAGAAGGATAATGTCCTATTCACTGGCCAGTGACACCTGTCCTGGCACCAACTATAGAGTATTTTTGAAGAAAATAGTACATAACACTGAATTTCCTCTACCAGTTCTTATATACACAGTGTAACTTTCTTCTTTAGGCCTCCGCAAGGCCTTACACACTCGGGGTCCAGATCAAAACCTTGTGAAGCTCTGTTCTGCAGGGGGTCCTAAGCTAGGGTACCTACTGCTCAGAAGATCATATCAAATGGGCATCAATCATAGGCGTTGTTATGGTTGTTATGGGGGGCTACTGAGGCTGGACCCCCAAATGTGGGCTTAAAAGCCCAGAGTGTCTAAGTGTGTCCAGCTGTCCAGCTCAATGTGCAGCAGTGGCAGCAGCCGCATTTTACCTTCTGTGTAATGCGTGGGGACCGATCTGATTCCGAGCACCACCGAGTGACATAGCAGGTTCCTCCTTCTGGAGCCTGCAGTGCCTATGATGGACATCCCACTGGTGCAATGCTGGGACTGCGGGACGTGTGATCACAGGCGCTGCAGTCTCTAGAAGGCAAGAATTACAATTCGGCCGCCGCGGCACATCCCCGCTCGGAGCTCGGGCGGGTGGCTCTCCTCTTCTCTCCTCCTCCAGCAACTGGCTGCCTGCTGTGATGATGGGCATTGGGCACACCGCACACCATGGCTGAGCTGAGGTGCTGCAGGACACATGAAGAAGTCTGTCTCCTCCTGGTCAGGTAGGTCAGGTAGGTCAGTGTATGTATGTCAAGTAGATCAGTGTATGTAGGTCAGGTAGGTCAGTGTATGTAGATCAGGTAGGTCAGTGTATGTAGGTCAGTGTATGTATGTCACTACCGTCAGTGTATGTATGTCAGGTAGGTGAGTGTATGTATGTCAGGTAGGTCAGTGTATGTAATTGCTTGTATGTATGTCAGGTAGGTCAGTGTATATATGTCAGGTAGGTCAGTGTATGTATGTCAGGGTATGTATGTATGTTAGGGTATGTATGTATGTCAGGTAGGTAGGTCAGTGTATGTATGTATGTATGTCAGGTAGGAAGGTCAGTGTATGTATGTATGTCAGGTAGGTAGGTCACTGTAATGATCAGTGTGTCAGGCAGGTGAGTTTAGTAGTCAGCATTGATGGGCACTGGTAAGCCAGGCAGCAATCAGCAAGTGAGCTTACCCCCGCCACACAACCCCAATGTTCAGCCAAAAAAAAGCCTGTGCCACATACACCCCCCCCCCCACCACCACCACCGTTGATGGCCTTGAAGTTCGGGGTAAAGCCCCTGGTCTTTTTTGCCACCTAGCAACGCCCCTGCCATCAATCAATGCACCCCTCTGACAGAACCTGTCACTGCCCGGCTCCCTCTCCCATAATGCCTGCTGCTCCTTCTCTTTCTCTGCAGAGGTTACTTTCTTACTAACTTGATCATAGCATAACACTTTTTCCCTATTTGTATTTGCTGTGAGAGCACACACATGAATGTTTTTTTTTAAAAGGGGAAAAAAAACATCCTCTACCACGGTGGCTGTCTTCAGAGCAAGACAAGGCAAATCATGGGGAGAAAGATCATCACCCATTTAAACAAACTCATATATCAGGCCATTGAAGGGTCATGCCGGGAAAAGCTTAACAGTTCTAAGTACTTTAAAGCCTCAGAGCTATACCAGGGTGTATTGCAAACTGCTGATTAATTTAGGTATGAGAAGTCACCGACAATCATAATTACCTATAGAAAGGTGGACAACCCCTGTAAACAACTTTTTTTGCATACTGCTTTATTATAATTTTTCTCCTAAAAGTCTAAGCTTTTACAAGGAAAAGAAAGTCCAACCCTACCAACAAACACATATGAATTTTAAAAGCATTACTATACAATCAACTAATAAAGGCACATAAAGCATAGAGTCTAGTTCTGTGCTCTCGAAACTTAATTCTCTATGCAAACATTTGTGTATGTACACCACTGAACTTTACTGGAATGTAATTATTTAAAGTGCTAGTCCTTTCCCAAAGAGAGCTAGGAATGCACCTAATGAAAGACAATGCTTTTCGATTATTTTCTCTAGATTGATTAAATTCCACTACTTCTTTCATTTTTAGAGTCAAACCATTTTTTTCAGCAGAATTTAATTTGGCTTCTTTTGCTTGCAAGCCATTGTTTTCTGTTCCCAGCTTAGCCTGTGTGTTTTCTTAAGTTGTGTGTGTGCATTCCAAACCATAATGTGCTGAAACAAGACCCTTGTGTGGATGGTCCTTGGAGATGACATAATAACACTTTAAAGTTTATTCAGTGGTAATGTTACATAATATCAAGATTGAGTTTACTGAAAGATTGAGTCAAATGCCAATATACTAATACAGATGAAGAAAAAGCACAATCGGCCTTAACAATAGAGATAGTGTTTTATGATTTTGTCCTTAAGTTTGTCTAACAAATGTAATTAAATGTAGTAATAGAGTGTAATAACAGGAAAGCACAATAGAGGTTATGGTGATGGTTTATCCTTAAATTGTAACTAAGAAACTTTTATAGGCTTACTAGAGATAGAGAATGGGCTCAATTGCAATGACCAATGGCAGCATGAGTCTATTTATCAGGTACAGTATGTTTGACTTGCATATTACATCTTTTACATTGATCACAAAATCACCTGGGGTCAATGTGACCATAGACTCAATTGAGTTTGTACAAGACCAGACCAAGACCAGACCAACAAAATGCACATACGTATCTTTATTTTCGCTCCTGGACTACTCTGCTCAGTTGGAAGCCCTGTGTAACCACCAAGTTGCAACTGGGACCTTTCAAAGTACGAACACATTGGAGAAAAGGGAATCTCATGGGAGAAAGAGGAGTAAGTCACACGCTTCCCTATACACAAAAGTACCCCTAATTTACTTTGTTTTAGTGGCTGCATAATTAGGGAAAACAAGGGCCGGTGCTACCACTAGGCAAACTAGGCAGAACTGGTGTTCCTACTCTCTTCTCACTGCAGCAAGCAACTAAGGCCGCGTACACACAGTCGTTCCAAACCGATGAGAATGGTCCGACAGGCCATTTCCATCGGTTCACCGCTGAAGTGGCCTGATGGTCTGTTGTGCGTACACACCATCGCTCCAAAAACCGATCGGGTCAGAACGCGGTGACGTCAAACACATGACGTGCTGAATAAAACAAAGTTCAATGCTTCCAAGCATGCGTCGACTTGATTCTGAGCATGCGCAGGTTTTGAACCGATGCTTTCTGTACTAACCATCGGTTTGGACCGATTGGGCAGCGGGCCATCGGTCCGATTTTGAAGCATGTTTTAAAATTTTGGACAGAAGGACAACAGACCGATGGGCTATACACACTGTCGGTTTGGACCGATGAAACTGAACCTTGTCTATTCTCATCGGTTTGGAACGACCGTGTGTTCGCGGCCTTAGTCTTAGCATCAGTAGGCAGCCGCCGCTCCATTCGCACATAGTGTCAGAGGAGCAGCGGCAGCGGACTGTGTCTGTGTCCTGACTCCCGAATGAATGGAAGCAAGGAAACTTTCATTGATGGGCACAGTCAGTGGCAAGAAGCTAAAAGCAGTTGTGTACAGCTCATCCTATAACACAATTTATGACCAGCAATGCAGCATTCTATGGGATCACATATGGTATAGTTTAAGTAAAGTAAATATTGTAAAGTGTAAATGCAGAATATTTTTACCCATTAACCTATTTATTTCATTATGTTAGCATACAGGAAGGCAATATGTTTTGTTTGGGTCATACATGTATTGTCCGCTTACTTCCTTCAGAACGTATTCGAACAGACCCTGTCATCTTACCCATTTAAGTCTCTTTAATTTCCTGATCCACTTACAGAACTTCCTTACTGTCCCATTCACCATTGGTGCCACTGCAAAATACCTGGGGTTTTTATATAGAGTAAAGCATGTGACTTCCTCCTGTGATGCACTGCTTGCAGACTGTCCCATGATGGTTGCTTGCATACCATCTCATGATGGTTGCTTGCATACCGTCTCATGATGGTTGCTTGCATACCGTCTCATGATGGTTGCTTGCATACCGTCTCATGATGGTTGCTTTCATATCGTCTCATGATAGTTGCTTGCATACCGTCTCATGATGGTTGCTTGCATACCGTCTCATGATGGTTGCTTGCATACCGTCTCATGATAGAGAAGACGTCATAACCACTGTGCAAGTTTCAACACACATTAGACAGAATAAATTGCGGGATGTAGCAAAGGAAGGAGCGGTTGGGGAGCACTGCAAAAGTGAATATACATGAGTTGAAAGTTGGACTTTAAAGAGACCCTGTCACTTTGCCCTGGTTGGGAGATAGCAGGGTCTCCTTAATTGTATTAGACAGCATGAGATTGGCTATGACAACTAATGCATCATTTTCCTTTCATGGAATTGATATAAAAAAAAATAGGGGGTGATTTGTAGGGTTCCAAAGCATGTCTGAGTCACATTTTTACATGTTTCATTAGTTTAGGGGATTAGAATGATCCCATCAAAACTGAATAATAAAAAAATGTCAAACCTGCTAATATAAAAAGCAAAAATTTAATTCATCCAATATTTTTCTAATTCATGTAAAACAAGGGATGCTGTAATCCTGGAGACATGATGCTGAAGACCAGAGGTGGGATGTTTCAAAATCGGTTTTGTCAATAATCTGTGAAACTGGACTGATTCGGTCAGCTAACACTTTATTTTTTTGTTTTAAATTATTGAGCAAAAATATTTTTTCTATTACATATCAAAACAGCCCATACAATAATATTACAATATTTTAGTATCATGACAATATAAATACCTAACTCCCCCATCCACATTTTAAAAGAAAAACCCCAAACAAGGAAAGAGAAAAGAATACTTTAACCTTAAAACGTGGTCATCTCTAATTTGGAATTTAAATATTCTAAATATTTTTGCAGAGATAGATGCTGACTGAATGGAATGTTTTGATTGATTCTCTTTATTTTTTTCATTATAACACAGTATGCATGTACTGCATGCACATATGCCTTCACATGCAGTTGGTTATTCAGGAATTGGGTTTCACTATGCACTTAGGACAAGCCATGAAGCAATAAACCAAAGTGTTTTTCAGGGCAAAACAACAAACATGTTCGGTACACCTATTCAACAAAACAAAATTTGATAAAAAGTGATGGCAGATCATAGGGAATGATGATTTTTTTTGCAAACATATATTCACCCAAAAATACTATAAAAAGCAAATAAATGTAAAGGTGTCGGGACCTAAATCACCTGCTTGTGGCAATGTGCTTCCCAGAGCTGAAGGTTGTAGTTTCAGTGTTCACCAGCAGGTGTCTCCCAGAAGCCAGCAGATTATTGTGCTGGCTGCTGGGAGGGTATTTAGGCCCTCACTTACTAGTTCCTCTTGCTCCAGTGTTTTGCTGCTGCCAAATTCCATTCGCCATTGATCCTGATCTTGCTTCTGCCCTCTACCCTTTATCCTGCTTTCTCAAAACTGTTCCTGATCCCAGTTTGGCTCCCCCTTTTCCCATCTACTCCCTGCATTTCCAGTTTTTCCCTGGATTGGATCAAAACTGTATGGGATCTACCCAGTTACCAATATCTGTATTGTATGGCGATGTGTAAAACATAAGGTATCTTTTATGAATATTATATGTCTTGCATTTTTAATACTTTTGTATAAATAAAAATATATTGATTTTATTATTGATATTTAGTCATTGATTTTTGGGCACATTTATAAATCCTCGTTTCCCAATATCTCCCCTTCTGTGGGGAGATATACGACACAACCCTCTCTTCCTGATAATTTAGGGGATTGTACCATAATTACAGGCTCCCCCACCCAATATTCAGAGAGTCCTGCTCATTAGAGCTTACCATCTAGGTGGCAGAGCCAAGTGATACAAGAGGTAATAACTGTGGGGTATGGGATGATGGAGAAAAGCAAAGTACTGTTGTTAGGTGGAGGCAGGATAGGCTTCTCTGAAGAGGATGTTTTTTTAGGGATATTCTAAAAGCTATAAAACATATCAAATAAAATGTAAAAAAACAAAAACAAATTTCTTTATAAATTTAGCGGGACTGCAATATTGTGGCTGACATTTTGACACTAACTGTAATGCCCAGTACACACAATTGGATTTCTGATAGGATCAAATCCGATGTATTTTTTCGTCGGATATTCGATGAAGCTGACTTTCATCAGTCTTGCATACACACTATCAGACTAAATTCCAACCGTGCCAAAACGCGGTGACGTAAAACACTATGACGAGCCGAAAAAAATGAAGTTCAATGCTTCCGAGCATGCGTCGACTTGATTCTGAGCATGCGTGGATTTTTCTCCGATGGACTTCCACACAGACGATCGGAATTTCCTATCGGTTTTCTATCCAAAGAAAAAATGTAAAACATGTTCTATTTTTTTACTGCGATGGAAAAAAGACCGATGGGGCCCACACATGAACGGTTTGTCCGATGAAAACAGTCCATCGGTCTTTTTTCATTGGACAAACCGATCGTGTGTTCACGGCTTAACTCTTGATACTATTTGGGGACCAGTGACACTAATACAGTAATCAGTGCTAAAAAAATGCACTGTCACTGTACTACACTGACACTGGCTGAGAAGGGGTTAACATCAGGGGTGATCAAAGGGATAACTGTGTGCCTGGCAAGTGTTTATATGTGCGGCGGGTGGTTAATTTACTAGGGAAAGAAATGGATCCTAGTTCCTGCTTTTCCAAGACACATGATCCATGCCTTCCCTCCTGTCAGAACGGCGATCTGCCATTTCTACATAGACAGACTGCCGTTCTGCATTGAGTCTGCAGTACCTGCCACTGGGCTCCTGCGTGTGTATGCCCCCTACCCATAATAGCCTAATCATGTATACAGGGCTCAAAATGTCAAGTCCTGAGCTACTAGCCAGGCCTTAAGGGTTACTCGCCACCAGTTGCCCCATCCAACCCCTACCCTGCCCCTAATTCCACCCCTAAACATGCCCTCATAAATTATCTCATAAAATGATACTTGTTTTTTACTTGTTTTATGCAGAATTAGGTTACATAAATAATTATTAACAACAAATTTATCATTGCCCCTCAACGCAGCCTTATTGGTGCCCATCAATGCAGCCTCACCTGTGCCCATCAATGCAGCCATACCTGTGCCTATCATTGTGGTGTGATTATTGCCCACCAATGCAGCCTTACCTGTGCCCATCATTGCAGGGTGACCAGTGCCCACCAATGCAGCCTCACCTGTGCCCATCATTGCGGCATTACCAGTGCCCACAAATGCAGCCTCACCTGTGCTCATCATTGCGGCGTAACTAGTGCCCACCAATGCAGCCTCACCTGTGTCCATCATTGCAGGGTGAACTGTGCAGAGGATCATCACAGGGGAAGAAAGCATGGAAAAAGAGGAGAGTTGGCTGGATCACAGAGTGGGGATTGCCCGCTGTAGATGCTTACATTTGAATTACCTCTGCTCACGGTCACACACAGTCCCGCCTCCTGACCTGGCATCTGTGACAGAAACAACACGTCCACACCGGCATTGGACTGGATCTGTCACTGTCTGTCTTCCCTGGGGCAAACAGGACCCATTTAACTCCGCCTGCCATCGGGTGCTCGCCCCCACCCCGCTCCCTGGCAGCCCACGTTCGCCAACCCTCATTTTCCACTCTCGCCCACTTGAAAAAAAAGAGTTGGCGAGTGGACTATTTGAGGGCTGATGCATATATACAGTACATGATCTGGCACAGAGGTGCTGTCCTGTAGCAGTTTTACTTAAGTTGTTAATTATAATCTCCCTGCAGCTGAAATTTCTCCAATACTGACTTTTCATGCCTTGTCTCTCTGGGTGAAGCAGGCCATCTTGATAGAGGCGGTACTTTGATGAGTAGTGAGGGAACATTCAAGAATCAGCTAGAGCGGTGCAGAAATCAAAGATTCAGAGAATGAATGAGGCAGAAGCAGGGAGATCCATGCACTGCCGGTCCGCCTGTACAGCTTTCTTTCCAGCAAGGAGAACAGTGAACAGTGCAATACTGACATTACCAAATCACACAAGACCAGCAGTCTAATGCACAATGCCTTAGATCACACACTGAAACTATAAAGTTATGCCACTCAAATTGAAGAAAGTGCACTGCTATTGTTAAGGAGAAATTCAAGACAATAATAAATCTTGCTGAGCTCTGTTTACACACAATTAACATTTTAGATTCTCCCTTTAATGCCGCGTACACACTATCAGATTTTCCGTTGGATGTTTTTTCCGACGGAATTACGATCAAGCTTGGCTTGCATATACACGGCAACACAAAAGTTCTCTGAACTTTCATACCATCAAGAACGCAGTGACGTACAACACTACAACGAGTGCTTCCGATCATGTGTCAAATTGTTTCCGAGCAGGCGTCGGAATTTTGCGCGTCGGAATTGCTACAGCCCATCGGAATTTACAATTGGAATTTTTTCCGTCTGAAAATTTGAGAACCAGCTCTCAATCTTTGGTTGGCGGAAATTCTGACAGCAAAAGTCCGATGGAGCATACACACTGTCGGAATTTTCGACCAAAAGCTCACATCAAACTTTTCTTGTCGGAATTTCCGATCGTGTGTATGCGGCATAAGAGATCGATAGGTAGATTCAGAAAGAGTTAGGCCGGCTTATCTACAGATAAGCCGACCTAACTCTGAATCTAAGCCGACCTATGTTTAAGTGTATTCTCAAACAGAGATACACTTAAACATATCTAAGATAGGACGGCTTGCGCCGTCCTATCTTAGATTGCAATGTTTTGGCTGACCGCTAGGTGGCTCTTCCATTGCGGCCGGCGTAGATTATGTAAATGAGGGGATACGCCGATTCACGAACGTACGCCAGGCCTACGCCGTCGAATTACGTTGTTTCCGTAAGGGATAGGCCGCCTAAAGTTAGAGCTATGCTCGAGTGGCCTAGCCAATGTTAAGTATGGCCGCCGTTCCCGCCGCAAAATTCGAAATTTTAACGTCGTTTGCGTAAGTTGTCCGCGAATCGGGATTTACGTCGTTTAAGTCCACGTCAAAATCAATAGGCCCGTACGGCGTACTTAGCCGCAATTCGCACTGGGAAATGTAGTCGCCCGGCGCATGCGCAGTGTCAAAAAACGTCAGAAAACGTGAGGTCAAGCCTCATTTCCATACAACACGCCCCCCTCCAACCAATTTGAATTAGGCACCCTTACGCCCGCTCGTTTAAGGGCTACACCGCCGTAAATTAGCAGGTAAGTAGATTGTGAATCACTACTAGCCTAGTTAATTTACGGCGGTGTAGCCTAAACAGGCTAGGCTGCGCCGTCCTAAATGTAATCCCATCTCTCTGAATCTACCTACAAATCTTCACTTTTTTAGTTCAAATCCACTCTAAATGGTCCTTTCTATTCTGTGTCCAAGGAACCCTAGCTGAAAAGTATTTTTTCTTTCTAAATGGGGGGCAGAGTTTATTCCACAACCCTTGTACAACCCTTGTATTCTGATATTCAAGATCACACCCTGGTTTTAAACAGTTCCATGTAGGTAAAGAAACAATTCAATAAGCATGTGAGTAAAGGTCAGTTTTGTATAAGCAATAGGTGTTTTACAAATCAAAAAGTAAGAATAGGTCAAAGTACATATTAAGGGTGCTAATTATAGGGACTCAAGAGTCTGAGCTATACATTACTTGTGATCAGTTGGTTTGACCTGTAGTGTATGTAGTGTATATCCAGGTTTGGAGCAGGAGTCCTTATAGGAGAGATAATGCATGCTGTGGTGGAAAATCAAGTGAAATGGTGAAATTGCTACCTTGGAAGTATGAGGGCCCGGTCGTAGAGAAATAGCCCATCAGTGGCAGGGAATCCATCAATTTGGGGTGGAATAAACACTAGCTGAGTCAGAGGCTGGGGGTCTTGAAAGAGTGGAGAGGAAGAGAAAGTAGAAGGAAAGAGAAGGGAGAAGTGGGGGGAGTCTGACCTCCAATGTGATATCAGATGCGGTAAATGTAACGATTAGTTACTACGGCATAAGGAACGTCTCTTCAAAGTCTGGTGGCAAGTGGTGTTTAATCTAGGGTAGCCAGATATTGTCGGATTTGGAGATCTAATTTTTGTTGATATCTTCCATTTTTGCATGTAACAGTGTGCAAATAACTATGTTTCGTCTCGGCCACAGCTGAGGACGGGGACTTCTAAGTCTTTACTATAGTTTGCTTTTCGGCTGTGAGGAGCTGGATCGGATCACACCCTGGTTTTAATCAAAGTTTTAATCCATGAATTTTGAAGTTCCACCAAGAAACATAATCCAACTTTAGGTGTAGTCCGTTCTGCTTTAATAATAGGCTTAGCTATAATTGATAGGACCGTGGTTCAAGACACTAGCTTAGAGGTATCACAAATAAAAAAAAAAGTATTAAGTAAGGGAAGGTCTATGAAAATGCGGTATAAAAAGATTAACAGTTACAACTGCTACACTCATATTCATGGATGTGTACAGTATCTTAAGTCTTAAGTGTAGCTTGGGTGGTCTCAAAAGGTGTTGTGAGTGTGGATCAAATAGTTCTCTGTGTATACTGTACACTGTGGGACGGCAACTGCCAAAAAAACAGTGACACATTTTTCTTCTTAAACATTTGCTTGTCCAACAGCAGTTTATAATATTCTCCCATATGTTTTAACTGTTTGCACACTGGGGAAGTCACACAAAACTCTTGTACACGGTTTATTTAACTTAGACATAGCACAAGCAGGTTTCAATATTAGAGCAAGCGAGCAACTCAGGACATAAATCATAAATCATAAATGCACGCTGGCTCAGACTACCCATTAAAGTTACAGAGTGATCTATGACCAAGTCCCAAGACTAAATGGACCCCAAGCCAAGCTTCCAAGTTTGACAAAAAGAAAACATGGAGAACTGGGATTTATTTCTCTCGGATGTCTCTAAGTCATTAATTATGGCTATTCTCTATAATTCTAAGTATGTACACAAGAAAGGATGTCCAAAAAAAAAACGATAAAAAAGATGCATATAGTCAACCTATAGGTAATACTTTTTCAAATGTAATATAATAATAATAATAATAATAATAATAATAATAATAATAATAATAATAATAATAAATATTATTATCATAATTATTATGATTATTATTAATAATAATAAACATAATAATAATAATAATAGTAGTATTAATAGTGGTAATAGAAGATAATTTTTTATTAAATAAAAATCCCCAGATTTTTCTGAGACCCCATAACAAAATGTTTTTGTTTAAAATATTTACAGCCTATAATAAACGGTACTGTAATTAATATATTACAAAATGAATATCTTTTTCTGCTGTACTGTAAATATTAATAATACAAATTTATATTTTTGTGCTGCATAGTATATTGCATTTAATATTTTTTGTCTTTAAAAAGAAACCTATTTTTTTTCTGGCCATGGCATAAAACATTTCTTTTAACTTTTTTGTTTTTAAAAGCCATACATAAATAAAGTTTCAACCTTTTATTGAAAAAATCACAGGTCTTATGATCATTTTCTATGAATAATGTTGGCAACATGTCCGATTTTGAACGATCACACTGGTAAAATATTGGCCAGGTGTCAATCAAGAAAATAAATGTGAAAGATGGAGGAGACTGAAAGGAAAGAAGAAGAAATGTAGCCAAAGTTAAAGGTAAAGTTTAGTCTAAGGAATTACAAAGAAGCCAGACTTTGTTAAATGTTTTATTCGTCTGCTTGAGGTTTAAACCTTCCCAATTATTCACAGAAAGAATTTTTATTAACAGAGTATTTCTGGAAGAATATATCTGGAAAGTGGATTTGATTCCAGTGACTAGACAATGACACAAAAAAGCTAGAAATTCTCTTTGAAGAGCTAGGAACCAAATGCTACGAGGCTTGGAGACACATAAAATAAAATCAAGTATGCAACAAAAAAATGGTTGAGGTTTGGAAATCAAGTTTTTGTCCACAGTTTTTAAATTATTAAATTCTGTTTTATTACAAAATACTCTTGTTCTTGATAATATGCCTGCTATATAAAGTGTAGCATTTTAAAGAAAAATCGTAATGAATATGGTTAAATAAATCGTATAAATAAAGTAAAAATTGCCTTAGACCTTTTTTTATTTTTATTTTTTAGGCCTAAATTTTAAATTCCGTAACACAATATGTTTTATTTATTTGTCAGAAAAAGAAATTCTGTAAATAAATAAAGACAATTATTTAAGAACTGTTTTTTTTCCCCTCATTTGTTGTTTTTTTGCTTTTATTTTGTATACCATACATTGTCATGAACAGCGTAAAATTTAATAAATTCTTGTTCTGAATTAGTCTTTGGGCTTGTGGTAAGCATTGAAACCAAAGGTGTTATAGAAAAGAGACCATCACGCAGAGACTCATGAAGGAATTAGGAAAACATAGACCGGGTGCAAGTTAAAAAGGATTCATCTCATGCAGGTCTACTACAAGACATAAAAAAAAAAAACTTAATGGTTTACATCTGCTGTATGACTTATAGAGCTTCTTTTCCTGTCTTGCTATGTGAGAAAATAGTCAAAGCTGGATTTCTGTGTTCCCTTAGTCTCTGCTCTACCGAGGATGCACAGGAAATTAAGCATATGCCGACTGATGGAATTGCAATAACCTTGCGATTTAGCTCCAAATGTTGAAAAGAAACAGTGCCCCAGTACGGAAGCCAGCCTTTACTAGAAAAGAAGGGAGTGTCTGTTTCAGCTTCTAGAGAAGATAAAAGTACATTTCTTTAAGGTTTTCTGCAAAAATTGCACGCAACCACTGATGTATTGTAAATAATTATTATCATTAACATGTTTTATATAATTATTATTATATATTTATATTATCATTATTATTTAATAATGACATTTTCTAGATGTTTCGAATGGGAACTCTAGTATGTATATCAAGTAGTATAGTCAGCACCAAAGCCATGTACTCAAAAGATTTACCATCTTAAAAATGCATTGTATTCCAGAGTTCTCTGTGCTGCAAAGTGTTTGACAACATTCGCACAGCTTAAAAATGAGTTCCAGCCTGTACATAAAAATAAAAATGTATTAATTGAAAAGTCCTTACCTGGTAGTGAGAGGGGGTACTCGGTTTTGATAGGTATCCGCTCCCCTCCGAAAAGTGTCAAATGTGGCAGCAGAAAAGGGGAAAAGAAGCAAGTAAGCAGAGCTTCCCCTGTTGGGTGGAGCTCAACTTTGAAATCATTCTCTAGTGTGTCGAGGATTTTTGTACAGTAAGGCCACATTTAAACTTGGGGGGGGGGGGGGTCATTAAAAAAATGCAGTTGAGCTGCTCTTTTAGTGCCCCCAACCACCCCCCTTAAGTTGCAGGGGCAGCAAACAGGGTGTTCACATGGTGTGGTTGTGAAGCTTCCTGCAACTGCATGCAATGCAAGTGGTTTGTAACAGCTCTGGTGAACGGAGTGAACCACAACTGCGGTTAGCAAGGATTTCAATGTTCTTCTTTATGTGAGAATTCAGTATTAGGCCCCAGGCGTCACTCCATACAAACAGGAGTTTGGGGGTTCTCTACATCAGTAGTAAACAAAAAATGTAGCGCTAAAAACCTAAAACTCCAGAATATGTGGTACCATGTGAGGTGACAATATTCGTATAAGAGTGCATATACATGAACCACTAACATATATATAAGTAGCTCAAACAGTGCTTGATGCAAAGAAAAAAGTCTATATCTCAAAGTTGAATAGACATCAATTGAGTGATAGGTGCAGGGAAAACAGGTGGGCTGCTATCCGATGATTGGGATGCAACAGGTATACAAGTTCTCTGTAGCACTCTATAAGGATCACAATCACATCAAGGTAGGTAGTGGATGAAATACGCTTACCGGATGGGTTGGACAAAAAAATAGCTATTGAGCACCCCACATTGCCATTTTTTGTACGTGATCACTTTTATCCATGTCATATTTTACCTATGACTTTTATAAAATAAACCTTTTTGGTTTTAATTGACCTGCACTATTGGAGTTCCTTTTTCCATTTCATATTATCCATTCCACGGTTTCCTGTGAGCTTTAGCAACATCCTGTCCTGCACCTCCTGACTGATGGTCCAAGGATCGCATTCAAAGCTCGTGGTATCGATCTAACACACCATTCAAGCATTGCTGGTTCCTGCTGTCCATGTCAATTTGGAGTTCCAGTCTCGCTTATGGTCCCATTCCGGTTTGAGTGGGCCCGGTTTCCAAAGACCACTATGTCTGGCTGACTCTTTGCTGTACAGTATTAGAGTCCAACCCATCCGGTAAGCGTATTTCATCCACTACCTACCTTGATGTGATTGTGATCCTTATAGAGTGCTGTCAGCCAGCAGTAGGGGGAGGGGGAGGTGCCAGCCTTGCCACAGGGGCTATGGGCTCCTTTGGATGTGAGGACACCTGTCCACAGAGTCGGGCAGGAATATGCATACAAAGGTGGATGCATGGCTCTAGGTAGAAGAATGGAGCCACTTGGAGATAACACCTGAGAGGGGAGAATTTTCCAATAATTTTTCAAAGCAGCCACAGCATTGAAAGAAAAAAGACTGCAAACCATGTAAATAATGATGTCTACAGCACTATGCTTTCTTTGTTTTTTTATTTTTTTATTTAGCGTTTCTTATCACTTTAATGGGGTTTACCTAGACCCGAGCCTCCTCGTACTCATAAAGTATGCTTTGAGTGCTGTCCATATTCAAAAATGTAAAAGACATGTATAAACCTCAGTACAATCATTAAAAAAAATTAAACACTTCCATTATTTATGCTTTTGTACACACTGAAAATCTCCCAGCACAAGACTTTGCCTCTCCCAAATCCCCCTCCCAGCACAAATCCTCTCCTCCAAATCCTCTTTGTCAGCAAAAATCGCCTCCTCCACCTAATAACCTCTGTCAGTACAAATTCCTCCAATGGTGATACACTGTTTGGTTGGGATAGCTCTGAGGAAGGAGGTCTGTCCCCCAGAATGCGTAAGCTTCTCCATCATGTGGTGTCAGTGGGAATGCCCATCTCACTTGCTGGATTGCTGCTATTGTCTAGCTTGATTTTATTCTGCTTTTGTGAGTATATTACCATTTTATAATTTTACAATGACCAAAAAGCATTCTTCCCCAATTCCCCGCTCCCAGCACAAAACCTATTTTTTGCCCCCCCCCTTCCCAATTGCACCTTCCAAAACAAATCCTCTTCCTGCTCTCCAAATTGTCCCCTTTAGCACAAAATCTTCCCCTCTAAATCTCCCAGCATAGCTCATCTTCCTTTCTGAATCCCCTTCCCAGCACAAATCCTCTTTGAATCCCACATCTCCACTTCTAGCGCAAATCCTCTTCCTGCCGCCACCCCCCCTCTCCCAAAAAAAACCTCTTAGCACATATCATCTTCCCCCCCAAATCCACTGTAACAGCATAGATCATCTTCTGATCCACTTTGCCCCTAATCCCCCCCCCCCCCAAAAAAAATATTTTACTATTTACTCACTATTTAATCCTTAGTTACTTCACTATTTAATCCTCCCCTGCCAATCACTCCTCCCAGCACACATCATTGTTTCCCCCACCCTCTCTCCCTGAAATTTACAGACCTCTGATACTGTACGGCAGATGGCCATGGGATGTCCTTCCTTCCAAACTCCCTTTTGTGCCATGTGACATGTTAGAGCCAAGAAGGAGACTAGGGGAAGCTTCCCCTGTGTTTATTGGGCAGCTGGCATGAGGATATGATGGCTGCTGCCGTGTCTAGCAATCACAGTGTTGAAAACACCAACAGGGGATGTGGGGCATGTGCCTTGGGTACCTGCTTCTAGCCTTGCCCATGAGGTTAAACTAACTCATCCACCCACCCTAGTACACAACACACATGGATGAATAAAATATGAAATTAAAAACAAAAAAAGGGACCTGATACCCAATACCAAGGAAAAAATAACAGTCTGTCGGACTGGGTACCTCAACAACTAGTCAATAGAAGACAGTACAATGGCAAACCACATTGGTAACCGTAGTTAGAAGTTGCCTAAGGAGGACCAACCACGGTGTGAAAATGTAGGACAATTTTAGTTGCAAATATAATCACAATTGCCACCCCCCAAAAAGATACCCAAATGCTCTGTGTGCTGATATTCTGAATTGCCCCCAAATAGTACGACTACTTTGTGGTGCATTGAGACTTGTAAGGGGCCCATTCAAACTAACTAGACTGCTATAAAGTCATCCTGCCACCACAGGGTCACAGTATACCCCCACTTTAAAAGAAATCTGAATATACTTTGTCAAAGCCTGTTTATTGTAAAGCTACTGAATCTCCGCTACCCACTAGCTGAAAGTATTTGACCATCTGATGAGTCTAGTGTTTGCTCCCCTCACCAGCTGCAGTGTTTTCTCTTACATCCTGTAGTAACAGGGTCACTTTACCTATAACCTGAATAAAGCATCATTGTTACAATAATTATAGATTTTTTTTATATAAAAATAATACTTGGCCAATGAAAAGAGTTTATAATCAATGCATTGCAGATTATTCAATGCTTTTTGTCAGGTAATTTCCAAGTCAATTGCACTCATCTTTTTTTTAATGTGGTGAACATTCCACCAGTATGACATGAATTGCCTCTTGTTTGGAACTCTCATTACTTGCTCATATTTTCTCACCTATGAATAGTGCTATTCATTTTATGAGTGCTCTTTTGATATCTGAGCCAATACATTTTTTTGCAGTTATAAAGAATAGCCGTCAAGCACTATTGCCACTGGGAGAACCTCTGGTATATCAATCTATATGCGTATATATTTGCGTATATCTTGTGTACAGGGGTAGGCAGCAGAGGGTTCTGCAGCAGTTTTTGATGGGGCCCCCATTAGTGTCAGGTGGATTATAATTCAGCCCTGTTTATGCCCCCTTTAGCATTAGTTGGCACCCTATAATGTATACCTATGGGCGCTCTGTTTTCTACCCCTTGTCACTGGTGGCCACTCTAATTGAACACAGGGGGTTTTATTTACAAAAGTCAAATAGAATGTTCACATTGAAGGGGAAGCTGCCCTTAGCAGGGGAATTTCCCCCAGAGTTTAGCTAAAGCTTTGCAGACTTCCACCATCCAATCATGTGCAAGATTTTTTTTTTTACTTACACATGATTGGGTATTCTTTGCAAAATGTAACTTTGCGATATTCACTAAACTATGGGGCAAATTCCCTTGCTAAGGTCAAGTTCCCATGCAAAATGAGCAGCCTGTTTTCCTGTAGTAAATCAACCCCATAGAATTTGCAGTCAGGCAATCTGAACCAATCATGGCATGCTGCTGTGCTGAGCCTGTGTTGAGTACCATAGTAGAGGAACTTCTCCTTCATTGTAGGCTGGAACTAGGCTAGTTCATGCAGATGGACCAGTGTGTAATCACCATGCACAAAAGTAGACTGTACTTCTCAACATATAAGCTGGTTATAGATGAATTGAAATTTGTCCAGTTCAGTAGGATCCGGCCAAATTGTGATCCATCTATAGCTGTTTCCGCACAACAGAAATCAATCTAACAAACAATTGCTGTTGAACAGGACTGTTGTAAAATGTTGTCAATCAGTAGCTTGCAGCCAATCAACTGTAGCCACTGTTCAGTGTATTCTGGAGTCCCACTGTCAGACTACAATGACACAACAGGGGGATTCCTCCATCCACCTTGAATGTGTAGATGGGGGAGTCTGTTTAAATTATGGACAGCCTTAAAGTAGTAGTTCTAAAGTTAAAATATGTTTACCTTAATGCATGTTGTTGCAATACATTGTTCATGTATTTTGTGAAACAACTATCAGCCAGTAGATGGCAGCGTTTATAAGTTTTTAGCTGAATCTTTGGTTAAACTCTGTCTTTTCTTTGTATAATAAAATGCTTTTTTCCTGTCTGCAATTAAGCAGCAAAGCCTATGTGGACTGTGCAGACCAGAACACCCATCAGATGAGTGGATAGAGAAAGACCTAAAAGCTCAGAGCACAATCTTTCTTAGCATAGAAGATGACCAAATCATACATATACACCACGTAAGTATGAAACTGCTAAAGAAATGTGGGAAGGATTAAAAAAAGATGAATATAAGATGCCAATATCAGCAATAAACTGTATTTGATTAGAAAGCTATACCAAACCAAGCTGATGAAAGGCCAGGATTAAAGGCACACCTTAGAAATGGTTAAACACATGAGAGGTATAGGTGAAGAAATAAAAGACTTTCATGTCGCAGCACTATTACTCAGTGGCTTACCAGAAGGTTATGAAATGCTTATCATAGCACTTGGTGCTCATGATTTCATGAACTAACACAAACACTTCAAAGTGAGGGAAATTCCACATCAGTGTCACATGAAGATAAGCAATAAAGTGACACAGAAATAGAAATTAACACAGGCAATCCAAATGCTCTAAAAAAAGAAACCAGGGCGCAAATGGCTTCAATCAGTAAACCCACCAGAAGCAATAAAGGTATCCCAACCAAATGTCTGTCCTATGCTGCTCGCAATTAAAACCAGAGACAGATTCATGGGATGAGATGCAAAGATAAGACCGCTTGCAAGAGAAACACATTTTTAGAATTGATATCCAAAATGGGACTAGTATAGATGTTGAACAGGGGTGTTGGAATACATTGTTCATGCATTTTGTGCAACAACTACATCAGCCAGTAGATAACAGTGTTTATAGGTTTTTAGCCGCATCTATGGTTATACTCTATGTCTTTTCTTTGTATAATGTAGTTCCTGTTTCCTGTTTGCAGTTAAGCAGCAAAGCCTATGTGGACTGTGCACTTCTGTGGTGCTATATACAGACTTTCTAACACCTATGTTAAGGTAAAAAGCATTTTATAACTTGTTGTGGTGTGCGATCCACCATTGTGTCTGGCTGCAGCAGCGCAATGAGATAAGCCAGAGCCATTGGCTGCTGCTGCAGTCAGTTAAATCCTGTGAGGAGGGAGTGGGAGAGTCGCTGAGCCATGTTGTGTGTGTCTATGAATGCACACAGCCTCACATGTGTTTTCCCATACTATGGGGGAACATGCAGGAGAGATTGAGCAGGCAGTACCGGTGGGGGACACCCGTAGAGGAGGTAACAGACTGCTCTGTGCAGTACCATTACACAGAGCAGGTAAGTATAAACCTCTTTTTTATTTTAACTACAATCCTTTAAGCCAAAAATCTGATCAATCTCCACCCCGGTCCTTCCCTAATCCTCAGGCTCTGTAGCAGTTGTATTATACACCATAATTGCAGTTACACCATTGCTTGAGTATCTGATTGTTAGTATGCATATGACATGTATATACTGAAGAGCCAAAATCCTGCTAAATATTGTAGTTTACAAAATCTATGTATCCATCAATTTCTTCATTATAGGATTTCTTAGGTGATGCTCTTTAGTACAAAAGGGAAAATGCATGTAGCTGCACAAATATGTGATGACTTTAGAATTTCAGAAGCTTAAAAAAAATGGAACTAAATATTCAGCGGTTCTGTTCCACATGGTCTGCCCCTAATAATGCAAACATTCTTAAGATACGCATAGATAAAGGATGATAATCATTGTCTTTTGGATTTTGACCAAGTCCTCATGTATGAGGGCACAAGCAAACCACTGTAAAAACCACAAAAAATTAGAGATCAAACTTGCCATCCAACGACTATAGGAGTTATTAAAATAACATCAGACCTACAGATGGTTTTATGCAATGCTCATTGCCAGTATAGTTTTCATTATATTGTAAGCTTCTTTGTAGGCTTCTTTGTTTCTCAGTCAATACTTCTGAATTATGATAGATATTCCTAGCACCCGAACTCCAACAAGCAGCTAGACTGCCAGCTAAAAATATATGCATGATAGCGGTGTTACTTGCTACTGAGTTTGCAGTCCTGTACAGACTGTGTTGTGATCCATACACTTCTTCCAGACAGTACAGCTAGATCTTCCACCTCTGTTGACAGAGGTTGTTGAAGGATACACTTTAAGCCTACTAATTAAAGTTAAAGTGGTCGGAACCCTCTGGTCGGCGCTCTGAAATAAGGTATACACACTGGGGAACATACAGTAACTTAAAGGAACAAGGGGGTTTCATTAAGTAAATAAAGTGGCTTAACAACCACTTTAAGACCCCATTCACACCTGAACATTTTGTACTGTAGCTTGTAGCCTGAAGCTACAAAGTGCTGGAGGGGAAAAAATCTATTATTCTCTATGGAGATGGTTCACATCTTCACTCCAAAACGCTTGAAGCCAAAAGCTCTAAAACGCCTGAAGCTCAAACAAGTTCTGGGACTTTTTTTAGGCAGATTTGGGTGTTTTTCTGCTTTTTACATTGATGACTTTTTGACATGTACAAAATTGCAGCAAAAGCGCTGTAAAAAAATGCAGCAAAAATCGCGGCAAAATCTTAAAATTGCGCGACTTTCTGCCTGAAAACGCTATGCTCAGGTGTGAATGGGGCCTAAAAGTCAGTAGCTGCAAATGTCTGAAAAAGGTACCTGCTCTCAGAAAAGAAAAAAGTAAAGGTTAGAGAAGAGGGGGAAGAGGAGTGGTACTCTTAAGCGAAAGTTGACTTTAAGAAACAGGAGCCTACTAATGCCCCATACACACGATCGGTTTTCCTGTTGGAAAAAGTCAAGTGAGAGCTTTTGGTCGGGAATCCTGACCGTGTGTATGCTCCATCAGACTTTTTCCAATGGAAAAACTGCTGGAAAAAAGATAGAGAGCAGGTTCTCTTTTTTCCCGTCAGGAAAAAATCAGATCGAAATTTCCTATTGTGTGTAAAGATTCCGATGGGCAAAATTCAGACGCATGCTTGGAAACAAATCAACGCATGCTCAGAAGCATAAAACTTAATTTTCTCGGATCATCATAGTTTTTTACGTCACTGCGTTCTTGGCAGTCAAAAGTTCACCGAACTTTTGTGTGACTGTGTGTATGCAAGACAGGCTTGAGCGGAATTCCGTCTTTTTTCCGATCGGTTTGTTACACTAACCTTCACTCTCCAATTTTTAATGCTGCCCTTCATGAGATTACAAGAGGCTGAGACAAATTCAGGCCATTGCACTACTTGAATTTAAAAAAATACACTTAATTTGCAAGAATGCATAACTGTGTTACTTTTTAGTAGCTGCCCGGAGTTTAGCATTCCATAAGCATAGTATATCATATCAAGTCTGTTCTCCATTGTTTAATGTTTTTTTTCTCTACTACACACGAGTGTAAAATCTTTTGTGGTTTCAATACAGAGGTGTCTTTATTCTTGGGTACGCCTTCAATAACTAATTCTGCTTGTCTACTTGCCAAGATAGATTTCCTACAGGCAGACTTAAAAGTGATTTTGTCCCTTTCCATGCGTGGATTGAAATGATCCCAGAACAGCAAACATTAAACTTCCCTCTAGACCACTGGATTTTCTGAAGTGTTACAACAACATTAAAAGGATAATAATATTTTAAAGAAATATATAAAAAAAAATGTAAAACAGGCAATACGATAAGGTCAGCATCATAAAACCCCTTTGTATTTCAGTTATCTTGTGAAATATTTTCCTGCATAGGGAGGTGGTAACTTTGTGTTCATCACAGGATTCTTGCAATGTTGAATTTAAAAACACATAAAATTATGTTTTTGATTTTGTAACAAGAAAAATAGCAATTTTGCCTAAAGCAACAGATGGAAATTCACATTTTTGTTTTTGCAAGTATGAAAAAAATGCAGTTGATATAGAAAATATCACTTTGTATATGTAAAAAATAAATTGAATACATCTAACTACCAGAACTGTTTATATTACTTTGAAATTAAATCTGTACTTAATTTTTATGTTTTTACTGGTGCCTATGGCTACATTACATCAAACCAACTGTCATCCGTAATTCAAAAAGCAATGTCCTTACTGGCCATTGAGGTGGTTTTGTTGAGCATAGCGTTGGCAGTTGGAATTGTCATGGCATATAATGTAGGTGAAATGCTACTCCTGAAAGAGCCGCTGGATTTCGGGCCTATTCCTCCACATAGCACCCACAGGGTGTTCCTGAGCGATTCCTGGTGTGAACTGGCCCAAACAACTACTCTAATGCCCTGTACACACAAGCGGAATTTTCGGCGGAAAATATTTGGATGGTTTTTCCGACGGAATTCCGCTCAAGCTTGGCTTGCATACACACGGTCACACGTTAAGAACGCGGTGACGTACGACACTACGACGAGGCGAGAAAATTAATTTCAATGCTTCCGAGCATGGGTCAAATTGTTTCTGAGCATGCCTGGTTTTTTTCCCGTTGGAATTGCATACAGACGATTGGATTTTCCGATAGGAATTTTTTCCATCTGAAAAATTGAGAACCTGCTCTCAAACTTTTACTGGCGGAAACTCCGACAGCAAAAGTCTGATGGAGCCTACACACGGTCGGAATTTCCAATGAAAAGGTCACATCAGATTTTTGCTGGCGGAAATTCCGCTTGTATGTACAGGGCATTACACATGAAAAAAATTGATGAATAAGCCACAATGCATAGCTTAGGTGCACTTACCTCTCATGGTAAACTGGTGCCTCATGAATTTTTGAGGGTATGTTTCTTTTTCTTTTTTGGGTATGTTTAAAGTATTTAAGTTGCCCATCTGAATAAAACTAAACTCCAGTGTATGAAATCCAAAACAAAATCCTGAAATCCAGGTATCCAGCTATGAAATTCAGGAATGTTTCTTCTTGAACAGTTACATTGGTCCAAGGTGGTATGCATATTTCATACCTGGCTGGTCCCTGTGGAAGCAGAGAATGACTGTCTTCCAGGTCTTGTGCTTCTGACCCCAGCATTCTGTGCATTACATACTCTTGACCCCCTGTACCCTGTATGTTACATACTTCTTACCCTTGTACTTTATGCATTACAAACTCCTGACCTGTGCACTCTTTATATAACACACTCTTGACCCATGCACTCAGTACTTTGCATACTCCTGCCCCTACACTTTGTACATAACACACTCCTAGTTTACATACTCAAGACCCCTGCATTATGTACTTTATATATGCCTCTCTCCCGCACTCAGTGCTTTACATACTGCTGACTAGACATATGCATTAGTTTTCGTCCGAATGCATTTTTTTTTTAGAATTTCTGGGATTTTCGTGTTCATTTTACCAAACAATAACGAACACGCAAAATCCAAAATCTGAAAAAAAAATGAAATAAAAAAATGCTTTATTTTCGTATCCATTATATTTTCATATCAATAATATTTTCGTATCGTTGTGGCAACAGTTCGATATAAATAGATAGAATATTCAACATGACGGTGACAATAGCGATCTGTGTCTATCGTACCTGCAGTTGAATGTGCCTAACCTAACTCTATTAGTCCAAGATTATTTGACACAGAGAAAAGATTTGACATTATAAAGACATGAAGATTCGATGAAGCAGCTAAAAACATACGATCATCTCGAGCAGACATTTACGGTCAAATGCTCTGCTCATAGGCTATAGAAGAATTCTAATGTAGTAATAATAATTAATAATTATAATTATTACTAGTCAAACAACATTAGTATTCTACTATAGCTTGTGGGTGGAGCATTCGACCGGAAATGTATGATATTGGCATTGTACAGTTTAGCTGCTTCGTCGAATCTTCTTAAAACTTTTCGACAGACGCCATAAGTCTTCAATTGACAGATTCAACCTTAATTATGATATTCGTACAAATGCATTTTTAACTAAATAAAATAAAAAAAATTCGGGAGTAACTAAATAATGTATTTTTCGGACGAAACAGAAATTCCGAAACAAAATATTTCAGTGTGCACATGTCTACTGCTGACCTCTGCACTTGTACATCACATACTCCTCATCTCTCAAATCAGTACTTTACATATTGCTGAATATTGCACAATGTACACACCTGATCTCTGCACTTGTACGTAACACACTTCTGAACCCTGAACTGTACTTTACATACTCCTCCTGAGCTTTGTGCTCCAATGCAATTCACAGTCAGAGGCAGAGAATACATAGCAAGAAGATCCCACAATGTTGTTTTGCGCTTCTGGGTCCATGTGCAACCTATTTAGGGGAATCGGAACTATGCAGTAATGCTGGGACAAATGCGGTGGCAGCTGGAAGTGGAATTCTAGCTGCAATAGGTAACTGGGTGTGTAGATCGGAAAGGAGAGGAATGCAGTTTGGAATCTTCACCCTGGGCATTGGATAAACAAATCCCTTTATGTACAGTATCTGCCTGGGTTGAAGAGAGCAAAGGTGAACATTATAGAGTTTGTCTTAACTGAATGACAGCTCTTGTGGGTCTTCTGATATCACATCCAAGATGGCGGAAAACTCCACACAGGTAATTCCCTGGTTGGAATTCAAACAGAGGACCCTCATGCTGTAAGGCAGAAGTGCTGACGATTACCAACAAGTGATAAGCCACTGTGAACTCAATATAGACTTAAAGCTCTGCTCAGACCCAGGGACTCTTCTCCTATGATCCACAGGAATGAGGGGTACAGGCATACCAGTGTACTCATCCAGAGCAGTGTATGCATTTAGTGAAAAAGTATGCCGCTCTCCTAACCAGCCAGTGTTATACAAGAGTATGGAGTGGCCTCAGCCTACATGGCTCCACCAAGAAACCACACCCCCTGATGTGTTTCCGCTGACCATCAGTGGTTTAGTCATAGGGTATCCATCCTATGACTAAGCCCCCCAGTGGACGGGGCAAAATTCATCAGGAGGTGTGGTTTCTTGTCAGAGCTGAGGCTGCTCCATACTCTTGTATCATGCTGGCTGGTCGGAAGAGCGGCGTCCTCTTTCACTAAGTGATAAAACACCTGTGACAACTCATAATTTGGGATTTACCTGTAGCGTATTGCCCGTAGGATCACCAGCGGCTGCACAGCCGACACAGCAAATTTCTGCAGACACTCATGAGTCAGGAAAACAGTCCAGCAACTTTGTTTTGTTTGTTTATTAGGGTTACTGAACTTGGATGGGGAGGGGATTATTATGGGATGCCCACTTGACTTCAAATAACTCTTCAGGGACACTTCAACTATATACACTGTCTATATACACACTCCTCAGCTTCCTCCACCACCTCACTTGCTTGCAGAACAAAATCACAGATCCAGCTGGCACAATTTTTAGTTAAACTGACAAAAAACAACAGTCAGATAAAGCAAAGGCCCTTTACATGCAGGGCCCCTTAGCTGTGTAGCAAAAGTTAGTGTCCAGCTTCCATCCTTGTGTCTACTAATCCCTGCACCATCTCTTCAGGCACTGCCAGCCCGCCTGGCTGCAGCTGCCCCTCTCACTAGCTCATTTGGCTACTTCCCACAGTCCTCCCAGACTGCATACTCACCAGCCCTCGTGGCTGATTTCTCCCTGGAGATCTCCCAGATGTGCTGACTCTCTCCCACTGTCCTTACACCTGCTCCCATGCATCCAGGACAGGACTCTTCCATATGTTGAGGATCCCTCCAGCACCCGAGCCCCAGGCCCGAGGTCACTTCCCCACTCAGACTAGAGGGTTACCCTACAGGACCATTGACAGCCTCCTCAGCACTCCATCTAAAGCATCCACTGCCCCTGCTTAGCTGACCCTGAATTTAGAAGAGGGGCCTACCCCCTGCCAGCTTACTTGCTGGGGATTGGCTGGGGCCCTCGTCAATACTTCTGGCAGCTCCTTCCAACCTCCCTCCCATTCTTATGGAAACTTCTCCAAGGTTCCAGCAAGTAGGGGGAGGTACCAGAGGTGCTGTCTGATGAGTCATCCAGCCTCCCTGAGTCACTCACCCTGAGCCAGAGGCATCCCAGGCCTGGTTGTCAGCTAGGCTTATTTTCCTATGCTAACAAAACTTCTAACACACTGAACTAGAGGGTGCTACATACTCTTACTTTGAATTCCAGTGACATTAGAGAAACAGATATTTAGAGGGTGAATCTCCCTAATGTATACAGCAAGAAAAACCTGGCAATGGTTCAATCCCCTCACCACTCATTCCCAATATAAAAAAGGCTTTGCCTTTAGCTATTCTTTAACCGATTAGTTACATTTTCTGCCTCAAATTGCTCTTCAAAACTAAAGCATGGTTACTTTACATGATGTTTATTTTAAAAGCTGCCGTATAATTTGAAATTAAGTTTTCCTAATGACCAAATCTGAAAAAGAGAATTATACTTCAATCGTGAACTGGTTATTTTTAGATGGATGTATTAATTGCATAAACCAATTTTTTCATCTCTTGAATAATTTCAGATGCTTGTTAAGCTTCATAAAAAAAAAAAGAAAAAACGAAAGTATGTCATGGAAACATCATGAAAAGTATACACACATTATACTAAGAGGGGAGAGGGGGAAAATGAAAACTTTTCGTAGTTTTATGTTCTGTGACATATCTCACTGTTATTGAAATATGCATCTTGCCAAAACCAACAGAATGATTATAGCCCAGTTCATGATGTATGGGAGGAATTAATATGTTCAAGATCCCTGGGCCGAAACTGTAAGAGATAGACGGAGTTTAAATTGTGCGGCAGGCGGAGAGTAAATGTGCAGCCGTTATTATTACGTGTTCTGCGCAGCTGTACAGCCATACAAGAACGCCAGGCCGCCACATTGTAACACTTCCCATTTGCTCGTCTGTTTGCCATTTTGTCTGTTGATTTCTTGGCTTTGGAAACTGACAGATGTAGCTGGAGCTAATTGGACGGTGAAATCTCAGCCTAATTAGAATAAGATCCGCAGCCTATAAAAATAATACGGACATTAATCACGCTTGGAAGTTGTTGTGTGATGGAACCGCACTTGCATTGTCTAGTCTCTGTGATAATTCTTTAATGAGATCATTATACTCAGCTATTAGGTGTCCTTACAAACTTCAGTATCCTCATTAATCTGGAATATCTTGTTACTAAACACATGTTCGTGCCCTTAAAATGTCCCAAATAAAAATTCATAAGGGTATATGTAGAAAATCGTTTTGCTGTAAAGCTCGGAGTATCTGTAATGTCAAAGCTACAATCAACAAAACATTGTATTATTATGTTTTCCCAGGTTTTAAGGTTTGTCTTGAACTTTATATAGGCAGGCTTTAGGCCAGCCATTCTTAACCAGGATTCCAGGGCTCCATGGCTCCATATAACCCTAGGGTTTCTCCAGAGGTTGCTAGGACTGCCCTAAGCAACTCATTGACCTCCATTTTGATTGTACCTGAATAGTTCCAGGACCTATGCCACTTGGCAAAACCAGCATCATGACACCAATTATCTTATCAGCTCTCCGTAAGGTTGAAATGCAGACAACCACTATACAAGTTGCTTTTTCCTACTGACCACCAATACAAGGGGCATTTTTGCCATTTACCCCACACAAATTGGTTTTAATAAGGGTACCCCAAGACCTAATAATTATTTTAGGTGTTTTTGGTCTAGGCCAGGGGTCTCCAAACTCTCTATAAAAAGGGCCGGTTTATTGTCCTTCAGACTTGAGGGGGCCGAAATGTGGCCAGCAGGAGTTGAAATTGTCCTGACATCAGTCGGAGTAAATATCACCACATTTGGTATTAAGGGGAGTAATAGCGCCCCATTATTGGCATCAGTAGGCAAAACAGTGTCTCTCATCATTGGGAGGAGTAGTACCCCAAGGGCTTGATAAAGGGAAGAAAAGGGATGCATCCGGAAGGGAAGCAAAGGGATGCATCCGGCCTCCAGGCCACAGTTTGAAGACCACTGGTCTCGGCAATAGAGATGAGCCAAACTTCCCTGGGTTCGGTTTAGGCAGGGTTCAGTGAACTTTGACTCTAATGCCACTGAAATAAAAATTCCATTTGGCCATAAGCAGTGATTTTTTAAATGATTAAAGTGAAATATTAAAAGAGAAGCTTTGGATTAGGAAAAAATATATATACTCACCTAGGTGGATGCAGCATTGATTCGTTGCTGCATATATCCCCTGCTGGCTCTGCACTGAGAATTGAGCGATCAAACACCGCTGATCACTCAATTCTCCCCTCTGTTCTGAGCAGAGAGCCGGGACTTTCAGTCACCAGCTCTCTGCTCTGCCCCTCCAGCACTTAGCCGTACGATGAAAAGCTGAGCCAGTTGCCGGTCCAGGCCTCTGCGGGGATCTGGACTGTAAAGTCAGGATTGATCCAGCGCCTGGACTGGCTATGTGATGTCAGTGAACAGCGAGCTTTAGCCCACTGTTGGCAGAAAATGGGTCACAGTAATGCAGAACTAACTGATCACAGATCCATAGGAGAAGTAGGGCCATATAGGCTTGTTTCTTTTATTTATAAAAAGATTTTTTTTTTGCAACAAAAGGACGAAAAGGAAATGTAATTTGCTGACCATATAAATTGTGTAATTTTTTTCTTTGTAAATGTCACTTTGGCTGTAGCACATCCTACAGCAAGGAAATCCATACCAGACCCTTGAGATAAAGCCATATTTGTTACCAAGACTGAATGCGCATGGCCGTAACAATTTTACTTTTCATATAGGCTTTTTTTTATATATAGGGATTTTTTTTATCATATATCGCATATAACAAGGATCCTCAAACTACGGCCCTCCAGCTGTTGTGGAACTACACATCCCATGAGGCATTGTAAAACTCTGACATTCACAGACATGACTAGGCATGGTGGGAATTGTAGGTTCTGAACAACTGGAGGGCCATAGTTTGAAGATCCCTGGCATATACTCAAATATAAGCCGACTTTTTCAGCGCATTTTTTTATGCTGAAAAAGCCCATCTTGGCTTATACTCGAGTGATGTCTCCCGCTGTGTCATGTAACTGTTTGGCGGCTGTCCACTGTAACAAATCCCCGCCTCCTCCTCATCCGTGATAGATGGAACACTGATAGAATGCTGGGAAACTGAATCAATGTTCTGTCTATCACGGACGAGGAGGAGGCGGGGCTTTGTTACAGTGGATGGCCGCTGTTTGACAGAACACTGCCAAAAAGTTGCATGACACAGCGGGAGACGGTAAACAAGGTGAGGCTGCAAATGGGCACAGTGAGGCTGCAGATGGGCAAAGATAGGCACAGTGGGCCAAATCTTCAAAGGAGATACGCAGGCGGAACTGCTGTTCAGCCTGCGTATCCCTGTGGCTATCTTTGGAAACGATCCTCAGAAGGATTTTTCCAAAGATAGTCAGAAGATCCGACATCTGTAATAGACTTACACTGTCGGATCTTAGGATGCAGTACCGCATCCGCCGCTGGGGGCATTTTGAGTCGAAATGCCGCTTTGCGTATGCAAATGAGTACTTAAGCAGATCCACAAAGCTTTTTAGCTTTGTGTTTTCTGCGTAAGTTACGTTTTGCATACGTAAAATTAGGGATGCTTTTACAAGGCCTAAACTGTTTAGACCTTGTAAAAACAAACCTTTTTTTCGATCGGCGCGTATTTTTTTTTTTACCCGACGCAACTTTATTGTCCCGTCGCGATCCACAAAGCCCGGCGTAAAGTACGTTCGAGCGATGCACGTCGGGAAAAATGACGTCACACGCATGCGCCGAACGTCCGGCGCGGGAGAGCGCCTCATTTGAATAGGAATCGCCCCCTCGAGCAGACGACCGCCTTGCGACGGAGGCACTTAGGTTACACGGCGTGTAATTTCTAGGTAAGTGCTTTGTGGATCGGGCACTTAGGTAGAAATTTAACGCCTGTGTAACTTAACTGCTGAAAGTTAAGTTAGGCAGCTTTTTTGAAGATTTGGCCCAGTGAGGCTACAGATGGGCACAGTGAGGCTGCAAATGGACACAGTGAGGCTGCAGATAGGCACAGATGAGCACAGTAAGGCTGCAGATGGGCTCAGTGTGGTTGCAGATGGGCACAGTGAGGCTTCAAATGGACACAGTGAGGCTGCAGATGGGCACAGTGAGGTTGGAGATGGGCACAGTGAGGCTGAAAATGGACACAGTGAGGCTGCAGAAGGGCACAATGAGGCTGCAAATGGGCACAGTGAGGTTTGCAGATGGACACAGTGAGGCTGAAGATGGGCATTGTGTACCCTAGGCTTATACTTTTACATTTTCCCATTTTTTGTGGTAAAATTAGGTGCCTCGGCTTATATTCGTGTTAGCTTATACTTGAGTATATACGGTAGTTTTTTTGGAAACAAAATTTCCTGCGTAAATGACCAGTAAAATGCATCCCTTAGATCGTTTTTTTAAATGAGTAAAATTGTAGTTTTATTTCCCTGCAAACTCAACGCCTGTGTGCATGAATCCTATGGTGTATGAATCACAAAACTGGCTGGACAGAATTACATAGTTACATAGTTAGGCTGAAAAAAGACACAGGTCCATTTAGTCCATCTACAAATCTTTTGACAAATAGGACAGTTGTCATGTATATTTCAAATGCATAGTTAGCTGTCTGCCTGAAGTTCAGCTTTATTAGCTTGGAAAGACTTTTATCTTGTTAATGGCAGAAGGCATCCCATCCCCTTTCACAGAACTCTGACGGGTTATATATCAGCAGACAAAGAGACATTGAAACGTCAGTCTGATTTTTCTGCAGTGAGACAATGAGAATGGGCAGCGTGCTTCAAACATTCATTCCAACCTGTTGCATCTGCTGTGCAAAATCCCCCTGTTCCTGTTACCAGGACAAGCCTGGGGTCAGCAGCTGTACCCTGGGACTCCTGCCAGAGATTGCAAGGCAGGTATCACTGGCTACATACTGAGCGCCTTTCCTTGTTTGTTCATTTGTTTGTTGTCATTGACTTTTACATTTCAGAAAGTGTAAATTTTGCTTTTCATCGTTGTTGGCTTGACAAATAATAGACACAGAGACATTTCTAAAATATGCACTCCACTTTGGAGAACGCCTGTAAGAACAAATTAAATTATTATTATTATACAGGATATAATGGGACTTATATAATGCTGACAGATTGCGCAGCGCTTTCAAAACATACTGCTGTAATACAATTCAGGAGGAATTAAAAGGCCCTGCTCATTAGAGCTTGGAATCTAGGACTAAATGTAACAAAATCCAATTTCCAATCCAATTCATTCATAAGAATAGAGTGGTTTAAGAAGGTACCACATTGTGGCCACTAGATGGAGCTGATGATCATAGTGAATAAATAATTATTGAAAGAAAAAATGATGAGCGCATAAATAATTAAACTAAACTAATTAGAGAGTGATCAATACCGTATATCAAAAAATATATATAATAATAAATATCAGATGATAACGTTGATAAACGTGCTAAATAAATGATAATACTAGTGCAAAAAAAGAATCAATAGCAATGACAGAGAATCCTATGAAAATAATCAAAATGAAATGCAGGTGTAATCAACAATAAAAATCATACTAAATGCTGAGTGTGTTAGATAGGCACTGCTGCCTAATGTGTGCTATTATAACACAGTAAAGTGCTGGTGCAACAGTAAGATCCAGTTCCTATTGAGTTGGGGATGATGCTTATGGGATCCAGTGTACTATAAGCATGGAACAGTTCATAGAGGGTAAAAAGTTCATTAACAGGTGCAGTTCTTAAACTAGATGGTCTTCCACCTTCCTGATACTGAGCTCACAGAGCGCTTACCTTAGCCCAACAGGGCAGTAGCACAGAACGGTGTAAAGTTCACCTCTCTGGAGCGGTGTAGCAGCTTGTATGGACATATATTGGAAATCGAACTGGTCTTCACGAAAATGGTTGCCTCCAAACGAATCCCAAACATCCACAGGTCCAGCCTCAGTGTCTCCATTACTTCCTGGACAGACCTAGGACCTAAGAACAAAAGGAACAAAGAGAACGAGGGGCGGACTGACCATTTGGGCACTCAGGCACTGCCCGAGGGCCCCATGCCACTAGGGGACCCATCAGGGTTACATAGTTAGTCACATAGTTAGTCAGGTTAAAAAAAGACACAAGTCCATCCAGTTCAACCACAAAAAATAAAAAAACAAAAATAAAAAACACAGTAAAATCCTATACACCCAACTCCATTCCCACAGTTGATCCAGAGGAAGGCAAAAAACCCCTGGGTTGCCAGCCTCAGTAAAACCAGGGACAGTATTTAAAAATGTGTGGTTTTTTTTACATCTGTCCCTGAAATGTCCCTTACCGACATCCTTTTGGTCTAAAAATCCCAAGATTATAGCTTCTCCGCCTCTCAGTACCTTTTCAGTGTGTATGTGTATTCTGTGTGTATGTATACTGTGTGGCCCCATAATCTATTGCCTGGGGGCCCCATAATATCCTCTTGCCTGGGGGCCCCATAATCTCCTATTGCCCGGGGGCCCCATAATCTCCTATTGACCGGGGGCCCCATAATCCCCTATTGCCTGGGGGCCCCATAATATTCTATTGCCTGGGGGCCCCATAATCTCCTATTGCCCGGGTGCCTCATAAATTGTCAGTCCGCCCCTGAAGAGAACGATTTGGTTGGTATTTTGAGACAAGGTGAGTGTCATCAGGGTAGAAAAGATATTAAATGCCATGGGAGGCTATCAGATTGAAAAGAGGAGAGGTCCAAGAACAGAACCTTGGTTTACTCCGACGGAGAAAAGAAGAAGAGAGGAGGAAGTGACATAGAAGGTGCGGTGGGATAGGTAGGATGAGAGTCAATGAAGAGCACAGTCACGAAGACCAAAGAAGTAAAGTGTTTTGAGGAGGAGAGTGTGGTCAACTGTATCAAAGGCAGTCGAAAGGTCCAGAAGTAGGAGTACAGAATAGTGTCCATTGGTTTTTGCTGTTAGCAAATCGCTTAAAGCGGGGGTTCACCCTATAAAAAAATTTCTAACACTACATCCAGCCCAGTTCTGCAAATAAAATTACACTGACCTTTTTTTTTTTTTCGCCGTAGATAGCGTTTATCCTTAGAATTCACCGCGGCTTCCGGGTAGGGAATCCCGCAGGAGTGGGCGTTCCTATTGACATGCCAATTGATTGACATGCTAAACGATGGCGCACACAGCGCGTCACGACTTCCCGAAAGAAGCTCGGGTCGGCTCTATTCGGTGCCCGAGCTTCTTTCGGGAAGTCGTGACGCGCTGTGTGCGCCGTCGTTTAGCATGTCAATCAATTGGCATGTCAATAGGAACGCCCACTCCCGCGTGATTCCCTACCCGGAAGCCGCGGTGAATTCTAAGGATAAACGCTATCTACGGCGAAAAAAAAAAAAAAAGGTCAGTGTAATTTTATTTGCAGAACTGGGCTGGATGTAGTGTTAGAATTTTTTTATAGGGTGGACCCCCGCTTTAATAGGAGTTAAGCAGGGCCATAATTTCTTCGCGGAATATGGAAAACTTACAAGAACACCTAAATAAAATAATGGGCTCGACAACTACATGGCAAATGAGGTTTAATGTTGAAAAATTTCAAGTAATGCATTTGGGTGCCAAAAATATGAATGCAAGTTACTCACTAGGGGGGAATCTTGTGGGGGAATCTAGGATGGAAAATTACTTGGTGGACCTAGTAGATGACAGACTCGGCAATGGCATGCAATGCCAAGCTGCTGCAAGCAAAGGAAACAGAATATTACCATGCATTCAAAAGGGCATCCACTCCAGGGATAAAACAATAATTCTCCCACTCTACAAGACTCTGGTCCGGCCACATCTTGTGTATGCCGTCAAGTTCTGAGCACTAGTCTTCAAGAAGGATGTGCTGGAACTGGAGAGAGTCCAGAGAAGGCCAACAAAGCTAATAAAGAGCCTATAGGATCTCAGCTATGGGGAAAGACCGCAAGCACTTATTCTCTCTGTAGAGAAGAAGCTTGAGAGGGGATATGATAGCGATGTACAACTAGTGTTGCTCACGAATATTCGCATTGCGAATATTCGACTCGAATATAGCATATTCGAGAAATCGCGCTATATTTCGAAATTCGCGGTGAATATTCGCAATTCCGAATATTCGATTTTTTACAATTTTTTTTTTGAACCAGATCACATCCTAGATATCTCCATCGACGTCTAAAAGCATTGCTGGTATCATTAGAGACCCTGGGCCGAGTAGCTGAAGCGTTCATTGAATTTTCCAGAAAGATCGCAATGCGATTATTCGGCAAACGCAATATCGCGCGATTACTTTCCTCGCCCCGATCTTCCGCATCAGAGCGATTTTTACAGTTTCATTTGTAAAACAGATCACATCCTAGTGATCTCCATAGACGTCTGAAAGCATTGCTGGTATGATTAGAGCCATTGGGCCGAGTAGCTGAAGCGATCATTTTATATTGCCGAATATTCGCAATGCGAATATTCGGCAATAGGAATATTGCGCGATTATTTGCTCCGCCCTTTTGCATCAGAGCCAATCAGAGTTCTCCTTCCACACTCGTCACAGGTTAGCAACCAATAGGAACCTGCCTGCATGGACATTATATAAGCTCACTCCCAGCACCATTTCATTGCAGATTCAGAAGCTGGCTATAGAGTGTGGAGGCTGTTTCTGTGTTCCTGGTTTCCTGTGTCTTTGTTCTTGATTGATTTAGATCATCACCAGCATTGCTATTTAGTGATTCCAGTGGATCTTTTCCAGTATATCAACTGCTTTTTTCAAAGCAATAGACCCAAGAGCTTTTTTCAAAGCTACGTTTTGTGCTGTTTTGTGCTGTTTTTTTCATTTGTGTTACTGTTTGATCCTGCAATCCTCCCTGTTCAGTGATATTTGCAAGAGATTTCAGAACACATTTTGCTGAGCTTTATAAAAGAGCTTTTCTAAAAGCTAAGTTTTGTTCATCTTGTGTTACTGTTAGATCTTGCAGGTTCGCTGTTCAGTGATATTTGATAGGCATCTCAGTTCACATTTTGTTTAGTTTTCCCTAAAGAGCTTTTATAAAAGCTAAGTTTTGTGTTCAGTTTAGTTAAATTTTGTGTAGTAAGTGTACACACTGTTAGTGTACATTTATTTCATCTAGCTTAGCTTAGTGTGTGTTTAGTGTCTGTGTTTTGTGTTTAAAAAAAAAAAAAAAAAAAAAAAGTTAGTGTTTGTTTAGTGCTTTTTTTTTTTTCTTTAATTTTGTAGTCCTTGTCTGGTGTACTACTTTTCTTATAGTTTAGTAGCTGTCTGTGTACGTCTTTGTCTGCGTGCCTGTCTTGTAAAAAATACACAAAAACACATTTTGTTCACATTTACCCCCCCCAATAAAGTTTACCCCCCCACACACATATCAGCAATAATGAGCGGCATCCGTGGCCGTGGCAGCAGGGGTAGGGGAGTTACTCCCAGTGCTGGATCGCTGCCAGCACGGGGTACCTCTCGTGCCCCTACTAGTGGTAGAGGATCGGGTGCAAGGGGAGTACGCCTGATCCGGGAGTTCTTCCCATCGGGCAGCCGCCCGATATTGCCATCTCAGGCTCAAGTAGTGGTGGACTACATGGGGCACAGCAGTGCCACTGAGTCGTCGGTCCCGACTCACAGTAGTACCACCATTACACCGGTGCCTGTACTACCCCCCCCCCAGCCCCCAAGAGTCCAGCATCTTACTGTTCGACAGCGACAGTGAGAGGGATCTCTTGGGGGAGGCCATGCATCAGGCAGACCTCCAGCTCTGTCCTGATGGTCAGGACCTTTTTGAAGGGATGGATGAGGAGGATGGGATACCTGCTGGTAGTATCCCAGAGTCATCCCTTCAAACCGGTGCTGCTGTTTTGGTGCAGGAAACAGCAGCACCTAGTCAGACCCAGGCGTGGGTGAGGGGACAGCGGAGCCAGGCTAGAGGCTCCATGTCACGTGGTTCCCTCAGACCAACACATCTCAGCCCTTGGTCTGACATCTCTGGGGGCGAAGAGGGTGACCCATCATGGTTGCCATCTGACGCGTCGGCTCACTACGTCAGTGACGACGGGGAAGGTAGGCACCCTGGTGAAACGGTGCGCCAGGTCACCACCAGGGAGACCATCGTCAGGGTCTCCACTGGTGATGGCAGCAGGAGGTGTCAGGAGGAGGAGCAGCAGCAGCAGCAGCAGCAGCAGGCAGCTCCACCTGTGCGCACCGAATCCCAGCAGGTGCAAGTAAGCGTCACCCCATCTGACAGGAGGGCGGTGCTGAAGTCACCTGTCTGGAATTTCTTTACCCTGGTGGCAGACAACCCTACCGTGGCCATCTGCCGGATTTGTAAAGTGAGGGTGAAGAGAGGGAAGTGTTTGGCTCGGGTGGGTACCACAGCCCTGAACCAGCACCTGAGGATAAACCACTGGGCGTTGTATGACGAGATGAAGCGTGGTGGTGGTAGCAGCGCCACCACCACAAGTGAGCAGGGTACAGCAGCCCCTGCCACATCTTCATCTGTTTCCAGCAGGTCATGCCCCCCCGCTCCCTCTAGTAGAGGTACTGGTACCGGCAGCCAGACCTCTACTTCCACAGCACCCTCCACGTCTGTGTCCCGCACTGCCGTCCGGCGCCAGGCGTCGATTTCAGACGCCTTTGACCGCACCACTCCCTTCCCCCCTGGAGACCGACGTGTGCGTTCCCTCAATGGGCTCCTGGCAAGGGTTATTGCCCAACATCTGCTGCCCTTCAACATAGTTGACAGCAACCCCTTCAGGCAGATGTTGGAGCAGGCCCAACCCCAATGGCGTGTCCCCAGCCGCCATTTCTTTGCCAGGACTGGTGTCCCTGCCCTACACCAGCACATTGTGCAGAATGTAACCCTGTCGCTGGATCACGCTGTCAGCGACAGGGTTCATCTGACAATGGATGGCTGGACCAGCAGGCATGGGCAGGGACGCTACATCAGCTTCACGGCCCATTGGGTTTCCCTCCGAGGCGTCGGTGAGGGATCGTCGGCAACCGATCTTGTGGTGCCGCCCCGGGGTGTCCAGGGGAGAACTGCTGGTCTCCCTCAAGCCACTGTCTCCGCAGCTGCTGAGCCTCCCAGCAAGCGCCCCCGTAGCTACTCAAGTGTGGGGCACGTGCGCTGTCAGGCCGTGCTCCAGCTTGTTAGTTTAGGGGACCGGAGACACACTGGAGAAGAAGTGCTGAAAGCACTTCAAGCTCAGGTCCAGAAGTGGCTGACACCCCGAAGGCTCCAGCCAGGTATGGTTGTCTGCGATAACGGCAGCAACCTACTCGCCGCCCTCCATGCTGGCAGTCTGACGCACGTGCCCTGTCTGGCACATGTCCTCAACCTGGTGGTGCAGAAGTTCCTGCGCACTTATCCAGGGTTGAGTGACATTGTGGCAAAGGCGCGTAGGATTGCCAGCCACTTCAGGCGCTCCCCAACCGCTACCGCGTCCCTGTCCAAATTGCAGCGGAAGTACAATCTGCCCCTTCACAGGCTGATTGTGGACAGTGTGACGCGGTGGAACTCCACCCTCCACATGCTGAAGAGGTTGTGGGAGCAGCAAAGGGCGGTGAGGGAGTACCTGATGGAACTAGGCACTGAGAGGGCTTCACCACAACTCCCTTTCATCGCCTGTGCGGAGTGGGGGCAGATAAACCAGGTCTGCCAAGTGTTGTCCTCCTTCGAGCAGGCGACCAAGATGGTCAGCAGTGAGCAAATTGGCCTCAATAGCGTGCTGCCAATACTGTTCATGCTGGAGAGGACACTAGATCGCCTGCTCGAGGCTGGGGAGAGTGCCTTGGTGGAGCAGGAGGAGTCAGCAATGCTCCACCGAGACCAGGGCCAGGACGAGGAGGAGGAGGAGGAGGATGATGATGATGAAGAGGAGGAGGAGGTGGTTGCTGGTGTCGTCCCGGAGTCAGGGCCTGGTCAGGAGGGAGAGCCGGTGTTGGGGGCACCGATAGTCCGGGGGTTGGGCATGTCTGAGTTTGACCAGCAGCGCCTCAGGGATGAAGAGTCGCACCTCATTCACCTGGCCAGCATTGAGGAGTCACAGCGGGCTGTGCTCTTCCCCATGGCTGCCCACATGCTGAGATGCCTCAGGAGGGACCCCCGGGTTAAGACCATCAAGACGAGGGATGATTTCTGGATGGCCACCCTTTTGGATCCCAGGTGCAAGGGGAAACTGGAGCAGTTCATCCCAGCCAGCCGGAGGCAGCACCGGATGGAGGAACTGCAGGCAGCCATTGTCAGACGGTTGGAGCAGGCAACTCCCCGGCCTCCAGTTGTCCCCCCTCATCTCACCCAGCAGGTGGCTGCACCCAGCTGCAGCCGAGCAGGGGACCTAATGGAAGAGATGAGGATGTTCTTCCAAACCGAGCGACCCAGTACCACCACCAGCAGCAGCAGCAGCAGTCACCACCAGCGGCTGGCCCACATGGTGGCAGACTACATGGCGTCCGTCGGTGCTTCTGACAGTATGAGCACCGACGACCCCATGGAGTACTGGGTTGCCAGATTGGACACCTGCCGCGAGCTCGCTCAGTATGCGCTGGAGTTATTGTCTTGCCCCCCCTCCAGCGTACTATCTGAGCGGACATTCAGCGCGGCAGGTGGGGTGGTCACGGACAAGAGGACCCGTCTGTCCACAGACTCCGTGGACAGACTCACATTCATAAAGATGAATGAGTCCTGGATCGGCGGTGACTTTCTGGCACCCGTCGTCGGTTCAGGGCGCTGAAGGGTCCCTTGCCATGCATTCCCTGATGAAGCCCCGGACCTGATGTATTTACAGTGCTGAATATAACTATTTCAACATCAGAGAAAATCAATGTTAATATTTGGTACAGTAGGCTTTCTTTGCAATTACAGCGGTCAAACATTTCTTGTAGTTTTACACCAGCTTTGCACACACTGGAGGAGGGATTTTGGCCCACTCCTCCACACAGATCTTCTCTACATCAGTCATGTTTCTGGGCTATCGCTGAGAAACACGGAGTTTGAGCTCCCTCCAAAGATTCTCTATTGGGTTTAGGTCTGGAGACTGGCTAGGCCACGCCAGAACCTTGATATGCTCCTTACAGAGCCAATCCTTGGTTATCCTGGCTGTGTGCTTTGGGTCATTCTCATGTTGGAAGACCCAGCCTCGACCCATCTTCAAAGCTCTAACTCAGGGAAGGAGGTTGTTGCCCAAAATCTTGCAATACATGGCCCCGGTCATCCTCTCCTTAATACAGTGCAGTCACCCTGTCCCATGTGCAGAAAAACACCACCAAAGCATGATGCTACCACCCCCATGCTTCACATTAGGGATGGCGTTCTTGGCATGGTACTCATCATTATTCTTCCTCCGAACACGGTTAGTGAAATTATGATCAAAAAATTATATTATAGTCTCATCTGACCACATGATTTTCTCCCATGACTCCTTTGGATCAGTCAAGACAATTATGTCAGCAGTTATTTCACACCCTATATACTCTTATTAAGACTGCTGTACATCATGGCAACTCCTGCCCATGTGATATGACTCTGTATCAACTACTACTGTTAATACTACTACTGCTGCTTCAGCTGCTGCTGCCGCCCAGTCAATACACCTATGTCAGCAGTTGTTTAACACTCTATATACTCTTATTCCTACTGCTGTTCATCATGGCACCTCCTGCCCATGTGATATGACTCTGTATCAACTACTACTGTTAATACTACTACTGCTGCTTCTGCTGCTGCTGCTGCCGCCCAGTCAATACACCTATGTCAGCAGTTATTTCACACTCTATATACTCTTATTAAGACTGCTGTACATCATGGCAACTCCTGCCCATGTGATATGACTCTGTATCAACTACTACTGTTAATACTACTACTGCTGCTTCTGCTGCTGCTGCTGCCGCCCAGTCAATACACCTATGTCAGCAGTTATTTGACACTCTATATACTCCTATTCCTACTGCTGTTCATCATGGCACCTCCTGCCCATGTGATATGACTCTGTATCAACTACTACTGTTAATACTACTGCTGCTTCTGCTGCTGCCGCCCAGTCAATACACCTATGTCAGCAGTTATTTCACACTCTATATACTCTTATTAAGACTGCTGTACATCATGGCAACTCCTGCCCATGTGATATGACTCTGTATCAACTACTACTGTTAATACTACTACTGCTGCTTCTGCTGCTGCTGCTGCCGCCCAGTCAATACACCTATGTCAGCAGTTATTTCACACTCTATATACTCTTATTAAGACTGCTGTACATCATGGCAACTCCTGCCCATGTGATATGACTCTGTATCAACTACTACTGTTAATACTACTACTGCTGCTTCTGCTGCTGCTGCTGCCGCCCAGTCAATACACCTATGTCAGCAGTTATTTCACACTCTATATACTCTTATTAAGACTGCTGTACATCATGGCAACTCCTGCCCATGTGATATGACTCTGTATCAACTACTACTGTTAATACTACTACTGCTGCTTCTGCTGCTGCTGCTGCCGCCCAGTCAATACACCTATGTCAGCAGTTATTTCACACTCTATATACTCTTATTAAGACTGCTGTACATCATGGCAACTCCTGCCCATGTGATATGACTCTGTATCAACTACTACTGTTAATACTACTACTGCTGCTTCTGCTGCTGCTGCTGCCGCCCAGTCAATACACCTATGTCAGCAGTTGTTTAACACTCTATATACTCTTATTAAGACTGCTGTACTTCATGGCAACTCCTGCCCATGTGATATGACTCTGTATCAACTACTACTGTTAATACTACTACTGCTGCTTCTGCTGCTGCTGCTGCCGCCCAGTCAATACACCTATGTCAGCAGTTGTTTAACACTCTATATACTCTTATTCCTACTGCTGTTCATCATGGCACCTCCTGCCCATGTGATATGACTCTGTATCAACTACTACTGTTAATACTACTACTGCTGCTTCTGCTGCTGCTGCTGCCGCCCAGTCAATACACCTATGTCAGCAGTTATTTGACACTCTATATACTCCTATTCCTACTGCTGTTCATCATGGCACCTCCTGCCCATGTGATATGACTCTGTATCAACTACTACTGTTAATACTACTGCTGCTGCTTCTGCTGCCCAGTCAAGACACCTATGTCAGCAGTTATTTGACACTCTATATACTCCTATTCCTACTGCTGTTCATCATGGCACCTCCTGCCCATGTGATATGACTCTGTATCAACTACTACTGTTAATACTACTGCTGCTTCTGCTGCTGCTGCCCAGTCAAGACACCTATGTCAGCAGTTATTTGACACTCTATATACTCCTATTCCTACTGCTGTTCATCATGGCACCTCCTGCCCATGTGATATGACTCTGTATCAACTACTACTGTTAATACTACTGCTGCTTCTGCTGCTGCTGCCCAGTCAAGACACCTATGTCAGCAGTTATTTCACACCCTATATACTCTTATTAAGACTGCTGTTCATCATGGCACCTCTTGCCCGAGTGATTTGACACTGTATTGTCAATGTCTACTACTACTATTACAGCTCAGTCAAGACACCTGTGTCCCAATTTTTTGGTACACTATTGACTACTATGACCACTACTGATGCTGTAAAGTATTCCCCAAGTGTTTTTATGCTATGTATTACTATTACCACTACTGCTTGTAAATCATGCCTGTGTGATACTTAGTGGGAATGCTTTAATAAGCATTCCTAGTATGGATACCCGTAAATGTATTAATCTTAATTAGTGTGAATGCTTTAATAAACATTTCCAGTATTGATATCCGTAAATTTAGTAATCTTATTATTCCTTACGTTTTTTGGTTCTGCGTAACTTCGGCATACTTTCAGCTATTGAGACCATTCAACTGTAAAAATGTTCGTCTCGTTCAGCTAATGATGGGACTTCTTCAAGTTTTTTTCTACTTTTTACACTTTTATAAATTTTAAGCTTTTAGACCCTTTTTTTAAACATTGAAGTCAATGAGAACATCCTTTTCCCCTTTGAATTCACATGCCATGCCAAAAGTTTCAACTACTTCATACTTTCACTTACAGACACTGAAAAAACTTTAAAGCGGTCACAAAATATTTAGCTATCCGGCTATGACTTTTCAGATCGTTATCGTTTACAATTTTTTGGTGAAAACGCAATTTACGTTTTGCGAATTTTTCACAAAAATGCAATAGGTTATAATGTAATCCTATGGAGGGGATTTAGAGTCTGTCATGTGACCTTAACATTGGAGATCTTTGTAATTAAAAATATCTTTACAAAAAGGGGAAACAAATTGGTCTCACGCCCACAAGATCTACTTTTCATACACAATTTTTATATCAAAACGTAGCTATGCTTGTCTGGTTTATGGCAATGTGACCAATTCTGCGATACGTATTTTAGTTTTAATTATTGGAGCAACAGCCAGAAATTATGTCTCATAGACTCTCATGTGAAATTATCTAAAAAATGTTGCTGCAGAACTCACAAAGACGCTCTTTTCTAAATCGCAGACATGGCCACATTTTTAAGTTTATCTACATAAATTTCATATCGATGCGTTTACAAGGGCCGTGTATTTCAAACGGTGTAGTCGTTGTATCAATTGCATGTACGTTTGAGGATTTATTAAGCTTTGTTTGGAGGCTTAAATCATGTATTAGATCTGTGAATTAAAAGCGTTTGTAATGTTATTTCTTTCCATAAATAACTTTCCTGACCTCAGTGCAATATTCCTCCTCACTGACCTGGGGGGGAGGGGAAACCTATTGAGGGGGGAGGGGCGACCAGGAAGTCAGCATACTCTATACTTTGCAGATAGAGAAAGAAGCTGTGTGTCCTAAAGATAGTGTAGTGGTTATGGTGAATGTCTTTGGCAAGGGGCTCACCAATTAAGCTATTCAGCATTCCCACTCGCATTTTCCTCAGGAAATGCATTGTCTAGTTATATTATATTTTAATACTCCTGCTGCTGCCTCCATGCTGAGTAAAGCTTCATGACCTCTCTGGCACAGCGGATCCACCAACAGCCTCCGCTACAAGCTACCAGACCGGACTACCAGACCGGATCTAAACAGCAAGTGTAACTATAACAATGAACCTTATGTTAAACCCTGTTTTGCGGCATTTATACTGCAACCATTGGGCTGACTGCAAGAGCTCATCTGCATTCTCTCTCTTTCTTGCTCTCCCTCTCTCTCTCTTTGTATATATATATATATTGTTGCTTTTGTTATGTTCATTTTTCAACAGTTTATTTTGTGTTCGTCGTGTCTGTGTCGTGTGCTTTAGTTTGTCCTAGGTTAATGTTAAATAAAATAATAGTATAAAATGTTTTTGCTTATTATGAAGTTAAATGTGTTGATGTTGATTTGTTTGATGTGAAGTTAGATGTGTTGAAAAACCTACAACTCTATCTCAAAAAGAAATGAAACATTTCCAAAAAATAAGTTTTTTTAATACAAAAATAAATTTAAATATAGCTCTCAATCCGTTTCTGAATGCGGTGCATTTCCGCAATCTGACCCGATAGCTGCTGCTCTAGCAGAGCATTTTGTTGGGTGAGGTAGCTCATCTTCCGCTGGTTTTGAAGGATCTTCTGGTGCGTCTTTTCGATGAGTCTGTTTTGCCTCCTCATATCTCTTGATGCTTTTAGGATATAATAAAAAAACATTTGGATTTCAAATAACGTTACCAAATAAATAAATATTTTTTTTTGCTTATTAATCAATCATTATCATGTGTATACACTTGTTATGTGTCTAACACATCCCGGGAGTGCAGAATTATTAGGCAAATGAGTATTTGGACCACATCATCCTCTTTATGCATGTTGTCTTACTCCAAGCTGTATAGGCTCGAAAGCCTACTACAGATTAGGCATATTAGGTAATGTACATCTCTGTAATGAGAAGGTGTGTGGTCTAATGACATCAACACTCTATATCAGGTGTGCATAATTATTAGTCAATTTCCTTTTCTTTGGCAAAATTGGCCAAAAGAAGGATTTGACAGACTCTGAAAAGTCCAAAATAGAGAGATATCTAGCAGAGGGATGCAGCACTCTTAAAGTTGCAAAGCTTCTGAAGCGTGATCATCAAACAAAAGAAGCGTGTGGAAAAACAAAGGTGCAAAATAACTGCCCATGAACTGAGAAAAGTTAAGCGTGCAGCTGCCAAGATGCCACTTGCCACAAGATTGGCCATATTTCAGAGCTGCAACATCACTGGGGTGCCCAAAAGCACAAGGTGTGCAATACCCAGAGACATGGCCAAGGTAAGAAAGGCTGAAAGACGATGACCACTGAACAAGACACACAAGCTACAACGTCAAGACTGTGCCAATAAATATCTCAAGAAAGATTTTTCTAAGGTTTTATGGACTGCTGAAATGAGAGTGAGTCTTGATGGGCCAGATGGAAGAGCCTGTGGCTGGATTGGTAAAGGGCAGGGAGCTCCAGTCCAACTCAGACGCCAGCAAGGTGGTGGTGGAGTACTGGTTTGGGCTGGTATCATCAAAGATGAGCTTGTGGGGCCTTTTCGGATTGAGGATGGAGTCAAGCTCAACTCCCAGTCCTACTGCCAGATTATGGAAGAGACCTTCTTCAAGCAGTGGTACAGGAAAAAGTCACCATCCTTCAAGAAAAACATGATTTTCATGCAGGACAATGCTCCATCACACGTGTCAAAGTACTCCACAGCGTGGCTGGCAAGAAAGGGTATTAAATAAAAAAAAGTAATGACATGGCCTCCTTGTTCACCTGATCTGAACCCCATTGAGAACCTGTGGTCCATCATCAAATGTGGGATTTACAAGGAGGGAAAACAGTACACCTCTCTGAACAGTGTCTGGGAGGCTGTGGTTGCTGCTGCACGCAATGTTGATGGTGAACAGATCAAAACACTGACAGAATCCATGGATGTCAGGCTTTTGAGTGTCCTTGCAAAGAAAGGTGGCTATATTGGTCACTGATTTGTTTTTGTTTTGTTTTTAAATGTCAGAAATGTGTATTTGTGAATGTTGAGATGTTATATTGGTTTCACTGTTAAAAATAAATCATTGAAATGGCTATCTATTTATTTTTTGGTTAAGTTGCCTAATAATTCTGCACAGTAATAGTAGTCACCTGCACACACAGATATCCCCCGAAAATAACTAACACTAAAAACAAACTAAAAACTACTTCCAAAAAAATTCAGCTTTGATATTAATGAGTTTTTGGGGTTCATTGAGAACATGGTTGTTGTTCAATAATAAAATGAATCCTCAAAAAATACAACTTGCCTAATAATTATGCACTACCTGTATACTTCTAGCATCAATACCATATTATGGTTCTACAATCTGACAGGTGCGCTTTATATGTTGTCCATTTTTATATCTACATTTTGTTGTTGAAATGTTATTAATCATTGTGCACATATTTACCTTCCTGAATGAGGCTCACAGGACCGCTCTCTTCCTCCTGCTCTTCTGCTTGAGAAGTTGGGGTGGTGGGGGGGGGAAGCTCCTCAGCTTGCTCCTCAACAGGAGCTGGGGTTGGGGAGTGGGAGGGCCCTGGCTGCTCCTCCTCATGCATCTCCTCCTCTGCCGCATCCTCCTCTGCCGCATCCTCCTCCTCCTCCTCATCGGCCTGGCGCCTTCTGCGCTTGGCGCGGACAACTGGCATTGGAGCTCCTATAATAACACAATGTTCATATATTATAAAAATGTTTTCTAATGACGTATGCAAATTCTGTGTACTCTGCTGTATTGTATATGAATACAAATTGATTTATATAGACAGTTAACCAATGGGACAATGTTATATTAAAGGGTCTTGTGGGCACTACAGGGGACTGAGCGTGAGCTGGGATGCAACCATGTTAAAATGAGCTGTTTTTGTCTACTTTGTTTTGTTCAGACCATCTCATGTTAAAAAAAGGGCCTGATGGAGCACACGGGATTACTATAACAACCCCACTCCTAACACAGGAATTTAGTGGTAATCTATATATATAAAACTCAACGTGTGTGTGTGCATAAATGTATGTATGTATGTATGTATGTATGTATGTATGTATGTTCCAGCATCACGTACAAACGGCTAAAGATATTTATATGAAACTTGGCACACAGGTTACTTATATGTCAGCCACAAACATAGGATAGGTGGTTTAAACCTTACCCACCCCCACTTGCCATGGTCGGGGTTTTTCTTTAAAGTCCCATGCAAAGCAATGGGAAAATTATGTTCCCACATAACTTCTGTGTTCCTGTCTGCTGTCCCATGTCTTTTTTCAACAGTACTATGAATACCTTGGCTGGTGGTGATATATGTTAGCACAACATAGCATCTTGGTTAACAACATCTGACCTTACATGAATTACATATGACCTTACATAACTGTCACCAAAGGAGCTGCGGTGGCTCCACGCGATTGCCACTGCACTGACAAGTGATTCACCTCTGCAGCTAGGGGTTCGGATCCCGCTCTCGGCTACCTGTGAATTGAGTTTGGTGGTCTCAGCCCCGCCCCTGGTGGGTGTGCTATGCGAGGTTGGGTTGGGAGGACCCCCTCACACCCGCCATTGCCAACCGGGGCATGGAGAATAGTGGCAGATTGCCTCTGGGGGAGGCCTCCCAACTCCTGCAGGCCGGCTCCTCTCTCTTTCGAGTTCACGCACAAAATACACTTTTTAAAAAAAAAACATAACTGTCAACAATAACTTACCTGGATGATATTTAGCCCGAAGACGTCTGACCTGATCCATTTGGCGCCTCTTCAGGTCAGACCACTTCTTCACAATTGCATTGTGGTCGTGTTGGCCGCCAAAGTCAGCGATTAGGGCGCTGACCACAGCCCTTTTCTCTGGCTGCCTCCGCAGCTTATCGTATCCTGTTTCCAGGAACTTCTGCAAGATGAAGAACAAAGTATATTGTAATACTTCTGTTGACAGCCTTATGGATATATGACGTAAATGTATGCTATTCAACAATTGGAAGCATTCTCGCCTTATTAATCAATGACAGGGGTAACATGACAGATTTTATATCCTGCCATTTCGGTCGCCACCTTTTTTGCATAAATATAGCAGCCATTATCATTTGCATAATTATGAATATATTATTAACAACACAGGATACACGTATAGGGGAGATATGCGTTGCTAACTCTTTTCCCTGTCAGGAGCCTAACGCCCCGGGGGTCAGAGACGGGACCTTTTCGGAGGGCCACTGACGTATGTACCCGTCGCAGTTTTTTGTGATGTCACTCTTTAGGTGTGTGCACATTTTTCACTGCATCCGGGTGGAGTTTTTGGGTTGTGTTTTGCACGCCACAGGCTTTTCAACAGGAAAAAAACAGCTGGAGGCAGAATGGTTGCAAAACACTACGGGTTTGTTACCTAACTCTGGGTTTCAAGACCAGTCCACCTCCAGCTGTTGCAAAACTACTACTCCCATCAGCCACGGTCTGTCAGTGCATGCTAAGAATTTAACTTTTGCTGCATCTAGGGTGCCACAGTTTAGAGACCCGTGCATAAAGGCCTGAAAAACGGGGGCCTAAAGAACTTACAATACTAGAAGTGCCAGCATTCCCAGGCATGCTGGAAGTTGTAGTTCTGCAACATCTAAAGGGCAATATGTATTCGAACGTCCTTGGGCCTTGAGGACACTGAAGTCAGGACGTTCGCATACGTCCTATGTCCAAAAAAATGTTAAATTCATTATGCTAAATAACAAGGAAAAGTGCCTAAATACACATTTGCCAACCAGGGTGTCTGCAGCTGTCCAGGCATGCTGGGACTTGTAGTTTTGTAAAAGCAGGAGACACATTTTTTGTGAAATACTAATATCTGATCATATATACTAACTTTTAAACTAGACTGAAATGCAGTTGAAGATAATGAAATAACAGTGGTCGAAATACTTACACAAATCAGCAAATTTTCCTCAGATACAGTGAAATTACTTCCAACCATCTTGCTCTGCGATTGCGTTGCGATCAAAAAGTTGGAAACTGGCAAGGGTCCAGGAAATGGTCGCGTGTTGTTCGCGTGTTGATTGCGCTGCTTGGACCGAGATGGGTCCATATGGCTTCGGCTGTATGGACCACAGTAACTCTTTTCCCTGTCAGGAGCCTAACGCCCCGGGGGGTCAGAGACGGGACCTTTTCGGAGGACCACTGACGTATGCAACCGCCGCAGTTTTTTGTGATGTCAGTCTTTAGGTGTGTGCAAATTTTTTCTTGCACCGGGTGGAGTTTTTGGGTTGTGTTTTGCACGCCACAGGCTTTTCAACAGGAAAAAAACAGCTGGAGGCAGGATGGTTGCAAAACACTACGGGTTTGTTACCTAACTCTGGGTTTCAAGACCAGTCCACCTCCAGCTGTTGCAAAACTACTACTCCCATCAGCCACGGTCTGTCAGTGCATGCTAAGAATTTTACTTTTGCTGCATCTAGGGTGCCACAGTTTAGAGACCCGTGCATAAAGGCCTGAAAAACGGGGGCCTGCAGAACTTACAATACTAGAAGTGCCAGCATTCCCAGGCATGCTGGAAGTTGTAGTTCTGCAACATCTAAAGGGCAATATGTATTCGAACGTCCTTGGGCCTTGAGGACACTGAAGTCAGGACGTTCGCATACGTCCTATGTCCAATAAAATGTTAAATTCATTATGCTAAATAACAAGGAAAAGTGCCTAAATACACATTTGCCAACCAGGGTGTCTGCAGCTGTCCAGGCATGCTGGGACTTGTAGTTTTGTAAAAGCAGGAGACACATTTTTTGTGAAATACTAATATCTGATCATATATACTAACTTTTAAACTAGACTAAAATGCAGTTGAAGATGATGAAATAACAGTGGTCAAAATACTTACACAAATCAGCAACTTTTCCTCAGACTTAGTGAAATTGCTTCCAACCATGTTGCTGTGTGATTGCGCTGCGATCATAAGTTGGAAACTGGCAAGGCTCCAGGAAATGGTCGCGTGTTGTTCGCGCAATTGCGCATGCGCGATCGAAAAATCGCAATCGCAATATGTTTTTTGGTTAAAATATCATACATATTCGATTTCAGAGTGCTGCTACAGCAGTTTTCGAAATATCTGCAATCAATTTCGCATTCGCATGTTGCGATATTTCGATAAAATATCAGGAATATTCTGAGCCAATCAGAGCGCTCCTCTAGCATATCTCGAAATTGCGCAATAAATATCGCATTCGCATGTTGCGATATTTCGATAAAATATCACGAATATTCTGAGCCAATCAGAGCGCTCCTCCAGCATATCTCGAAATTGCGCAATAAATATCGCATTCGCATGTTGCGATATTTCGATAAAATATCACGAATATTCTGAGCCAATCAGAGCGCTCCTCCAGCATATCTCGAAATTCCGCAATAAATATCGCATTCGCATGTTGCGATATTTCGATAAAATATCACGAATATTCTAAGCCAATCAGAGCGCTCCTACCGCAGTTATTAAAAAATCGCAATTATTTTCGCATTCGCAATAGCGAAAAATCGCAATCAATTAATTTCGATAAAATATCACGAATATTCGAATTTAGCGAATATATCTCGAATATTCGAATATATATTCGAGATATATCGCGAAATCGAATATGGCATATTCTGCTCAACACTATGTACAACTACCATATTGGTGACCCAAGTATAAGGAAAACATTTTTTAGTGAAAGGGAATTGAAAAAGTCATGTGGCCATTAACTGGAATTGGAAGAGAAGCAGTTTAATCTTAAACTGCTTAGAGAGTTCTTTACGTCAGAGCAGTAAGGTTGTGGAATTCTCTTCCACAAGCAGTGGTATCATTAGGGAGCATTGATAGTTTAAAAAAACTTTTAGATAGGCACCTTAATGTTTACAACATACAGGGGTACACTTCTAGTATCAATATTGGGGTAGATTCAAAGAGCAATTGCGCCTGCGTAACCATAGTTACGCAGCGCAGTTGCTTACTTGCCCCAGCGTATTGAATGCTCCTGATTCAGGAACCTCGATACGCCGACTGCAGCCTAAGAAATGACTGGCATAAGGCTCCTTATGCCGTCATATCTTAGGCTGCATTCTTACGCAGGCCGCTAGGTGGCGTTCCTGTTGTGGTCAGCGTATAGTATGCAAATTGCATACTAACGCCGATTTACAACCCTACGCGAGCCCTGCGTACGCAGTTTACGTCGTTTGCGTACGTCGGTTTTTGCGTAAGGCTGCCCCTGCTATTAGCAGGGGCAGCCAATGCTACGTATACCCGTCGTTCCCGCGTAGCGAAATTTGAAATTTACGTTGTTTGCGTAAGTGAATCGTGAATGGCGCTGGACGCCATTCACGTTCACTTTGAAGCAAATGACGTCCTTGCGACGTCATTTACCGCAATGCACGTCGGCAAAAGCTTCCCGACGGAACATGCGCACTACGCTCGGCGCGGGAACGCGCCTAATTTAAATGATCCACGCCCCCTACGGGATCATTTAAATTGCACGCGCTTACGTCGGGCATTTTGCCGGAGCGCCCACGCAATTTACGGAGCTACTGTTCCGCGAATCAAGGGTAGCGCAGGTAATTTGCGGAGGCGCAGCGGCAAAACAGTGCGCTGCGCCTCCGTAAAAACTGTGCAAATCTACCTGAATCTACCCCTCTATTTTTGAAGTGATTGGAGATTTCCTGGGTAGTGAGCAAGTTAGTGGGTGGAGGAAGTGGTGTACGAAGTTGAAATTTAAAGGTAGAGAAGAGTTGACTGGGACTAGATTAGAAGGTGTTAATGAGAGTGATAAAATACGTCTGTGAAGCATTCTGTCCAATGTCACTACACGCCTTTACTCCATGAATGTAGCATGTAGGAGGGACACCGCTGAGCCTGTGCCCTCTCCATACCGTGAGTTCGGTCACCGTTACTTTTTGAGGAACTGACCTCTAGGGAAGGAGCTAGAATACCAACCCCTTCACTACCGGAAGAACCTGTCACCTGGTATCGTTTCTCACTGCCTGGCTGCTATTCATTCTCATCAGTTGATGGTTACCTGTAGCAACAACACTCCCCCTCCGACTCTCTTGCTGAGTCAACCCTTTGTGGTGGTCTTCCTCTTCTACCCTCTGTGTGCTTTACAGGCTTTGCTTTTCTTGATACGCCACGTACACACATGCACCCCTTTGAGTAAAATCAGACTATGCATCGAACAGTTAAAATTTACTGGAACATTCTGCAGCATTATAGTCTCATAGTGCAAAACATGGTTTTTCCTAACTAACTAATCTCGGGCTGCCCAGGCATACCTTTCCAGGTGTTAGTCCATAATTGGCAAAGACCTTGTAAGGTGGATTCCTGTGCGGGTAATTCACTAGTGGCTGCAGGTTACATCTTCTCAGACGGACTCTCATTCTTTTCCCATGTGGTCCCTCTCTAATCTTTGAGTCCAGCCTTCCCCCTTTTATATGTACCACAGGATGGAGGGCAGAACACTGAAAAGCCAGGGAAAATGCAGAACTGGCATTAACCCCTTCCCTACCTGACCAGCTCAGTAACTAACTAAAACAGCAGCACACCATTACTAGGCACCTGCCTACACATATTTATTTTGTATTTAAATGTATTCAAATAATTTATAAAACTGTTTTTTTTTCAGCCAGCAAAGAGTTATACCCCCCCCCCAGTTTGGACCATATTTCCATGTTTAATGACTGCATTAGTGATTTTGGATTTTGTGGTCTTTGGTAGGCTTCTTGATCTCATTATCTTCAGCCTTTTAATAACAATTAGAACTTATAAAGTTCTGTAAGTGGCTATACAATTTGCCCCCCAAGGCCAATTATGGAGGCTCCGAAGAGACAGCAGCGAGCAGAGAGGAAGTGTAACGTGCTTTTACTATGACTGGCAATAACAGCCGCAAGACAAAAGACATTTCTGTCAATTGTAGTGGAAATGCCACACAGAAATGGCTGGCCGCTCTCCAAGAACACAACTCACAATGTTACAGTAACAAGATGAAGTAAGCTGAGAACTTGTGTTTTCATTGAATAGGGAAAACTATTAATGTCATTTAGAGTTCAGTGGAAATTGCTGTTACCTGAGGCTGAATCCGGCTAAAAGATAATATTCAGCTCAGCGTTCTTCTCCTTCAGCCGAAAGCAATGGTGGTGCATTTCAGATGCAAAATTATTTTACCTTTTTTAATGTCTTTATATATAGTGAACTTGTATTGCACAATCATTAGCGGAAGGTTTCATTTGCCCACAAATATTGCTCTTTTATTTTACAGTGTATCAAAGCACACACAGTAATACTTCACATATGATCAAAATCACAAAAGGAACGTATTAAATTGTTGCTACAACCATTTGAGGGTACATCGCTGGATTGGAAGGGTGATATCACGATCAGCTCTGGAGCTGCAGCGAAGCCCGAGATGTTGTCTTTTTCAGCCGATGATTCTGAAGCTGCTAAAAGTAATCCAAGTAACTAAACAGCTGCTGGATCACTTTTACAGGTGGGGAAAGGGGGGAGCCCAGCAAGGATGCAACTGGCGGCATTCGGTGCCTAAGGATACATTCACATCTTGGTGATTTGAATCACGGGTGGAATCACCATGATTCTGCCCATGATTCCAAATTGCAGCAAAATGCGGGCCGCGTTTATGATGTCATTAGTTCTTAAAGTGGTTGTAAACCCTGTACAGGAAGTCCCCAAGTTACAAACATCTAACTTGCGGACGACTCCTACTTACGAACGGGAGGCTGCATGGCCAGTTTTCGACGGCGGGCACATTCAACAGAACCTTTTAGACGGCGGGCACATTAGACGGAACTTCGAAAAACAATGTATCTGGCGTTCTGCGCATGCACGGACACTTTTCGACGGCGGGCACATTCAACGGAACATCGGAAAACTATGTATCTGCCGTTCTGCGCATGCTGTTCAGACTTATGAACATATTCTACTTAAGAACAAACCTACAGTCCCTTACCCGTTCATAACACCGGGACTGCCTGTACTACCACTTTTAACTACAGGTAAGCCTATAATAAGGCTTACCTGTAGGTACTGTGAACATCTCCTAAACTTGCACCATTTAGTAGACGTCATTGGCGCAAGCGCACTTCAGAAACAGCTCGATCGTGCCATTTCTAAAGGGTCTGTGCCGTGACCAAAGCGATGGGAGCACATGAATTTTTATGGATAAATGAGGATAGGTTGCCTGGAAGGATCCCACCCCTCCTTAAAGGTACATGGGCTCACTGAACAACACAAACTTCCTTGTATTTAATTGACAAGCGTTTTATGGTTACACAACCTGGTCACATTGCTATAATCTTTTTATATGGACTATAAACTGAAGGACTTATGAATAAATAGTTCTGGAATGAATCATCTGAGTTTCCATTGTTTCTTATGGGGACATTTGCTTTGATATACAAGTGCTTTGGGTTACAAGCATGTTCCTGGAACGAATTATGCTCGCAATCCAATGTTTTACTGTATATATTATGATTGCACAGGATGAAAAGTTTGGATACTGACTTCAATACTGCTGTAATTCAATTTTCTAGCAAAACTGGCCCAGATTCACGTAGGAGATACGACGGCGTATCTCCAGATACGCCGTCGAATCTCTGAGTCTGAGGCGTCGTTTCTTGGCGCCTGATTCAAAGAATCATATACGCCAAAATTTCTCTAAGATACGACCAGCGTAAGTCTCCTACGCCGTCGGATCTTAACTGCATATTTACGATGGCCACTAGGGGCGTGTACGCTGATTTATGCCTAGAAATATGTAAATCAGCTAGATACGCATATTCACGAACGTACGCCCGGCCGACGCAGTACAGATACGCCGTTTACGTTAGGCTTTTTCCGGCGTAAAGTTACCCCTGCTCTATGAGGCGTAGATGAGGCGTACCAATAATAGGTATGGACGTCGGAACAGCGTAAAATTTTTCACGTTTTACGTCGTTTGCGTAAGTCGTTCGCGAATAGGGCTGGGTGTCATTTACGTTCACGTCGAAAGCATTGGCTTTTTGCGGGTTGATTTGGAGCATGCACACTGGGATACTTTCACGGACGGCGCATGCGCCGTTCGTAAAAAGCGTCATTTACGTGGGGTCACAATAAATTTTCATAACACACGCCCACATCTTCCACATTTAAATTAGGCAGGCTTACGTCTGCCTATTTACGCTAGGCCGCCGCAACTTTGCTTTGTGAATACTGCACTTGCCTGTCAAAGTTGCGGAGGCGTAACGTAAATAGGATACGTTACGCCCGCACAAAGATGCGCTCTCCTACGTGAATCTGGCCCACTGTGTTTTTCTCTGAAATTGAGTGTTTAGTGGAATTCTCCTTTAACCCCCCCCCCCCCCCCTTTACATTTCTGTAGTCCCAGACCAACAAAGAAATATGGAATGTCCACGTGCCATCTGATCGAATCTTTCACCTACACCCTAAATGAACCTACGTGATAAATGTCTGGTTTGGGAATGGAGATTTTGCACAGAAAGGGGAACACTGTTGTAGAAAAAACACCCCACGGCGGCTAACTTGATAAATGGATAGGCTTCATTTTATTTCCTGAAAGAACAGGTAAAGGCCTACATATCCCAGATCTCACTAATCTTACTGAAACATATGAAAGACATATTCCAGAAGTCAGGCCTAACATTGCTTCCCAGGGGCACCACAAATCACGTAAAAAGGGCCCAATTTTCAAATAAAATGGTGCACTATGACTTTGTAATTGCTGCTGTGATTTATGGTTGGGATGCACAGAGGGCAGCAAATCATGTTATAGCAGAATTCAGGTAACTGTTTAGTGTTGGCTCAGACAATTCCACTTTATAAAGTGCAGCAGTACAGAGGAAGGGTCTGATTAAATATTGAACTGCGCCTTTTTATTCAACTGCTGTTTAAACAAAACACTAATGTGTTAATTAATTTTGTAAGACGTTGTGCTTAGTTAAGGTCTTAACAACTTTTGTCCATAAACTCAACTCATTGGGATATTGTACTAAGTAGATATAAAAGTTATCCAGTAGGCAAATAAGGTTTGCTGTAAGTTTAAAGTCAGGTAAAGGAGAACTCCCCACAGTAGAAAAAAAAAAATACTGTCCCCAACACATACACACACATACCTACAGTGGCCCGGATTCAGAGAGCAATTGCGCCTGCGTAACCATCGTTACGCAGCGCAATTGCTTACTTGCGCCGGCGTAACAAATGCTCCTGATTCAGGAACCTCGTTACGCCGACTGCAGCCTAAAATCTGCATGGCATAAGGCTCTTATGCCCGCATATCTTAGGCTGCATTCTTGCGATGGCCGCTAGGTGGCGTTCCCGTTGTGCTCAGCGTATAGTATGCAAATTGCATACTAACGCCGATTCACAACGTTACGCGAGCCCTGCGTAATCAGTTTACGTCGTTTGCGTACGGCGGTTTTCGTGTAAGGCTGCCCCTGCTATTAGCAGGGGCAGCCAATGTTACGTATACCCGTCGTTCCCGCGTCGCGAATTTTGAATTTTACGTAGTTTGCGTAAGTGATTCGTGAATGGCGCTGGACGCCATTCACGTTCACTTTGAAGCAAATGACGTCCTTGCGACGTCATTTGCCGCAATGCACGTCGGGAAAGTTTCCCGACGGAGCATGCGCTCTACGATCGCCGTGGGAATGCGCCTAATTTAAATGATTCCCGCCCCCTACGGGATCATTTAAATTGCGCGCACTTACGCCGGGCATTTTGCCGGAGCGCACACGCAATTTACGGAGCTACTGCTCTGTGAATCGCGGGTAGCGCAGAAAATTTGCGTGGGCGCAGGGCAAAAATGGTGCCCTGCGCCTACGTAAAAAAAGCGCAGATGTTACTGAATCTACCCCAGTGGGTATATAAAAGAATCACCCCCTTTAAAATGATCACGATTTTGTTGCTTTGCAGCCTGAAAAAAAAAAAGACAAGACACAATTTTTGTTTTATACAGCTGTATTTACTCTTTGCAAATTATAACATCCAAGTTAAAGGTATAACACCAACACAAAAAAAAAATCAAAAACAGAATAAGGCCCCTTTCACACAGGGCGGATCAGTAATGATCCGCCCCGTGAACCTCCGCTTGCTCAGCGGGGATCGCTCTGTTGATCCCCGCTGAGCCGGCGGATGACAAGTCGGTCCCCGCACACTGTGCAGGGACCGCCCTGTCTTTTCTCCGCTCTCCCCTATGGGGGGATCGAATGAACACGGACCGCCCATGTGAAAGAGCCCTTACTGAGTTGGAAAAAGGATCACCCCCCATCTTAAAAATGACTTGTAAACTTAAAGCGGAACTTCAGTAATTTTTTCAACTTTCCATCTATTAAATCTTCTGCCCTTGTTTTAACCTTGGATAGAAAAACATATATTTTTTTTTTTGTGCCAGTAAATACCTTATACAGCCCACTTCCTATTTCTTGTCTAGTAATTAGCCTAGGCTCATGACATCACGCACAGTTCTCTCTGTGCCAGTTTTCCAGCAAGGGAGGGCGGGTGAGTCATAAGAGGGCCAATGAGAGCTGCAGAGCTGGATGTGTGCCTCTGTGTGTCTGTGTAAATCCGGGGAAATGAACAGGCAGTAGCTTCAGCTGCCCGCAGTTAAAATGGCTGCAGCACAGTGAAATCTATTATTAAGAAGTGGAAGGTATTTGGTACAACGCAGACCCTCCATGGATCAGGACATCGCTCCAAACTGGATGAAAGAGCCAGGAGGAAACTGGTCGGAGAGGTCTACAGCACTTCTGAAACTGTTGCAGATATTAATGACAAATAGTGGTCATTGTGTGCATGTCACAACAATATCACAAATTCTCCACAAATGTGGTTTGTATGGGAGGGTTGCAAGAAAAGAGCCTCAAGAAAGGCCACATGCAGTCACGACCAGTGGCGGCTGGTGCTCAAAATTTTTGGGGGGGCGCAAACAAACTGAAAAATTCTGAAAAAAAAAAACATCAATTGCAGCCACTGTGCCCACCAATTGCAGCCACTGTGCCATCAAATGCAGCCACTCTGTCCACCAATTGCAGTCACTGTGCCATCAAATGCAGCCATTGTGCCCATCAAATGCAGCCACTGTGCCCATCAACTGCAGCCACTGTGCCCACCAATTGCAGCCATTGTGCCATCAAAGTTACCACTGTGACCCCGGCTGCCCGCTCGCCATCTTCCCGACACTTAACCTATCTTGATGGGGCAGCGGGTGACAGCGGTGAGCTGTGTCCTCCATGCGTTTCCTTCCCTTATAATAGGCGTCCAATCACAGCGCCTGTCGTTTCAGCTGATTGGTGGAGAGGCGGTTCAGTGTTAGAACATCAAATATTCATTCTCTGTTATGGACCTTGCTTTGTGCACTGGAGCGCAGTCATGTTTGGACTAGTGCAAAAAACAAGGTCTATAAAGACATGGATGAGCGAGTTTGGGGTGGAGAAACTTAAGTGGCCTTCACAGAGTCCTAATCTCAACCCGACAGAACACCTTTGGGATGAATTAGAGCAGAGACTGCGAGCCAGGCCTTCTCTCTAACATCAGGGCCTGACCCCACAAATGCATTTCTGGAAGAATGGTCAAACATTCCCATAGGCACTCCTGAATCTTGTGGACAACTTTCCCAGAAGAGTTGATGCTGATATAGCTGCAAAGAGTGGGCCAGCTCAATATTGAACCCTACGGACTAAGACTGGGATGCCATTAAAGTTCATGTGCGTGTAAAGGCAGGTGTCCCAATACTTTTGACACTATAGAGTACATACATTGGTTCCAGCTGGACCGATGTAACAACTTCAACCCTTTCACGCCAAGCGTACGCATATATGCGTCCTCGGCTTTCGGGGGTTATACCGGGATGATGCCCGCAGCTGTTTAGAGCCGGCGATTGGCTATCCAGGCATAACAACCAATGTGGCTAAAAGCCACTCGGTTGTTATGCCGGAGGAGCGGGAGGGGACATCCCCCCTCCCGCCGCCTCTTGCCGCTCTGATCGGGCCTCCCGTCCCACCGGGAGACCTGATCCTTGATCCGACACCTCCAGTGTCCAGGCGCAGACTGAAACGAAGCCGTACGACTTTGATTCAGTCTCCGCAGTGTAAACACGGAAGCGACGTCATGACGTCACTTCCGGGTTTCTCGGCTGCCAATGGCGCCGGATTTAAAAAAATACACAGTATTCAGAATCGCAGTTTTCGGTGATCTGAATACTTTGAAGTGCAAAGGAGGAATCGGGGGTCTTTTAGACCCCCGATCCCTCCATAAAGAGTACCTGTCACCACCTATTACTGTCACAAGGGATGTTTACATTCCTTGTGACAGCAATAAAAGTGATAAAAAAAAAACCAAAAAAACACAATTTTAATATTATAAAAATAAATAAAATAAATAAGAACTTTTTTTTTAAAAAGCTTCCATCCCCATCGAGCTTGCGCAACAAAGAAAACACATACGGAAGTCGCGCCCGCATATAAAAACGGTGTTCAAATCACACATGTGAGATATCGCCACGATCGTTAGAGCAAGAGCAATAATTCTAGCCCTAGACCTCCTCTGTACCTCTAACCTGGTAACCGTAAAAAAATTAAAGCGTTGCCTATGGAGACTTTTAGGTACCGTAGTTTGTCGCCATTCCACGAGTGCGTGCAATTATAAAGCGTGACATGTTTGGTATCTATTTACTTGGCGTAACATTATCTTTCACATTACATAAAAAAATTGGGCTAACTTTACTTTTTCATTTTTTTAAAATTCATGAAAGTAAATTTTTCCCAAAAAGTTGCGTTTAAAACACTGCCGCACAAATACCGTCTGACATAAAATATTGCAACAATCGCCATTTTATTCTCTAGATTCTCTGCTAAAAAAATTATATATAATGTTTGGGGGTTCTAAGTAATTTTCTAGCAAAAAATATGGGGCCAGATTCACAGATGAAATACGCCGGCGTATTTTCAAATTTCCTGCGTTGTATCTTTAGTTTGAATCCTCAAACCAAGATACGACGGCATTTGGGTAAGATCCGACAGGCGTACGGCTTCGTACGCCTTCGGATCTTAGGATGCAATACTTTGGCACCCGCTGGGTGGAGTTTGCGTAGTTTTCCGCGTCGGGTATGCTAATTAGCTGTTTACGGCGATCCACGAAGGTACGCGCGGTCGTCGCATTCTCTTACATCGTCGCTAGTCGGCTTTTCCCGGCGTAAAATTACGGATGCTATTTCAATGGCTTATATTTAGACTAGCCATGTTAAAGTATGGCCGTCGTTCCCGCGTCGAATTTCAATTTTTTTTTTTTTGAGTAAGTCGTCCGTGAATAGGAAAGGACGTAACGCACGTCGCCGTTCAAAAAATTACATCGGTGCGACGTCATTTTGCGCAAAGCACGGCGGGAAATTTCAAAACGGAGCATGCGCAGTACGTTCGGCACGGGAACGCGCCGAATTTAAATGATACACGCCCCATTTGAATGAGGCGGGCTTGCACCGGACGGATTTACGTTACGCCGCCACAAGTTTACAGGCAAGTGCTTTGTGAATCAAGCACTTGCCCGTAAAACTTGCGGCAGTGTAACGTAAATGTGATACGTTACGCCGCCGCGGATTTACACGAGTCTACCTGAATCTGGCCCATGGATTTTAACTTGTAAACACCAAATGTCAGAAATAGGCTTAGGCATGAAAGGGTTAAGTAGCTGTTGGACCTAGGACTACCTGCACCGAAAAAGAAAATATTTTTCTTGTTGGCTTGGTGTCTTTTGGTGTCTCTTTATGGGTCTGATCGCATGTGTAACCAGGTACGTAACCGATTTTATTTGAATGTTTGCGCTGTTTCCATTATTCGCCGTCTATCGGTTTAACTAAAGCAACACTCAGAGGGAATATAAATAACTTTTAGCATTTTTAGTAACAATATTTTATTTTCTTCTAAGCAGAACAGATAGCCAAAATCTGTTTTCCATCTCCAGCCATAAAACTGCCTGGGCTGGACAGGGAACTATCCAAGTGATAATATTTAAACAGCACTTCAATATGTTGTGTAGAATTCAGTGTATAGCGAATACTGATCATTGTTGGTATTTTTACGGTCTTGTAAGACATTTATCAAGCCGTGTCCCAGGATAAAGTTTCTTGTAGAATGCTTTCAAGCCTTTTTATTTACTGCTGATAGGTTTATGGTTGAACATGCTATTAGTGACTGGAGTGAATCTAGAGAAATTTATGAAAAGCCATACTGGAGTGTTGGTTGGCCTGTAGTGTACTTTATGTGTGATCGTGTTCTGGATTTCTGCTACTGAGCTCATGTAATAACACAGGTACTTGTATATAAAAAATGTGCAATCCTTGTCTACTTGGCTGTTTGCATGCAGTGCGTTTGCATTTTGTGGTTTCTTTATGTACTGAGGAACCCATACCTCCAAACTTTTTGAGATGGCAATGAGGGACACCTATCATCAAAAGTATGCAGGTATAGGACACACCCCTTGCCACGCCCCCTTAAAGGAGAATTGTACAAAAAAAAACAAGATTGGTTAAACCCACAAGTGCTTTTTTTAGCACTACTATTCCTTTATATTGGCTTTTGGAAATTACAAATGCAGCCATTTAGAAATCAGATGAAAGGTTTAGCACTGGGAAACACTTTTTGATAGATGAAAAGTGCATTTTATATACAACTATATAGATCAGACCAAAATGAGGGACAAATGAGGAGGAATGAGGGACAGAGGGACATTTCTCCAAATCAGGGACAGTCCCTCGGAATCAGGGACAGTTGGGAGCTATGAGGAACCTCCTCTAATGGGAACAGTTTTTCTATCTGTTAACATTTCCTTTCTAGTAAAGTGCATAGTCTTCTATCTGTTAAAATGTCCTTTCTAGTAAAGTACATAGGGCCATATTCTCTCTAAATACCCGCCTGCTGCGCTTAGGGCACTTACACTCCGCTGTCCCAACTTACTGGAGCAGGTGTTGTATTCCCCAAACACTTGCTCCATAACTTGGGACAGCGGAGTGTAAGTGTCCCGGCGTAGCCTGGCGGATCTCCAAGGGGGCGGCTTCTATTCAAATGAAGCGCGCCCCCGATGCAAAAGAACTGGGCATGCGCCGGGCTGCAAAAAGCCCAGTGCGCATGCTCCAGTTCTCGGCGGAAAACGTCAATGACGCCGACGTGTGCGTCATTGACGTAAAGTCGTATTCAAGAACGACTTACGTAAACGACGTATCCGACGAAAAAACACGACGGGGACCCGACGCCATCCGTAACATGGCCTACGCGAGACTTGCGGAAACTTACCCCTCATATAGCAGGGGTAAGTTTCCGCTTACGCAAACGACGTTAGCGACGGTTACGCGACGCGAACTCGTTCGTGAATCGGCGTAGAAGGATCATTTGCATATGCAAATGACTCCTTCATGTAAATGCCATCTAGCGGCGGCCGGCGTCATTGCATTTAAGATCCGCCAGTGTAAGTGACTTACAGATGGCGGATCTTAAGTGTATCTATGCAAAAATGATTCTGAGAATCAGGAGCATAGATACACGGGCCAAAAAAGGGAGTTACGATGGAGTATCCTGAGATACTCCATCGTAACTTCTATGAGAATATGGCCCGTTGTCTTCTTGGGTTACTCACAGTACAGTTGTTTAGCTGCAAATGTTAAATACCATATTTATCGGCGTATACCGCGCACTATTTTGCCCTGAAAATCAGGGCAAAATCGTGGGTGCGTGATATACGCCGATACCCGCTTTCCCGCAACGAGTTTGAATACTGCGCCGGCATATACCGAGCGCAGTACACTCGTGTATCTTTGGGCAGTCTCGGCGCCTCTCGCACTGACGTCCTGAGTGTACAGGACATCAGCGCGACAGTTGCCGAGCCTGCCCGACGATACACGAGTGTACTGCGCTCGGTATATGTCGGCGCAGTATTCAAACTCGGCGCGGGAAACGAGCGGGGAGGACGCGAGGACGCCGCAGAAGGACACCGGACCCGCCGAAGAGGAAACCCGACCCGCCGAAGAGGACACACAACCCGCCGAAGAGAACACCCGACCCGCCGAAGACGGACGCCGGACCCGCCGAAGAGGACACCCGAAGCTGCAGAAGGACGCCGGACCCGACGAGGCTGCCGATGGACGCCGCGCAAGACACCAAAACTGTAAGTACAAAAAAAGTTTTTTCCACAGGATTGGGGGCCACTTTAGGGGTGCGCGGTATACGCGGGAGCGCGTTATACCGCGATAAATACGGTATATATCAAGCCAAAAAACAGAATGAGAAAGTACAGGTTTTTAGACTATCTGGGGCCTCTTTAGAGAGATTTTCCCACACGTCTAAGCATTAAATAAGGGTTGGACCTAACTTGAGGTTATGTATCAAAGGGAGGAGGATGCTGGTGACATCATTGATCCATAGCTCCCAACTGTCCCTGATTTTGAGGGACTGTCCCTGATTAGGACCAATGTCCCTCATCCCTCCTCATTTGTCCCTCATTTTTGTCTGATCTATATAATTGTATATACAATTCATTTTTTATCTAGTATTCTCCAGCTCCAAACCTTTCATCTGATTTATAAATTGCTGCAGTTTTTTAATTCCAAAAGTCAATATAAAGGAATAATAGTGGTAAAAAGGCATTTGTGGGTTTAACCAATCTTGTTTTTGTACAATTCTCCTTTAAGGGGGCGTGGCAAGGGGTGTGCCCTATGCTTACATTCTTTTGCTGACAGGTGTCCCTCTTTCCCATCTCAAAAACTTGGGAGGCATGTTGATCCAATATGCCCACAAGGCCCTATTTGGTCAATGACACTGTTTATATATGGTCATGTGGCCATATTAGGTCAATGATGTCATTAGTGTAGTGCCCTCTAGTGTGTGCTACTAGTGGTGAGAGTATAAAAAACATATCTGGTTCTTGGTTAATCCTGAGTCATTGAATCTGGGTCAGGGTTACAAGAGGCCAGGGCTGCATGACTCATCCCAGCATCTCCTTGTTTCAGGGACATTGAAGAATGTTCTAGAACTAGTGGGTGGATGCCAGGAGGGGCTGCCATGAATATTTATGAGCCCTCGGCCAATCCCCAGGAGTGGGCTGAGCAGGGGACTGGGAAACCCATAAATGGCATGGGCCATGCCAGTAGGGGAGTCGGGTGGCAGATGGAGAAGCAGTGCTGAGGAGAGGCTGTCGGTGGCCCATAAGGGACCCCAGCTGGGGAGTGGTTTTGCCTCTGGCTGGAGCTTGAGAAAGCTGGCCTGGAAGAATCCCACCACAGGAGGCATTTAGAGGGACTCTAACTGGAGAAGCAAGGAGAGACAGAGGCCCGGATTCAGAAAGGAGATACGACGGCGTATCTCCGGATACGCCGTCGTATCTCTGATTTGCGGGGTCGTAACTATGTGACTGATTCATAGAATCAGTTACGCATAGATTTCCCTAAGATCCGACTGGCGTAAGTATCTAAGGCTGCATATTTACGCTGGCCGCTAGGTGGCGCTTCCGTATATTTACGCTATGAATATGCTAATTAGGTAGATACGCTAATTCAGAAACGTATGTCGGCCCCGGCGCATTTTTTTACATCGTTTACGTTAGGCTTTTTTCGGCATTAGTTATCCCTGCTATATGAGGCGTATCCTATGTTAAGTATGGACGTCGTTCCCGCGTCGAGTTTTGAAAATTTTACGTCGTTTGCTTAAGTCGTTTGCGAATAGGGCTGTACGTAAGTTACGTTCACGTCTAAAGCAATGACGACTTGCGGCGTAATTTCAAGCATGCGTCCTGGGACTTTTTCACGAACGGCGCATGCGCCGTTCGTAAAATACGTCAAATACGTGGGGTCACAGTGAATTTAAATAAAACACGCCCACATCATCATCCCTATTTGAATTAGGCGGGCTTACGCCAACACACATACGTTACGCCGCCGTAACTAAGGGAGCAAGTTCTTTCTGCATACGGAACTTGCGCCCTAAGTTACGGCGGCGTACCGTATCTGAGCTACGTTACGCCGCGCCGACAGATACTCCAATGTATCTGAATCCGGCCCAGTGAGTAGATCAGCACAGTGCAGAGACAGAAAAGGGGAGAGACTGACAGCTATAGAAGTGCTCTCCTGAAGACAGCAAGTCTGCCAAGTGCCAAGTCTTCATCCAACCTTGTCCTGGGGAATATCCATGTGTTGTGCCAGTCAAGAGGGCTGGGGGAAGCAAGCAGCCAGGTGGGCTGGTATTTTCTGCAGCGTTAGAACTTGGCTCAGTGTCTACAGAGAAGCAGAAAAAGATGCAATTCACTCTAATTGTGCTACTTTGTCAAAGGGACTGTACGTTCCTGTCTGTATTGGGCCAATAAACTGTTAGTTCCCTCAAGACAGAGTGGATCAGCAGGAGCTGTACACAGAGGAACCAAGTGTGTGCAGGTGGAAGGAAGAAGAGGATCTTTTCAAATAAGGAGGAAGTTGTACCCTTTTTGTTCTGTGTTCCGGATATTGTCAAGTTGGGCATCCCATAAATCCTTATCATCCCAATAAAACAACAAAAACAAGCCAAGGACTGTTTTCTGTGTTGAAGTGAATAAAGGAAATGCTGTGTGACTGGCTGTGCAGCAGTGGGGAACCCTAATCTCAGCAACTCCTGCGGGTGTAGTGCTACATCAGTATCCTCGCCTCTTGTGCGGTTGCGTGGTGGGAAATTCCACAGACACAACTGAATGGAATGGCAGCCTGTTATTACCTTAGCTCATCCCGAGTCAGTTCATGTTCTGGTCACAAAGGTTTCACCAGACAGTGAGGAAACATCTGCAGACAATACTATAAATCTGACAGAGGTCCTAGTCTTCCCCTAATCTACTGCAAAAAGCATCTCTGTTTCTGTCTGTGTTGCTGTTAAAGAGTTCCCATCCCTAGTCTGCTAACAAAGGACTAGGGATCAGTCCCACATGACAGCTCTCAGGCCTTAAAGTGTCATTAAACCCACATCACTAAAAATGATCAATAAAGGCTGTATTATATGCTCAGTTACTATGGGATTCGTTTTATGAATTCTGCAAAAAGAAAAACTGGTGGACCCTCCTGTCCATGTCCCCACAGCAGCTGAGGATTCTGTAGACTGGCTGTTGGCAACATGCTCAGTTTTCAGTTAGTTTCTTAGCTGTTCAGTTTTCAGTGAGTTTCTAAGCTCCTCCCTATCACATCTGAGCAGCCCATGTGACTATAGAGTCACACATGTGGGCGTATACACAGTGGTAAATGACAGCCCACTCCCTCCCTCCACCTCCATGCCCACTAAACAGCTAAAAATAATTGAGGTGGGATATTACATCTTCATTGATGGAGGCTTCACCTCCCTCTTATCTTAAGCACATACACACAATAGACACAGGCAGGAGGGGTCTGACACAGACCGATTGGCAGAAATCCACTCACATGTTATTGCCAATAATATTGATTTGATATGAAATATATATCTGTATGATCATTTAAAACAGTTTATTGATATCAAATTTATTAGATTTTTTTACTCTGTATTTCGAGTGACTCTGTATATTAATTAGGAACAAAGGTATTTCGATTTTTATCTTATTAGAAAACGGGTCCTGAGACCCGATTGGTAGAAGGGAGAAGCAATCCTATTGGCCTAGGAGGAGGAGGAGGGAGGAGACGTTCAGCCGCCGTGATGCCGAGCAGGGAAAGCCATTGCCTAGAGCAGGGGTCTCCAAACTTTTCAAACAAAGGGCCAGTTTATTGCTCTTCAGCCTTTAGGAGGGCCCGATTGTGGTCAGCGGGGGCAGAAAAAGCCCCGGGCCCAGCATTGGTGAGAATAAATACGGCCTCATCGTTTGCGATCAGTAGGATAAGGAGTAGTGCCCCTATTAGTAGGAGTAATTGTATCTCATCATTGGTATCAGTGGAAGAAAAAGTGCCCCCTTGTTGGAGTCAGTGGGAAGAATAGTGCCTCATATCAGTGGGAGGAATAAAGCCCTGAGGGCCGGAGAAAGGCTGGCAAAGGGCCGCATCTGGCCCTCGGGCCACAGTTTGGAGACCCCTGGCCTAGAGGGATGCGCTGCCCGTGCCATAGATGGGGTAAGTGCGGGGCTGGTAATTGATAGACCGACCCATCGGGAGGAGGGTTGGGTGCGGGTGACCCAACCGAACGGGGGGTGGATGTGGGTGCATTGTTTGCCCCCCCTATCCTAAAATTACTATTCTGTAGTGGGATAGCATTTGATTATAAGGCAGCTGTGTGTTTGGTGAGCTTTTGCAAAAATAACTGAATAAATAAATAAAAAATCGAAAAAAAAAAAAGAGAAAATCAAAAAAAGTTTTAAATAAAGTAAGAATACTATAGAAGTCATAAATCCCTATCAGAAATATGTAGTGAAAAAGCAGCCCTTGACCTTGGCAAGAAGCAGAGTTTGACCACAAGGCAGCAGATGGCCGAAGATCTCTTCCTACATGAGCATTGTCCTCACTCTAATAATATGTGAAACTTTATTCCTTTCACTTTTTTTTTCGACTTTCACTGCTCGTACATTTACTGACAGCTCAAAGAATTCGAATAATGATGTGTGCCAGTATATACAGCATTACAAGCTAAACAGCTCATGAGTGATTCTGGAAAAATTCAATGGTATCGCCTGGCTTAAGGCAAGTAAAAAAAATAACCAAAAAACCTTCACCAACAGATCTTAAGTATTTTTTTGTATGAAAAAAAAGGAAGGAAAGTAAAATAAACACCTAGGTGAAATAAACAAAAACTAATTAACAGCCGTAGGTAAAAAGAAAACCAGCTTTAAAATGTTGTGTCCCCATTGCCCCACATACATTTTACAATATATAAATAATATAAATACCAAAATCGGCCCATAGTAAAAATATATCATTACTTTGACGACATTTAATACCGGGGTATCATTTTTTATTATGGCTGGTTCTGCATTATATAAAAGTGCGGATTTGGGAATCACTTATAGGCCCCGCACACACGACCGAGTTTCTCGGCAGAATTCAGCCAGAAACTCGATCGGAGCTGGATTCTGCCGAGAAACTCGGTCGTGTGTACACTTTTCAGCGAGGAAGTTCCTCGTCGGGCCAAATAGAGAACATGTTCTCTATTTCCTCGTTGTTCAAATTTTTTTTTATATATTTAGCTTTGTATGTTTTATATTTTTTATTCACTGATTGTTATTGTTTTATTGTCACTTGTTTGGTCGATGTAGTTTTTGCCCCTTTTCTGTTCTGTTTTTATCCCGCCTGCGCATCGAGGCGAGGCACGTGTGTAAGACTGCGCTGTGTTTTATAAGCATTTTAATAAATAATAATGAGGAAAGTCGGCCCAGCCGAGATCCTCGGCGGCTTCAACACTGAACTCGACGAGGAACTCGATGTGTTTGGCACGTCGAGTTCCTCGGACGTGTGTACGGGGCCTTAGAAGTGTTATTTAACCACTTCCCTGTGGATAGTCATATGACATCCACAGATAGGATCTCACATCCTGGGTGGACGTCATATGACGTCCTGGGCTTCCTGGCCATCTAGGGGGCGCGTGCGCGCCCGCGGCATCACTCAGGACCCGGTGTGCCTGCCCGGCGGCCACGATGTACTCTGGGCACCCGCGATTGCCCGCAATTACAGCAGGACCGTGTATCTGTGTGTGTAAACACACAGATCCATGACCTGTCAGCGGTGAGGAGACCGATGTGTATTCACAGTACAGAGGAACACAGATCGGTCTCCTCCCCTTGTGAGTCCCCTACAGTTAGAATCACTCACTAGGAGACATTCTTTACCCCTTCAGCGCCCCCTAGTGTTAACCCCTTCCCTACCAGTCACAGTGCAGTTATCAGTGCAGTTTTATAGCACTAATCGCTGTATAAATGTGAACGGACCCAAAAATGTGTCAAAAGTGTCCAATATGTCCGTCGCAATGTCACAATCACAATAAAAATCACAGATCGCCGCCATTACTAGTAAAAAAAATGTAATGCAATAAATCTATCCCCTACTTTGTAGACGCTATAACTTTGCGCAAACCAATCAATAAATGCTTATTGCGATTTTTTTTTTACCAAAAATATGTAGAAGAATACGTATCGGCCTAAACGGTGGAAAAATGTTGTCAAAATTGTCGCTCTATTTTTTTTATAGCGCAAAAAATTCAATTCGCAGAGGTGATCAAATACCACCAAAAGAAAGCTCTATTTGTAGGAAAAAAGGATGTCAATTTTGTTTGGGATAAATATATAGAAGGTGTTGCGCTTATATTAACAATGTTCCTATAAGTACAATAGTGCAAAATGATACCTGGTACACACCCTAATTAGGAGGTATCATAGTGTGCAAAAAGTAATAAACAACCAATATGAATGAATAAAAATGAAAAACACAACCACGTGCTACTAGTGTGTAACTCAATAGTCCCGCTTAATGTCAGCATGAAACCTTCAGACAAACGGAAAAAAAACCTTCACAATCACTGGGATCTGTGGATAAGCAAATTAGTCCTATGCTGTATTCAATGCAGGTATACTTCACCCCCCTGGTTCTCTTATTCATGCAGGGAAGTTGAGCTCATGTCAGGGAAAAAAGAGAAAAAAACAGACATAGTGCAAAAACGTTTGTGCAGATAGATGAAAAACTGGAATCAAAAGATGCCGCGGAGTGCTTGCGATCACCTCAAACAGACAGATCTCCCGACGATCGCGTCACTAGGCTCCTCCCCCATGCGTTGCGCCACTCGACACGTGACTTATTCATGGGTAATATTTTTTTATTTAATTTTGTTTGGGATCCATGTCTCATGACTGCACAATTGTCAGTTAAAGCAACGCAGTGCTGAATCGCAAAAAGTGCTCTAGACAGGAAGGGGGTAAATTCTTCTGGGGCTGAAGTGGTTAAAAAAAAACAAGACTTTACAATCACTTTAACGAATTTCAGTAAACTGCTATTTCAGCAGAAATAATTATTGTACAAAATCGAGTATTTTTTTTTTTTTAGTAAGGACATTCAGAAAAAATGAGGCTGTTGAGTTTGGCGTTACCTGCTAGTAAACACTTTTTGCTGATTACCGTGTTAATCAGCATATAAAACACACTTTTCCCCCCTGAAAATCAGGGGGAAATCGCGTGTGCATGTTATACGCCGATCCCTGCTGTCTCTGAGGGAAGAGGAGCGAGCACCACTGAATTACATAGAGCCGTGATCTCCTGTGTACCCGACGCTTCATCACGCACAGCCACGCCTCCTAGCCCCGCATTGGGCCACTGTTCTATCTATCATATGAGCAGGGCCAGCAGGCGTGGCTGTGAGTGACGGAGCACTGGGTACATAGGAGATTGAGGCTCTGTGGAATGCACTACCAACCACCATCCGACTGGAGTCGGACCACTTGGCCTTCAGGAGAAAGATTAAAACCCATCTCTTCTGAGGTCAAGGGGTTCCTTACCCATGAAATGGATACAGCGCCCAGAGGCGATTCAGTTCGCATGTGTTGCGCTTTACAAGTCTCTCACTCACTCACTCTGTGTAATTCAGCGGCACTCGCTCTTCCTTTTCCCTCGGAGACAGCAGGGATAATTCAACACTGGGGAGGCTGCAATGATGGGAAAGGTGAGGCTGCAGATGGGCATTGAACAGGCTGCATTGTTGGACAATTTAATGGCTGCAGATGGGTACTGAGCAGGGTGCATTGTTGGGCAATTTAGTGGCTACAGATGGGTACTGAGCAGGCTGCATTTCTGGCCAATTCAATGGCTGCAGAATTGGCACTGAGCAGGGTGCATTGTTGGGCAATTTAGTGGCTAAAGATGGGCACTGAGCAGGCTGCATTTCTGGACAATTTAATGGCTGCAGATGGGTACTGAGCAGGGTGCATTGTTGGGCAATTTAGTGGCTACAGATGGGCACTGATCAGGGTGCATTGTTGGGCAATTTAGTGGCTGCAGATGGGCACTGATCAGGGTGCATTGTTGGGCAATTTAGTGGCTGCAGATGGGCGCTGAGCAGGCTGCATTGTTGGGCAATTTAGAGGCTACAGATGGGCACTGAGCAGGCTGCATTGTTGGGCAATTTAGAGGTTACAGAAGGGCACTGAGCAGGCTGCATTGTTGGGCAATTTAGAGGCTGCAGATGGGCACTGGTGAGGCTGCATTGATGAGCTGTGACCCTAATTTTGATTCAAAGTTCTTTATTTAAAATGGACGTTTTTTTTCCTGACACATCCCTCTTAAAATAAATGTGCGTGTTATACGCCGCTGAATACGGTATTTGTTTTTGTGGATACTTTATATTGCTCATCTCATTGCATCTGAATATGCTCAACGATCTTTACTTTACAGTTTTTAATGGAAAGCATTTAAAATAGTTTTAAGCCGTAATGTACCGCGTGCATCCAATTTAGCAATGTTGTGAAATACGTCGGCGCTAATCATACAAATATCGGTAAAACTGACAACCGGCCTTGCCCTGCGCTTTTCATCCGTACCGATCATTAAGTCAGACACGTTAATATCACATCTGTTCTTTACCTTTCATCTTCCATAATGTGGGAACCGGCTCCGTTTTCTGGTCCTGCGCCGAGTTCTGCCTGTAAATATTAAGCTTCAGAGATTAAGTATCATCAAGGCCCTCAATGATATCTTGGCTCAGGCAAGACGCCGTCATTACGGTATGTGATAAAAGGCACGATTTATCTCTACACAGATGATGACACAAAACGTTTTGCTCGCTAAAGGCAGCCAATTAGAGAAGTCAGGTTTGAGACGGCGTATCTACTGCGAAAATCGAAAACAACACACTATGTCAAAATAATGGATACAAATGTGGTGAGATGGTGATTCTGATTTTTCATATTTCACAATGAATAATGAATACGGAGATGTTAGACGAAAAGTTCAAAGTAGAAGACAAAGAAAGGAAAATAAGTTACATTTGAAGAAATACAGGCCCCAAAATAACGCGGCTGGTTTAATCTCCTCTGTATTTATGCAGTGCTATTATGTTTTACTAGCAGCAGACTTTTTTTTTGTTGTTTTAGATAGATTTGGAAAGGGTAAGTTTCTGTCTAGTTATTATTTCTGCCTGTGACCCCTGTCGGGGAGACTTTCTTAATGTCCTGTGATGCGTCTACAAGAAATTTGGGGGGGTTTCAGAACACTAGCTTTTTTGTTTTGGGGGGCTGCTGTTAGAAATCACGGGGTCCCATACAGCCTACCTAAGAGGGCCCCCCTTCTCGGCCGAAAGTGACTGAGCAGATAAATTTATCAGCCCCTTTCTTTGCAGCCTCAGCAGCACATATTAACCACTTCCCGCCTGCCAAATAGCAATATGACGTCGGGAAAGTGGTTCTGTTATCCTGACCACACGTCAAATGACGTGATACGGATAACATGCCGGCGCGCACCCGGGGGGGCATGCAGCGCAGCGATCGTTGATTTGGTGTGTCAGTCTGGCACACAGCATCTCCGATCTGGTTAAAGAGCCATTGACGGAAGCTCTTTACCACGTCATCAGCTGTGTCCAATCACGGCTGATCACGGTGTAAACAGGAAAAACCATGTATCGTTTTTTTCTCACTCACGTCTAACAGACGTGAGTAGAAGAGAGCTGGTCGGCTGCTCCTCTGACAGGGGGGGCTGAGCTAATTGATTATCAGTGCAGCCCCCCAAGGATGCCCACCCAGGAACACCAGGGATGCCACCAGGACAACCAGGGATGGCCACCACTGATGACCACCAGGTATGCCACCCATGGCCACCAGGGATGCCAATGTATCCCCCCTTATAATGCCAATGTGTGTCCACATATGATGCCAATCAGTGCCCATCAGCAATGCCTGCCAGTGCCCCTATAGCAGTGATTCCCATCAGTGCCTTTGATCAGTGTCCATCAGTGCCACCCATCAGTGTCCATCAGTGCCAACTATCAGTGCCCATTCATGCCCATCAGTGCCAAATTTAGTTATGGTATAGTTTTTGTATGCTAGCATTAACTCATATTGAGCTTGTGTGTTTAAACACTTACCATATTTATCGGCGTATACCGCGCACTTTTTCCCCCTTAAAATAAGGGGGAAAACGTGGGTGCGCAATATACGCCGATACCCGCTTCCCGCGCTGAGTCTGAACTGCGCCGCCGACATATACAGAGCGCAGTACACTCGGGGTACATTCGGCCAGGCTCGGCTTCGCTCGCGGTCACGCTCTAGCCTTTATGCGCGAGAAGCCGAGCTTGGCTGAGCGTGCCCGAGTGTACTGCGCTCGGTATATGTCGGCGGCGCAGTTCAAACTCAGCGCGGGAAGCGGGGATTCGACTGAGAGACAGCACAGGAGGACACCACCGAGGCCGCAGACGGACGCCGGACCCGCCGATGGACGCCGGACCCGCCGATGGACGCCGGACCCGCCGATGGATGCCGGACCCGCCGATGGACGCCGGGCAAGACACCGATGAGGGACATTCAAACTGTAAGTATTTTTTTTGCTGAAATTTCCTTTCCAGGTTGGGGGTGCGCGCTATACACGGGAGCGCGCAATACCCCGATAAATACGGTATATACTTTTTAATACCAGGCATTTTCACCCCCTCCCTGCTCAGGCCAATTTTCAGTTTTTCAGCACTGTCGCACCTTGAATGACAATTGCGCAGTCATGCAACACTGTACCCAAATGAATGATTTAAAAAAAAAATCCCCCAAAAATAGAGCTTTCCTTTGGTGGTATTTGATCACCTCAGCGGTTTTTATTTCTTGTGCTATAAACAAAAGAAGTGTGGCAAGTTTGAAAAAAACACAATATTTTTTACTTTTTGCTATAATAAATATCCCAATTTTTTTCCTCAGTTTAGGCCGCTATGTATTCTTCTACATATTTTTGGTAAATTTTTTTTGCAATAAACGTATATTAATTGGTTTGCACAAAATTAATTGCGTCTACAAAATAGGGGATAGATTTATGGCATTTTTTTTACTAGTATTGGCGGTGATCTGTGATTTTTATTGTGACTGATATTTCAGCAGACACATTGGACACTTTTGACGCAATTTTGGGACCATTCACATTTATACAGTGATCAGAGCTGTAAAAATGCACTGTTACTGTATAAATGTGAGTGGAAGGGAAGGGGTTAACACTAGGGGGCGATCAAGGGGTTAAATGTGTAACCTAGGGAGTGTTTCTAACTGTAGGGAGAGGGGACTCACAAGGGGAGGAGATCAATCGGTGTTCCTCTGTACTGGGAACACACAATCGGTCTCCTCTCCCCTGACAGGACGTAGATCGGTGTGTTTACACACACAGATTCACGTCCCTGCTCTGTTTCAGGCAATCGTGGGTGCCCAGCGAACATCGCGGCTGCCGGGCACTGCGCATTGGCTCCAGAGTGATGCGGAGGGCACTTGCCCCCCTAGACGGCCAGCAAGCCGAGGACGTCATATGACGCGTGCCCAGGATGGTGAGATCTCTCCTGTGGACGGTATTTGACTATGGGTGGAGAAGCAAGTGGTTAAACAAATAATAACTTCTTCTGAGATGTTGGGTGCATCATTTGATTTCCATTGTGTTGTTATAGTAAGTCTACCTGCTATTAGCACATTTGCCACTATACTGCTATATCTTAGGGCAGTGGTTCTCAACCCTGTCCTCAGGTACCGGCAACAGGCCATATTTGCAGGTTTTCCTTTATCTTACACGGGTGCTTTAAATTAGAGTCAATGGCTTCGTATTTTGGACAGCTATTTTATCTAAGAGAAATTTGAAAAACATGGCCTGTTGGGGGTACTTGAGGACAGGATTGAGAACCACTGTCTTAAGGGAAATATATCTAAGTTAATTCCTAGTAGAGCCAGGAGTGAGAGGGAGAAGATTGCCTGTGAGATTTGATATGAATGATGTGATAGATTTCCAGAAACTATATAGATTCTTACAATTCCAAAGAATATGATAGAGTACCTCTTTGTTCATTACACCGACAACAAGATGGGGAAGCAGAGGGGATCATTTTTGAAAGTTTATATGGTGTTAGGTACTGTCTATTAAGTATTTTTTGGGCTTTATCCCAATGCTCAATGCATGAGAATGCCTTACAATTTTATGGCTTGGTGCCACTGTTCCCAGAAAATAGGTCACAGATAATTATTTTTCCCATTTAGGCATATTGGGTGTCTTAACTTGAATAGAGAATTTTGATACATATATATATGAACACTTGTGTTTATAAGTTTACATACCCTGGCATAATTTATGATTTCTTGGTCATTTTTCAGAGAATATGAATGATAGCACAATAACTTTTCTTTCACTCATGGTTAGTGTTTGGCTGAAGCCATTTATTATCAATCAACTGTGTTTACTCTTTTTAAATCATAATGGCAACCCAAACTACCCAAATTACCCTGATCAAAAGTTTACATACCCTGGAGATTTTGGCCTGATAACTTGCACACATGTTGACACAAAGGGGCTTGAATAGCTATTAAAGGTCACCATCCTCATCTGTGATCTGTTTGCTTGTAAATAGTGTGTGCATATAAAAGGTCAATGAGTTTCTGGACTCCTGACAGACCCTTGCATCTTTCATCCAGTGCTGCACTGACATTTCTGGATTATGAGTCATGGGGAAAGCAAAAGAATTGTCAAAGGGTCTGTGGAAAAAGGTAGTTGAACTGTATGAAACAGGAAATGGATATAAAAAGATATCCAAGGAATTGAGAATGCAAATCAGCAGTGTTCAAACTCTAATCAAGAAGTGGAAAATAAGGGGTTCTGTTGGAACCAAACCACGGTCAGGTAGACCAACTAAAATTTCAGCCACAACTGCCAGGAAAATTTTTCTTGATGCAAAGAAAACCCCACAAATAACTTCAGGTGAAATACAGGACTCTCTGAAAACATGTGGTGTGGCTGTTTTAAGATGCACAATAAGGAGGCACTTGAAGAAATATGGGCTGCATGGTCGAGTCGCCATAAGAAAGCCATTACTACGTGAATGCCATAAAGTATCCTGCTTACAATACGCCAAGCAGCAGAGAGACAAGCCTCAAACCTTCTTGCACTCAAGTCATTTGGAGCGATGAGACCAAAATTTAGCCTTTTGGCCACAACCATAAACACTACATTTGGAGAGGAGTCAACAAGGTCTATGATGAAAGGTACGCCATTCCTACTGTGAAACACGGAGGTGGATTGCTGATGTTTTGGGGATGTGTGAGCTACAAAGGCACAGGAAATTTGGTCAAAATTGATGGCAAGATGAATGCAGTATGTTATCAAAAAATACTGGAGGAACATTTGCATTCATCAGCCAGGAAGCTGCACATGGGACGTACTTGGACATTCCAACACGACAATAATCCAAAACAGAAGGCCAAGTCGACCTGTTATTGGCTACAGCAGAATAAAGTGAAGGTTTTGGAGTGGCCATCTCAGTCTCCTGACCTCAATATCATTGAGCCACTCTGGGGAGATCTCAAACGTGCAGTTCATGCAAGACAGCCCAAGAATTTACTGGATTTGGAGGCTTTTTTTCAAGAGGAATGGGAAGCTTTACCATCTGAGAAGATAAAGAGCCTCATCCACAAATACTACAAAATACTTTAAGCTGTCATTGATGTTAAAGGGGGCAATACATGGTATTAAGAACTGGGGTATGTAAACTTTTGATCAGGGTCGTTTGGGTAGTTTCTGTTGCCATTATGATTTAAAAAGAGTAAATACAGTTGATTGATAATAAATGGCTTCAGCCAAACACTAACCATGAGTGAAAGAAAAGTTTTTGTCTTATCATTCATATTCTCTGAAAAATGGCCAAGAAATCATAAATTCTGCCAGGGTATGTAAACTTAAGAGCACAGCTGTATATATAAAAATTAGGTTCACAATGTGATACAACTTTTTATGAGCAGCTGATACTACAGGTAAAATCAAGGAACAAAGAAGAAAGAGAAAAGCCCAGAGCCCTTCTATGTTTGTGTGGGAATAGATAGCGGCTTGTACATTTTAGTTTATACTGGGAATTCTTGAAAATTTAATTTCTGGAATACGAAGTTGAAAACAAGCTTACAAGTAACTTTAACACATGTCCACAGGGTTAAACAAAGCTGGAAGGTTTATCGAATGTGGAAAAAAAAATTAATTACAGGCCACCAAAGATAAATTTAAACAAGATAATTTTCTCCATTGCTTATGCGTATAATTTAAGTCTGATCTTAGATTGTGGTTTTCCTGTTATTTATGGAAAATCAGATAAAGGGATCCAGAAAGCACAGCATATTCTGTAAATGGTACATTCCTAAAGAATGTGAAGAGAACAGCATATTTAATGTTGAGGTTCCATCACAAGCTCTCATGATTGAGCTGAGACCAGGACACAGCTATGTTCCCACACTTTTCCCAGACCAGTACAAGTGTACGCATTATTCAGAAGCATGAGTGGGTCTTTAATTATATACATTGAACTTTGTGTTTAAGAGAGGACCTGTCAATTCTGTAATACGGAAATCGATCGTTACTGAATTTCCAATATTAAAATTGTGTTTTTTATAAAAATTTTAGGGCTGTTACTGATTAAAATTTTCGTGTTCGATCAATTGATTTTGTTTAATCGATTAAACGACTAATTTCGATTAATTATAACGCACATACATTTTTCACCACTACATATAGTCCCCACTGTAATATCCACAGACATCTCCCCACTGTAATATCCACAGACATCTCCCCACTGTAATATCCACAGACATCTCCCCCACTGTATATCCACAGACATCTCCCCACTGTAATATCCACAATCACCCCCACTGTAATATCCACAGACATCTCCCCCACTGTAATATCCACAGAAATCTCTCCCACTGTAATATCCACAGACATCTCTCCCACTGTAATATCCACAGACATCTCCCCCACTGTAATATCCACATCTCCCCCACTGTAATATCCACAGACATCTCCCCCACTGTAATATCCACATCTCCCCCACTGTAATATCCACAGACATCTCCCCCACTGTAATATCCACAGACATCTCCCCACTGTAATATCCACAGACATCTCCCCCACTGTAATATCCACAGACATCTCCCCCACTGTAATATCCACAGACATCTCCCCCACTGTAATATCCACAGACATCTCCCCACTGTAATATCCACAGACATCTCTCCTACTGTAATATCCACAGACATCTCCCCACTGTAGTATCCACAATCACCCACACTGTAATATCCACAGACATCTCCCCCACTGTAATATCCACAGACATCTCTCCCACTGTAATATCCACAGACATCTCCCCCACTGTAATATCCACAGACATCTCTCCCACTGTAATATCCACGGACATCTCCCCACTGTAATATCCACAGACATCTCCCCACTGTAATCCACAGACATCTCCCCCACTGTAATATCCACAGACATCTCCCCCACTGTAATATCCACAGACATCTCCCCCACTGTAATGTCCACAGACATCTCCCCACTGTAATCCACAGATATCTTTCCACTGTAATATCCACAATCACCCCCACTGTAATCCACAGACATCTCCCCCACTGTAATATGGTCCACATCTCCCCCATTGTATAGTGCTTGCTTAGTCTTACCAGAGAAGCCGGCTGAATGTGCGCAATTAAGGCCAGGTGATGACGTCAGCGCGCCACTCTAGGCTCACCTAAGCCGCTGCTGGGTGGACCAAGATGGCCACCTCCCCGGGAGCTAGGCCGAAGCCGCGGCCTTTCCTATGGCCGAGGCAGCAGCGGAGCTCCGTGGGTCACGTGGTGTGACGATCCGCATATGGTGACCCGTTCAGATCACGGTTCATTTTGATCCGTTGCACCACTAGTACAGATCAAAAAAATTAATCGAGGAATTAATCTTTAATTTCCACTGCCCTAAAATATTTTACTCATTTATCCTCTAGAAGTCTACAATTGTCTACTGAGGTATGTTTAAAATGTGCCTGCTGCCAGATATGAAATGTATTATTTAAATATTAGTATTGTTATTTGGTTTAATGTTATTCAATGTGCAAATATTATTATATCCATGTGTCCAGCTCACGGTCCAATAGCAACTTTTTTAAGTCAATTAACATTTTTTCTAAGGCCCTTACTACCAGTATTTCTGAATAAAAATTTAAAGGGCAACTCCACTTTCATGGGTAAAAGACAATAGCAACTAAAGAAAAAATAATACAGTAAACACAGTTAATGAGCGTTTCGCAGTAACACAGTTAATGAGCGTTTCGCAATACGAGCACTGTTTTAAAAAAAATCCTGACTTGGTTTGAGGTGGAGGGGTGCCGGAGCCGAGTGGAGCCAATCGGAGCCGTTTGGAAATGCTTGGAAAAACTCAGAAAAACTGCGTTCCCGAAGCCTTTCCAAAGTTTTATGAGTTCAGCTGTCCCTGGGCCTTTCCGAGTGTTTCTGAGGCTCTCCGACACCCCCCACCTCTGGCCACAATTGCGGTATGGCATGCCATAGAAGTCAATGCGGAACAAATTATTTTAGTTTCCATTGACTTCTATGGGGAAACTCGATTTGATATGCAAGTGCTTTGGATTACGAGCATTCTCCTGGAATGGATTATCCTCACAATCCAAAGTTCCACTGTATAGTGTATACAATTGCTACACACGTCATATTGTAATTGCATGTTAATAAAATGACCTTTCCATTTCAATCTGCAGTGCTGTAATTTTCTGAAAATACAATATGGCTACCTGTAGGTGTTCTGTATACAGAATGTGCACAGAATGCCCTCCCCCCAGAAACATAATGTTCTGCTTGTGTGATTGGCTCACTGATTTTCCTAGAAGTCTGCACTAAGATACAAGTCAGATTTCAGGCATCCCCTGCAACAAAAATGTATTTTTTTGGTGAGATACTCCCAATAGGAAATCACGGCTAAAGGGATGCAAGCTCAGCAGCTTTCCTCATTAGTGCCCTGCAGGTGCAGCAGCTGATTGATAATTCTGAAACCACTCCCATTAGACTCACTATTCAACATGGACACAGACAAACACACAGGGATTTCTTCAGAATAACAAAAGGTAGGAATTCGCACAAAGTTTGTTAAAATCCTTGTAATGTACATAGATCATCCTGGGGGGTGATGTTTTTTTCACAATAAAAGTGGAGTTACTATTTAAAGGTTGTCATCATCTACCATCATCTATCCTTGATAAGTAAGTCCATGCAAAAATGTTATGGAGGTTTCTTAGCTGCATATTTTTTGCAGAAGGATAACACAAACTTCTTTCTCAAACACAATGCAATGATTCCAACTTCCTGACCAACAGGTCTATCTATTATTTATTAGTTTACAAAGCCACACAGTTTTCTCAGAAAGTTTTCCTATAAGTTTTCCTATATGGCCAACACATCAGCCCTCCCACTCTATCTCTGACTCGATTCTAGAGCCTGATTGAGACAGGACTCAAATGTTCTGTCCCTCTACTTCTTGATCTTTCTTTGTGCCTTTTATCAAACAAATCTCTACACTACGGGCACAACATACACCAGTTTGGAATATCCATGTCTTTATGGATTTAGGTTTGTGCACTGGTGTGCAGTCATGTTGGAATAGGAAGGGGCCATCCCCAAACTCTTCCCACAAAGTTGGGAGCATGAAATTGTCCAAAATGTTTTGGTATGCTGATGCCTCAAGAGTTCCCATCACTGGAACTAAGGGGCCAAGCCCAACCCTGAAAAACAACCCCACACCATAATTCCCCCTCCACCAAATGATTTGGGCCAGTGCACAAATCAAGGTCCATAAAAACATGGATGAGCGATTTTGAGGTGGAGGAACTTGACTGGTCTGCACAGAGTCCTGACCTCAACTTGATAGAACTCAGCCTGATAGAACCCGGGAAGTTTTAGAGTGGAGACTGCGAGCCAGGCCTTCTTGTGCACATCAGTGCCTGACCTCAGCGGATCGGCCCTGGGGTCAGCTACTAGGAGTCTACAGGCAATAATGATGACTAATGTGATATGAAAAACAAACTTGTCCACCGCCCTCATCTATAGCTGGCCATCACAGTAAGCAGCATTGGAAGGCTGAAACAGATAACAACACAGGCCTGGGGAATGCCCAGGAAAAACCAAGCCTACTTACCGACCAGCTTGCAGACAACCAATTAACCCATCTAACAGTATGCATTAAAAACAGGGGTTTTGTCCGCACGCATTTGCAAACACATGCGTGAGCCAGCTTGATATCTGCAGTGTGAGATCCATCATCTAAGGCACTCCTACTGCTAGTCCTAACAGAGTTAGAGTGAGACTTGGCATTGCCACACCTGTGATGTTGACTGCTCTCCTAAGGGCTTGCCGGAGAAGATGCTGCACCTGAGGATCTGTAGTGCAAGCATCTCCCTGCTGCTGCTTCATCCATTTTTTTAGGTGATTATCTGTGATTATCCTCTTCGGATTTTTTAATACACCTCTCACCCCAGTGAGATTATAATTCATCAAAGAGACAGTTCTAACTTGAGGCATTCCTCTTCCAAGATAGCTGTCTCCACACAGAGACACAGTGTAAAACAAGGCATGGTAAGTCTATAATTGAGGAAAGGGTCAGCTACTGGGAGTCTACAGGCAATAATGATGACTAGTCTCTACTTACCTTTCTTGGGAACAGCTTCTACAGTACATGTCCTCTTTAAGGCATGCTAGCTGGCCGTTAAAGTGGAAGTAAAGTCATTTTTCTGATTTGTACCTACAGGTTACCCTAAAATAAGGCTTACCTGTAGGTACAGTGAATCTCCTAAACCTACACGGTTTAGGAGATATTCACACTGAATGTAGCTGGTGAGGTCACCGTCGCATGTGCTCTGAAGGGACGGCATACCCATGCTGTCCCTTCAGAGCTTCGTTACTCCGCACGCATGCTCGGGAGTGACATCATTACAGTGTGGCCAATCAGACAGCCGGAGCATGCAAATTCGGAAAGGAAGACCAGGTAAAGGTGGAAGTGCCTTCAGCGGTAACAGCGTGCCGCTGGAAGGCTTCATTCTAAAGTAAGTATATCATAATGTGCTAGTACATAATGCGCATACTAGCACATTGTGCAATTGTCCTACAGGGTTAAACAAAATGCAGTTTACTACTGCTTTAAAGCTAAAATGATCATATTGACTGAGAGGCCACTCTAGCATGCCTTATGCACACTATAAAATGCATTGAGTGCTCCTACAGCATGACGAAGCAGGTCTAAAGAGTCTCTTGTACATAGATCCTCTCGATGCTGAGTGCCTTCATTTCTTTTATGTACTGCAAACAGAAATGAAGCAGTTACATTTTTGAACCACTGAGAAATCTTCTAGATCCCAGTCTATTTTCATTGTCAACTAAAAATAAATTTTCATTTCCAAAACTCTGGACCCTGAGCAACGGTCTTAGAAAGAGGTCACCGTTCTGTGGAAATCATGATGTCACTGGGCCCGCAATCCTCGATCCTCAGTCGTATATTTCTAACAACCTTTGCCAACTTACTCACCTGCAGAAATAGACTTTCATAAGGCAGCTGGCAGAGGGATGAATTGCTTTAGTTGCTCTCTCAAGTTACTGCAAAGCCTAAATTCGAGTCATGCCAGACCACTTAGCTTGGACACAGAGCCATTAATCGTGTAGGAAAATAGAACAACATGCCGCCAGGTGTAAATGGAAATTCTTTCATTAAAGGGAAATGGTTATTCAGTGCAAAATGCAAGTTATTTGTGCCAGCTTCTAACTCTTCGCATGTAGGGTATATTAGCCACATTTGGCTTCATACATGCAGTTTGATCACTTTTCTTTTACTCTCTTCCTCATATCTTCTATTCTCTATAAAAGTGTTTCTCAACTCCAGTCCTTGAGGTGCCCCAACAGGTCATCTTTTCAGGCTTACCATTATTTTGCACAGGTGATTTGATCAGTTTTACTGCCTTAGGGTCCTTTCACACGTGCGGACCATTCGTCCGTTTTTTCATACGTCTGTTTACGGACTGCAATGCTTTCCAATGGGATAGCGTACGTTAGCGGATGAGCATCCGCTAACGTCCGTTAACATCCGTCTCCGTTAAGCTCCGTTTTTTTGAACGGAAGAAAACCCTATTTTTCTTCCGTCAAAAAAACGGAACGGACGAAAAACGGATGTTAGCGGACGATCCGTTTAACATCCGATCCGCTAACATTCGTTTTTCATCAAAATATGTAATAAAAATAAAGTTCTAACAAAAAAAAAAACGGATGAAAAAACGGATGACAACTGATGAAAAACGGATGTAAAATGGATGAAAAACGTATGACAACTGATGAAAAACGGATGAAAAACGGATGAAAAACGGATGACAACTGATGAAAAACGGATGTAAAATGGATGAAAAACGTATGACAACTGATGAAAAACGGATGAAAAACGGATGAAAAAACGGATCAACTGATGATAAAAAACTGATCTAAAAAACGGTCCGCACATGTGAAAGGACCCTTAGTAATTACGACAGCCGTTTCATCTGAGGGAAATCCTGAAAACATGTCCTGTTGGGGCACCTGGAGGACTGGAGTTAAGAGTGATCTATAAAATAATAAAAACTTAAGGGAAGACTTAAATGCAGTGGCAGCTTCTTCATTAGGGACGCTGCCCCCATAAACCATTCACCTGACTCCTAATCTACATGCGGGGTGCCGGACACATGGAATTCAATGTTTGTTTGCTTTTTTGAAGCACATGATTAGAGCCTGAGGCTCTAATTGGCTTAAAAAAAAAGGGTGGGCTCGGGGCACAGAGCACTGTGCCCTGAGTCCACCCAGTTGTGTGACAGTAGCAAATAAATGTTGGCTATTGTCTTTCTGCTTCTCCTCCCGGCCAATCAGGAAGCGGGTCCTGAGACCCGATTGACCAGGGATTCTTAGGACTCCCGGCCAATCGGGTCTCAGGACCCACTTCCTGTTCGGCTGGGAGGAGAAGCAACAGCCTCGTTCTTCCCTCTTTCGATTGCCGCCTTCACTTCCTGGGGGTAGAGGGGGGTGTGGTGTGTGTGTGCGTGAGTGAGGGGGGCAGGTTCCTTTGCCGCCCCCCAAAAAATTATTAAGCTTCAGCCGACACTGCTTAAATGATATCTAAATTCAAGAACAAAAATGTATTATATTGAAGCTTACTAGTACTTACATATGGTGGGTGCATTCGTTTCCTTCTTTTATAGGCTACAGCTACAGGGAATCCCTTTTGATCCTAGCTAGTTTGGGCACTACAAAGCAATGTCTCTCTATGTAATGAAGATAATGGGAGGGGGATGTGTTTGTAGTCCAAGTTGAGGGAGCAGTCTAGGGTGACAATGCTTCTCCACCACAGATGCAGTGAGTGTTGTCACCATAGGATAGGAAGCATGTTTCAAGAACAATTACCAGGTGAAAATAATGGAAAAAAAGCCAGATAAAAAAAAAATGTAATGCAGCCACTGTATCTAAGGACTAATAGTCAGCAATGTATTTCAACCAACACAAGGAGCCAATTAGTTAATATACTGACAAGTACCATGCTGATAGAAGTAGAGCACACAGTGACAGAGAGATACGCTATCCATGGTGCTGCTTCTCCCTCACTGTCCAGTTACAGACTATGGGAGGGTACATGACAACCTTCACTCAGAGGAAGTGGGTTGAATGATGCTGGTCACCATTAAATCCCGATTAATCACTTGAAGACCAAGCCTTTTCTGGCACTTTTTATTTACAAGAAAAAAAAAATTGTTAAAAATTACTTAGAACCCCCAAACATTCAATATATTTTTTTGCAGAGACCCTAGAAAATAAAATGGCAACTGTTGGAATTTTTGTTTTACGTCACGTGGTATAAATGCATGTAGAGGAATTTAAAACACATTTTGTTTTGGAAATAACTCACTTTAATGAATTTTAACACACAAAAACACAATATATAACCCATTTTTTACATCCGCACTAGACTGGAAGTGACGTCATGAAGTGACGCCGCTCTGTTCCTCCAAGATCATAGAGGTGATCAGAGGTGATCTGGTCTCTGTTCACCTCTATAGCCAGCCACGCAAACCGTTGGATCATTTACTGGTCTCGCCGGTAAATGTGGTAAGTCTGAGAAACCCCGGCGAGAAACACCCCCTCTCTCTCGGATCACTTTCATAAGATAGACAATCGCTGGCTGAAAAAACAAAAATATCAGGGTTTTGGCTAATAGCTTTAGCCATAACCCCCGGTAAACCACTTGCAAACGCCAACGTATATATACATATTGTAGTCTCTAGCTCCCTGCTCTCTAGCGCCCTTGTTACCTCCTCGCCTTTTATGACTTCTCCAGAGCTGCTCCCATCCTCTGGAACTCCCTGCCCCGGTATGTTCGATCTGCCCCTACCCTGTCCACCTTTAGGAGATCCCTAAAATCTCATTTATTCAGGGAAGCCTATCCCACACCCACCTAACAACTGTCCCCGAGCCACCCCCAAATCATTCTCCGCCGCTATTACCTTTTGTACCACCACCCCCTCCCTTTAGAATGTAAGCTCTACCAGCAGGGCCCTCCTGTCCCTTCTGTATTGAACTGTACTGTAATTGTGCGGTCCCCCCTCTACATTGTAAAGCGCTGCGTAAACTGTTGGCGGGCGCTGTATAAATCATGTGTAATAATAATAATAGTCGTCAAGTGGATATTAAGGACATCTTATGGCAGAAAAAAAGTACTGTAAGTACTGTATTTATCGGCATATAGCGCGCCCCGGCGTATAGCGCGCACCCCCAACCTGGAAGGGAAATTTCAGGGAAAAAAGAAAATACTTACAGTTTGAATGCCCCTCGTCAGTGTCTTGCCTGGCGTCCATCGGCGGCCTTGTCCGGTCCGGCGTCCGTCTGCGGCCCTGGTGGTGTCCTCCCCGCTTCTCCCGCGCTGTTTCTGAGTCGATCCCCGCTTCCCGCGCTGTGTTTGAACGCTGCTGGGACGACGGCGCGGCTATTCGTTTATAGCCGCTCCGTCGCGATCGCTCCCCGGAGCTGAAGAACGGGGAGAGCCGTATGTAAACACGGCGTCCCCGTGCTTCACTGTGGCGGCGCATCGATCGTGTCATTTCCTTTATAGGGGAGACACAATCGATGATGTCAGACCTACAGCCACACCCCCCTACTGTTGTAAACACACACTAGGTGAAGCCTAACACGTTCAGCGGCCCCTGTGGTTAACTCCCAAACTGCAACTGTCATTTTCACAATAAACAATGCAATTTAAATGCATTTTTTGCTGTGAAAATGACAATGGTCCCAAAAATGTGTCAAAATTGTCCGAAGTGTCCGCCATAATGTCGCAGTCAAGAAAAAAATCGCTGATCGCCGCCATTAGTAGTAAAAAAAAAAAAATAATAAAAATGCAATAAAAATATCCCCTATTTTGTAAACGCTATAAATGTTGCGCAAACCAATCGATAAACGCTTATTGCGATTTTTTTTAACAAAAATAGGTAGAAGAATGCGTATCGGCCTAAAATGAGGAAAAATTTTTTTTTTATATATATATGTTTTTGGGGGATATTTATTACAGCAAAAAGTAAAAAATATTGCATTTTTTTCAAAATTGTCGCTCTATTTTTGTTTATAGCGCAAAAAATAAAAACCGCAGAGGTGATCAAATAATGTGGGGAAAAAAGGACGTCAATTTTGTTTGGGAGCCACGTCGCACGAGCGCGCAATTGTCTGTTAAAGCGACGCAGTGCCGAATTGTAAAAACGCCTTTGGGCATTTAGCAGCATATTGATCCGGGGCTTAAGTGGTTAATGGGCTAATAATTTGTTTTATTTTTGACTGGAGCTCTGTTTTAAGTAAGAGAACATTTTTTACTTCCGCAAAGCTTCATTGTCTCCTGGATAACGTTAGCTGCTCACTGATTAATTCCACTTGTTGCCTGGAAATTGTGCTTTTACTCTTAACAGAGAGAGGAACTATTAACATGTATTCCCCTTAATAAGAATATGGTGATGATTTACCTTACCTGGCGAAGATTTTCAAATCATTTCTAGGTAAGATATTAGGCTGGCTTGCAATATTAGTGCTACGAGATGGAAAGTCATCTGATCCTGCCATATACATTACTGTAAAAGCATTCCTGTACTTCTGAATTCCAGCATTGAAGTCCTTTCTTTTCTAAAATTGCAAAAATATGTTTTCATTGATGAACTATGCAGTGATTTTTCCACAGATCCCCGCTTCCCTAAACTTTTATTAATAGGTCTTTAAGCATCGTGATGGTAAAGCGGTCAAGGAGTAATATGTTAAATAACTTTTCCAATTAACCTCCAGATTTTTAAACAATCTGTAAATGGAATATATCTGCTTTCATTAAATAAAGATCAGGTTGGAGATGGTGGATTAAGCGCACAGATTTATCCAGTTCTTGATTGCAGTATTAATCATGCTTATAAAGATAACTACTTCAGCATATTTGGCACATTCTGTACAACACTTCAAGGGTAGCTCCAGCCAAGCAGCTAAGTGCACAGTTGAATTATGTACAGTATTACAGACTGATTTTTCCTGCTTAAGGATGTGTAAAGTAAATACATTATTTTGTCAAAAGTATTGGGACGCTTGCCTTTACACGCACATGAATTTTTTTAATGGCTTCCCAGTCTTAGTCCATAGGGTTCAATATTGAGTTGGCCCACCCTTTGCAGCTATAACAGCTTTAACTCTTCTGGAAGGCTGACCACAATGTTTAGGAGTGTGTCTATGGGAAGGTTTGACCATTCTTCCAGAAGTCCATTTGTGAGGTCAGGTACTGATATTGGACATGAAGGCCTGGCTTGCAGTCTCCACTCTAATCCATCCCAAATGTGTTCTGTCGGGTTGAGGTCAGGACTCTGTGGAGGCCACTCAAGTTCCTCCACCCCAAACTCGCTCATCCATGTCTTTATGGACCTTGCTTTGTGCACCGGTCCAAATCATTTGGCGGAGGGGGGATTATGGTGTGGGGTTGTCTTTTAGGGGTTGGGCTTGGCCCCTTAGTTCCAGTGAAAGGCTCTCTTAAGGCGTCAGCATGTCAAGAGATTTTGGACAATTTCATGCTTCTAACTTTGTGGGAACAGTTTGGGGACAGTCTCTTCGTGTTCCAACATGACTGCACACCAGTTCACAAAGCGAGGTCTATAAAGACATGGGTGAGCAAGTTTTTTTTGGGGGGGGGGGACTTGACTGGCCTACACAGAGTCGTGATCTCAACCTGATAGAACACCTTTGGGATGAATTAGAGCAGAGACTGCAAGCCAGGCCTTCTCGTCCAACATCAGTACCTGACCTCACAAACGCCCTTCTGGAAGAATGGTCAAACATTCCCATAGACACAATCCTAAACCTTATGGACAGCCTTCCCAGAAGAGTTGAAGCTGTTATAGCTGCAAAGGATGGGCCAACTCAATATTGAACCCTACAGACTAAGACTGGGATGCCATTAAAGTTCATGTGAGTGCAAAGGCAGATCAGGATTTGTTCCAATAAAGGATTAGAAAAATATTTTGTGGTAAAAAGCAGTGGAGTTGCAGGGTCTTTTTGGGTGTTAATCTTAGTCATTAGTGTTTTGGCTTTAGCTAACACTTATGCCTTGTACACACGATCGGAATTTCCGATGGGATAAAATACGATGGAATTTTCTGTCGGAAATTCCGTTCAAGCTCTCTTGCATACACACTGTCAGACCAAATTCGGACCGTCCAAAACACGGTGACGTAAAACACTACGATGAGCCGAGAAAAAATAAGTTCAATGCTTCCAAGCATGCGTCGACTTGATTGGAGTTCCACACAGAAGATCGGAATTTCCGATAGGATTTTTTTCCATCGGAAAAAAATAAAACATGTTCTATTTCTAAACTCCGATGGGAAAAAAAGTCAGATGGGGCCCACACACAGTTGGAATATCCGATGAAAAAATTCAGTCTGACTTTTTTCATCAGAGATTCTGATCGTGTGTACAAGGCATAAGAGCTCCATGACGAAGCCTGTAGGAGGGTGAAACACGTCAGCAGGGTGTGGCTTGTGAGAAGACAAGCTGAAGCTGATCCTCTGTACACTGTGACACCGTTTGCTGGTGTTCAGCTCATTTTCCCTTTTGGCTGACTCAAGGGACATGAAAAAAATAGGGAGGATCTATCTAGGACTAAACTAACTACTGTGTTTCCCTGAAAATAAGCCTGGGTCTTAAATTTATTTTGGACACCAAAAACACACCGCATTTGCAATAAAAATGATCATCACCTCAATCTAGAGACATGCCTCTCTTTGATAGAGGACTGGATGACAAAGAGTTATCTTAAACTCAACGGAGAGAAAACAGAACTTCTCCTGTTTCACGCCAAGCGTATGAATCAACCTACAACAACTTGGACCCCCCCGCCCATTCTGGGCAAAATCATCACCCCTAGCGCCAAAGTCAAAAGTCTCGGTGTCATCTTTGACTCTCACATGACATTGGACGCACAAATAGGGTCAGTAGTCAGCGGATCTCACCATCTGCTGCGCCTACTACGCAGACTTACTCCTTTTATTCCCAAGGAAGACATAGCGGTCGTGGTGGGAGCTATTGTAAACTCAAGATTGGACTATGCAAATGCCCTTTACCTCGGACTCCCCAAGTACCAAATCGCTCGTCTACAAGTAGTTCAAAATACGGCCGCTAGACTTGTGACTGGGAAAAAACCTTGGGAATCAATCTCACCTTCACTGAGAACCCTTCACTGGTTACCAGTAAAAGACAGAATCACTTTTAAAGCACTCTGTCTAACGCATAAGTGTATCTATGGGAATGCTCCCAATTATCTATGCGAAAAAATAAAAGCTCATATTCCCAATCGCATTCTGCGATCCACCAATCAAAATTTCCTCCAGATACCCAAAGCCAGATACAAGTCCAAAGGAGAAAGGAGATTCGCGGTCCAAGGGCCTAGACTATGGAACGCTTTACCAATCAGCATTCGGTTGGAGGAGAATCACTTAGCATTCAGGAGAAAGATCAAGAAGCATCTCTTTTGATACCAAAGGAGACAGGAACAACAAGCGCCCAGAGGTGATTAAGTTTGCATGTGCTGCGCTATATAAGTTTTCATTCATTCATTCAAGACTTATTTTCAGGGTAGGGCTTGCTATGCAGGAATCCCCAGTTTGAACATACCAGTGAAAGAATCATATGATGCAAAAGTTGCTGCTGCAAAACAACTGTGCAAACACCGTTACTGTATATCCCCAGCCCCAGGCTGTCTTCTCTGCTCTGAACAGTGCAGGGGGGGGCGCAAGATCCCCTGCTGACACTTCCATGGCCAGCCCCAAGCTGTGTTCCCCCACTCTGAACACTGCAGGGAGGGGGGCCGAGATCCCCCACCGACAGCCAGGAGATCAGAGACACACACACAGAGCACACTGCACACCGCCGAAACAGAGGATTATACCGCGTTTCCCCAAAAAGCACACAAGCACTTCAAACTAGGACTTATTTTCGGGGTGGGTCAGGGTAGGTCTCATTTCCGTGGAAACACGGTAGGACTAAACATAAGGCAAGGGCAGAGGAAGATACCAAATCACATAAGCAAACAAGTTGTAGTGGCCCTAAACCACCACTAGTGGTCAGCATACATCAAAGCAATAGTATCGTGTTGCAAAGCAATACAACATAGAAAAAAATACATGCAGGTAGAACAGAACAAAGTAAAATCTGCCCAATGGGACATAGACAGCATCTGTTATTTTTACATTTGTAAAAAACGATCTCTAAAATTTCCCCAAATTTCTGGGGAAATGGAAACAGAATTTTGCATATTCCTATTCATAACTTGTAACTATCACTTCACACAATTCTATAGAGAAAAATGAAAGGAGGATAAGCTTCCCAGGGCAAACAGGGACACCTCAACTACACGCAACTATGGCCATAAGAAGTATTTTCCGCAATATGGTTGGGACTGTACTACACGGGGAAGGGCAGCTAGTGTTACATGTTTGCAGTAAACACAGTTTATGTAAAAGTGGCTGCTTTAGAAAAACACCTCCATGATTTAAACTGCTGTATTCCAGGTAGGTTTCCCTAGGAATAGAATTGCATCTGCAGCCCATCAGCCCAACAAGGATTTATCCTTCACCTTACCCTGTGAAAGTAAAGTAACAGCAGCGATACAGGAAACCAATAAAATATACTTTTCCTCCGCTAGAAGGAAATGTTGTAGATCTAAGCCAGACCTGCTTTATATGATACCCCAAGCATCATTTCTCTCCTAATAAAATTAGAGAAAGAATAGCATTTAAATGTTCTCTTTTATTTTGTTCTCTGTCCACGGGGAGTCTTTAAATAGGTGATAGTAACTCATTTTACATATTTGTAGGAAGATACTGGAGTGTTTGCTACATAAACTGCTTTATGTAAAGTATAACGCCACCTTATGGGCAAAAAAACAAAACAAAACATACTAAACAATATCAGCTGGGATTTTAAGAAATGAAAAGATATATGGAGTTACCTCTTCTGGAGTATTTCTGTACTTGACGTTGCTTCCACCTAATTAAGATGCCTATCCCTTATTTGTTATAAGGTGTGAACTATGAGCCCATGTGGGTGGCATGACTAGAGTTACCACATTTCTAAACTGCCATTCACTGACCCCACCCCCCAAAAAAATATGGTTATTGATAAAAAAAAATTGCCACATCCCGCAAAAGTGAAGGGCTTCAAGTCCCAGCATGAACCCCTGAGATCTAAGGATGTGACGCCTCCCTAACATTGAAGGATTACAAGTCCCAGCATGAACCCCTGTGGTCTAAGGGTGGGACCCCATAGATTTCACAGGTTCATGCTGGGACTTGTAGCTTTTCACTAGTTGGGGGGGTAGGGGGGATGTCACATTTTTAGCTCAAAAACTGTCAACAAAATTGCCAAGTGTATAGATAGCACAAGGGGTGGGGTGCAGCAGCTTACCTGGAAGCTGCCGCCCCAGAGTCTCCACCTGTTTCAGGAAGCTCTGTGGAAATGCACGGTTTGAGATTCCAACCATTTATGGGCAGGCTGAATGTACCCAGTTGACCGATCGTTGGGTACAACCAGCCTGCTGGATTCGCTTAAGATTCGCTTGCTATAGCCACTAGCGATAATCACTGTCTTCTCCCAGCCAGGACACCCTACACTGCCTCCCCACCGGTGCTAAACTACTTAATAGCTATAGCAGAAAGAGGACGGAGCTACTGGGCAGGAAGCATTCAATAGACTGAGTCAGGCAGCACTGCACTGTGGGAACTGTAGTCCAAAGGAGAGAGACTACTGTAATCAAGAGGTTTTGAACTGCATCTCCCAAAGGGAAATTGCCCGGAGGAGGGAAAAGAGTACCATCATTGCTGTATAACGGCGGCGTGAGTAGGATTCGGAGTGCTGTGTCCAGGTGTGCCAACAGCCAGAGTGACCTGGTTGCAGAGCGTGGACTAATCAATGTGTGTGAATGGATGGTGAGCTGCAACATTGCTGGGACTGTTGAGCTGCTGCTGTGGGGATCTATAATTTTCTGCTAGAAAGACTGAGTCCTTTAGGAACTGACCATACAGCCATCTAGTAGAACTATTCACTAATACCACTACAATGTTATGTTGTATTTTATTCTTCTGTTCACTCTATAAAAATTTGTGAAACAAAAATAAATAAAAATAAAAGAACTATTCACTAATTCACCCCATACCATCAGAGATGCAGGCCTTTGAACTGATCACTGAGAACGAGTCAGAATGTCCCGATCCTCCTAAGTCCGGGGGTAACGGCACCCATGGTTACAAAAAAGAATGTCAAATTTCGATTGGTCTGACCACAGAACAGTAGAAGTCCTAGTAGGACGAAACATGTCGGTCCAGGTACACCACTCCCCATATTGCTTTTATTTGCACTGGGATCACTTTTATTCTATATTATGTATGTTGGTTTCTTTTCTTTCCATGTTCTGTGGATGAAAGTTTTTTGGGTTTCTCCATTGGGTCTTTACTACCCCTTAAGGGGGAATTGTTTACCAGAACCCATTCAGTAGTCTTGGATTTCTCGTGAATCTTCCCTGGTTGTTTGATCCATCTACACGATTGAGATTCCAACACTTGATCGAACTTCAGTTGGGAATTACCGGGTCCATTGGCTCTATTCATGGCTAACACCACCCGGATACCAGTGAGGCGTACCCCAAGTTCTTTGGGATTCCTGTGACCGCTCGGTCCACTTGCCAATTGGGAATATCCATGCTTGATTGGTCCGTTGTCATTGACAGTCGGGACCAACGGTTCCGGTAAGCGTGTTTAAGAACTTTCCATGGGATGGTTCATAAGGCTTCTTAACATCTTCAACTGTGATTTTTTTCATCCATTCATGATGGACATTTCCACCTTATTTGTTTAACCTGTGGACTTATTATCATTCAATTTTTTTCCACTTTTTTTCACTCAGTTGGGTGTATATTGTTTAGTGATTTATATTTATTTCACTATCTAACATTTAGCGCTACATACTCACTCTGACCACAGAACAGTTTTCCACTTTGCCAAATGTGTTAACAGGCGGTGATTTTTGGAAGTATTCCTGAGCCCATGCAGTGATGTCCATCACAGAATCATGTCTGTTTTTAATGCAGGGCCATCAGAAGGCCCAGAGATCACAGGCATCCAATATTGCATTTCGGTCTTGTCCCTTGCTCACAGAGATTTCTCCAGATTCTAAGGCCTGGTACACACGATAGGACCGTATCCGCGGATAAATCCTCTGTGGATTTTAATCCGATGGAGTGTACACACCATCGGATCGAAATCCGTGCCAAATTCCCATCGCGGTGACGTGTCGCGCCGTCGCCGCGATGATGACGCGACGACGTGCGCGACGCTGTCATATAAGGATATCCACGCATGCGTCGAATCATTACGACGCATGCGAGGGATGGGTTCAGACGGATCGATCCGGTGAGTCTGTACAGACCACCGGATCGATCCGCTGGTGCCGATTCCAGCGGATAGATTTGTAAGCATGTCTACAAATGTTTATCTGCTGGAATTCGGAAATATCCGCGGATAAATATCCGCTGGAACGTACACACCAGGGGATCTATCCGCTGAAACCGATCCGCTGAGATTTTTCAGCGGATGGATCCTCTCGTGTGTACGGGGCCTAAGAATCTTCTGAAGATATTGGGCCAGATCCACAAAGAAGTTACGTCGGAGTATATCTATTGATACGCCGCGTAACTTCTAGGATGCTCCGGTGTATCTTTGTTTTGTATCCACAAAACAAGATACGACTGAATGTGGGCTTGATCCGACTGACGTACGTCTTAGTACGCCGTCGGATCTTAGGTGCATATTTACGCTGGCCGCTAGGTGGCGCTTCCGCTGATTTCCGCGTAGAGTATGCAAATTAGCTAGATACGCCGATTCTCAAACGTACGTCCGCCCGGCGCATTTTTTTACGTCGTTTACGTAAGGCTTTTTTCGACGTAGCGTTACCCCTGGGTCTATGAGGCGTACGCAATGTTAAGTATGGACGTCGGGACAGCGTCAAATTTTCTAGCGTTTGCGTAAAACTTTTGCGAATAGGGCTTTGCGCAAATTACGTTCACGTCGAAAGCATTGAATATTTGCGACATGATTTCGAGCATGCGCACTGGGAAACCCCCACGGACGGCGCATGAGCCGTTAGAAAAAACGTCATTTACGTGGGGTCAAGATGAATTAACATAAAACACGCCCACATCTTAGTCATTTGAATTGCGCGCCCTTACGCCGACACATTTACACTACGCCGCCGTAACTTACGGCGCAAATTTTTTCTGGATACAGGAACTACGCTTTAAGTTACGGCGGCGTAGTGTATCTGAGATACGCTACGCCTGCCTAAAGATAGGCAGATCTTTGTGGATCTGGCCCATTATGTATTGTAGATGATGATATATTTAAAGTCTTTGCAATTTTACATTGAGGAACATTATTCTGAAATTGTTCCACAATTTTTAGATGCAGCTTTTCACAGACTGGTGAACCTCTGCCCATCTTTACTTCTGAGACACTCTGACTCTCTAAGATGCTCTTTTATTAACCAATCATGTTGCTGACCTGTTGCCAATTAACCTAATTAGTTGCAAAATGTTCATCCAGCTCTTCCTTGTTAGTACCACTTACTTACCAGCTTTTTGTTACCTTGTCCCAACTTTTTGAGACATGTTGCTGCCATCAAAATCAAAATGAACTTTTTTTGTTCTTAAAATGGCCCATTTTCTCAGTTTAAACATTTGATATGTTTTCTGTTTCTATTGTGAATAAAATATGAGATTTGCAAATCATTGCATAGTTAAATTATATTGTCAAAGGTATTGGGATGCCTGCCTTTACCCGCACAATAACTTTAATGGCATCCCAGTCTTAGTCCGTAGGGTTCAATATTGAGTTGGCCCACCCTTTGCAGCTATAACAGCTTCAACTTTTCTGGGAAGGTTGTCCTCAAGGTTTAGGAGTGTGTCTATGGGAATGTCTGACCATTCTTCTAGAATCCCATTTGTGTGGTCAGGCACTGGACGTGAAGCCCTGGCTCGCAATCTCCACTCTAATTTATCCCAAAGGTGTTATATTGGGTTGAGGTCAGGACTCTGTGAAGGCCAGTCAAGTTCCTCTACCCCAAACTGGCTCCTCTATGTCTTTCTGGACATTGCTTTGTACACTGGTCCAAATGATTTGGTGGAGGGGGGATTATTATGTGGGGTTGGGCAAAGGCTTGGCCCCTTAATTCCAGTGAAGGGAACTCTTAAGGCACTGGCATACCAAGACATTTTGGACAATTTCATGCTCCCAACTTTGTGGATCGCCCCTTACTGTTCCAACATGACTGCACACCAGTGCACAAAGCAAGGTCCATAAAGACATAGGGTGAGCGAGTTTGGTGTGGAAGAACTTGAGAGTCCTGATCTCAACCCGATAGAACACCTTTTGGATGAATTAGAGCGAAGGCTGTGAGCCAGGCCTTCTCGTTCAACATCAAAGCCTGACCTCACAAATGCGCTTTTGGAAGAATGGTCAAACATTCCCATAGACACACTCCTAAACCTTGTGGACTGCATAGCTAACTTGTCTCTATAATGATCTTTTATTTGGTTCCTAAAGGGATTGCAACATCATGATCATAATTTCTTTGACTGTATCTAACTACCTAGTTGCTGGTAGTCCTCTTCCTTACTTTTCCTATACTAGCTAGAATAGCATTAAGTAATTAATTATTTTGCATTGTTTAAACTTTTTACCTTTTCTGTTCTAGGTTTGTACATCTGCATTCATAAGGAACATTGTTGTTTTTTTAGCAATACATTTTTCTTTTCGCGTAAGACTTTTACAGATGAAAATGACATTGTTCAAAATTTTTCAAAAATGAGAACTTAATCTCAACGGGGAAAAATGTGTTTCCAAAGCAGGAAGCTAGAAAAATAAAAGGAATGTTGCACGTAAAAAGCTGTCAATGTAATAGCCTGGGAGCTGAAAACAGATGTGGAATATTGACACATAACATGAGTATTGTATCACTGCAATCACTTTTATAGTCTTTTCTTTGTCAAGCCCTTGGTCAAGAAAACTGGATGAATGAACTGTTGATTTCAATGTGTGATCTTCTGTTATGGGAAGGGGGGGGGGGGGGGGGGGGGACTACATTGTAAGTGAATTAGATGGAATGACCAACAGACCTAAATATATGATGGCCAATTCACTACACTATAAGGTATGTGGTATTTTCATTACTGTGCAGTAGGAAGGTTAAAGCTTAAAGTGGTTGTAAAGGCAGAAGGTTTTTTACCTTAATGCATTCTATGCATTAACTACTTGCCGACCAGCCGCCGTCATTCTACGGCGGCAGGTCGGCTCTCCTGGGCGAGAGCACGTAGTATAAAGTCGGCTCTTAGAGCTCGCCCCCGACTCCCGTGCGTGTGCCCGGCGGGCGCGATCGCCGCCGGGCACACGCGATCGCTCGTTACAGAGCTCGTTACAGAGCGGGGAACGGGAGCTCTCGGTCCTGTCAGCAGGGGAAATGCATGAACAGAGGATCAGTGTTTCCCCTAGTGAGACCACCCCCCCCACAGTAAGAACACACCCAGGGACATACTTAACCCCTTCCCCGCCCCCTAGTGTTAACCCCTTCACTGCCAGTGGCATTTTTATAGTAATCCAATGCATTTTTATAGCACTGATCGCTATAAAACTGCCACTGGTCACAAAAATGTGTCAAAAGTGTCCGAAGTGTCCGCCATAATGTCGCAGTACCGAAAAAAATCGCTGATCGCCGCCATTACTAGTAAAAAAATATATATTAATAAAAATGACATAAAAATACCCCCTATTTTGTAAACGCTATAACTTTTGCGCAAACCAATCAATAAACGCTTATTGCGATTTTTTTTTACGGAAAATACGTAGAAGAATACGTCTCGGCCTAAACTGAGGAAATTTTTTTTTTTTTTATATATTTTTGGGGGATATTTATTACAGCAAAAAGTAAAAAATATTGATTTTTTTCAAAATTGTCGCTCTATTTTTGTTTATAGCGCAAAAAATAAAAACCTTCAGTGTGTAGCAGCCCCCGTAATACTTGCCTGAGCCCCATCTATATCCAGCGATGTACATGAGTGCCTGGGCTAATTGACTGAATCAGCAGTGTGGAGTCATAGGCTGCTGTCAATCAAAATCAGTTAGGCAATCAGAAGAGAGAGGGGGAGGGGCCAGACTGTCTAAATGGACACACGGAGCTGCGGCTAGGCTCAGGTGCCCCCATAGCAAGCTGCTCGCTGTGGGGGCACTCAAAAGGAGGGCGTGGCCAGGAGCACTGAAGAGGGACCCGAGAAGAGGAGGATCCAGGCTGCTCTGTGCAAAACCATTTGACAGAGCAGGTGAGTATAACATGTTTGTTATTTTTAAGGGGAATAAATTTGACTTTAGTATCACTTTAAAGATAAAGTTTAGTCAAATAATAAAAAAATAATAATAATAATCACAAAGGGCCAGATTCACAAAAGAGATACGACAGCGTATCTCCTGATACGCCGTCGTATCTCTGTGTTAGGGCCATCCTAACTATGCGACTGATTCATAGAATCAGTTGCGCATAGCTAGCCCTAAGATCCGACAGGTGTAATTGAATTACACTGTCGGATATTAAGGATGAAATTCTAGGCCGGCCGCTAGGTGGCAAGGCCATTGCGGTCGGCGTAGAATATGCAAATGAATAGTTACGGCGATCCACGAACGTTCGCGCTGCCCGTCGATCTAACTTTACGTTGTTTTCGTCGAGTTACGCCGCATAAAATTAGGGCTGAGCCCTAGTTGTCCTAAGCCATGTTAAGTATGGCCGTCGTTCCCGCGTCGAAATTTAAAAAACAACGTCGTTTGCGTAAGTTGTCCGTGAATGGCGCTGGACGCCATTTACGTTCACGTCTAAACAAATGACGTCCATGCGACGTCATTTAGCGCAATGCACGTCGGGAAATTTACCCGACGGAGCATGCGCAGTACGTTCGGCGCGGGAACGCGCCTAATTTAAATGGTGCCCGCCCCATTTGAATAGGGCGGGCTTGCGCCGAGCGCATTTACGTTACACCGCCGCAGGTTTACAGGTAAGAGTTCTGAGAATCAGGCACTTACGCTGTAAACCTGCAGCGGTGTAACGTAAATCACATACGTTACGCTGCCGTGGAGCAACGTAATTCTACGAGAATCTGGCCCATAGTACATTACTTAATCTGCCCATAGATGGATCGAAATTTGTTTAGTTCAACAATTTACTGTAGAAAGTCAGATTAATACATTGGCACACAACTTCAGAACTTGACAGTAAGGCCCCATACACACATTAGATTTTCTGCAAATTTTTGTCTTCAGATTTACCAAATGTGTAGGCCCCATCTGTCTTTTTCTGTTGGAATTTCCGACAGCAAAAATTTGAGAGCTGGTTCTCAAATTTTCCGACGGGAAAAGTGTGTATGGGGCCTTACAGTGTAGAGCACTTCAGTGCCACCAACCTGAACTCCTAGGGTTGATTTACTATAACTGGGGAGTGCAAAATCTGGTGCAGATATCTGCATAGAAACACCTGCAGTAAAACGTTCTCCAGGATCAAGCAGCCGGCACAACCTGGAGCATACTTGATTACAGGTAAGTGATGTAAGTTGTAGTTTTTTTTTTAGCTAAACTTCAGCTTTCAAGTGGTTGTAAACCCTGGTACACCACTTTTACCTACAGGTAAGCCTACAATTGGGCTTACCTGTAGGCAGGGCTGCTGATAGAGGGGGGACCACCAGTCCTCCTGTAGTGCCACGGGCCCTCCTGTAGGGGGCCCGGGGCTCACAGGGGGCACAAACAGCAGAGGGAATCAGTGCGGTCAGACGAAGGGGCAAATCCAAGATGGCCCATGTGCCTCAGCAGCAGCTGAAAACCGAAAACCTTTCTCTCCCTCCCACCATCTTTCAGCTGCTGCAGGGACACAGCTGCCGGCTGTAACCCTGTATTGTTTTAATCCCTTGTAAAATTGAATACAATTCTTGGGGAAAAATTTTTAAAAAAAATAAAATATTTTGGAAAAATTGTAAAATATTTTTTTTCAAAACATTTAAAAAAAATGTTTGAATTATGAAATTATTTTGTTCAAAAAATGTAAAAAACTATTTAAAAAAGGGCTAATTCACACAGCTTCTATGTTACCTTTGTGTCCACTAAGAATGATTTTAGTATATTTTAAGTGAAAATCTTGGGCCAGATTCACAGCGGACTTACGACGGCGTATCTCCACGTATGCTGTCGTAAGTCCGAATGTGAGCCGTCGTATCTATGCGCCTGATTCTTAGAATCAGTTACGCATAGATTTGGCCAAGATACGAGCGGCGTATGTCTCCTACGCCGTCCTATCTTGGGTGCAATATTTACGCTGGCCGCAAGGGGCGCTTCCGTAGATTTACCCGTTGAATATGTAAATTAGGTAGATACGCCGATTCACAAACGTACTTGCGGCCGCTACGCTGTTTACATAAGGCTTACGTCCGGCGTAAAGTTACCCCTGCTATATGAGGCGTAGGTAATGCAAAGTATGGATGTCGGCAAGCTTATCTTTTTACGTCGTTTACGTAAGTCGCATGTGAATGGGGCTGCGTGTAGGTTACGTTCACGTCACAGGCATTGGGCCTGGCGTATCTTATGGAGTAAATTCGACGTGATACTGAGCATGCGCGCGCATGCGCCGTTCGTTAGGCGCATCATTTACGTGGGGTCACGATTCATTTACATACAACACGCCCCCTACCAGCCTATTTTGAATTAGGCGGGCTTACGCCGGCCAATTTACACTACGCCGCCGCAACTTACGGAGCAAGTGCTTTGTGAATACTGCACTTGCCCGTCCAAGTTGCGGAGGCATAGCGCAAATAGGATACGCTACGCCCACACAAAGTTACGCGCTCGTACGTGAATCTGGCCCCTTGTTTTTATATATTTGAGGGGGTCCTGCCAGGTAGGCTGTATGGGGCCCCATGACTTCCAATAGAAGCCCTGTCTGTAGGTACCTTGAATATCTCCTAAACTTGCACAGTTTAGGAGATATTCAGTATTAGACATGTGCGTTTCCGTTCGTAACTAATGGATTTTTGTACGAATTTGTTAGTATTCGTACATTCGTATCAATTCGAACATCCGAATAGCTGAAAGTACTAAAATACGAAAATTACGGAATTACAAATAAGCAAAATAACGAACAAGCGAAAATACGAACGTATGATTGGCCAAACTTACTATAATACGAAACACCGAAACAGCAAAAGAACGAAAATTACATCTATAACGAACGATTTGCATTCCGTATTTTAAATCCTTTGTCTGTTCATAATTTCGTATATTCGTATTTTCATTCGTATGTTCGTATTTTCATTTGTGTGTTTTGTAAATCCGTTTCTTTGTCTGTTCGTAAATTTGTGTACTTGTATCGTTCTTTCGAATGGGCACTGGGCAGTGTAGTTAGTGAGTGATGTATCTTACTTAATATCTTAGCCAATCAACTTATCTCTTTTGTGCTGAGTCACATTGGACAGTGTAAAGCCTCATACACACGATCGGACTTCAAACAAACTTTTCTGTGGATTTTTGGCCGGACTCTTGTAACCAAAAAAGTTTGTCCGATGGAGCGTACACACGGTCGGATTTTTTGGAAAACGCTCATTTTGAAGTTTGTTGGCAAAAAGTCTGACTGTGTGTACAGGGCTTAAGAGAAAGTCTATCTTAATATGGATTAGCCGCGTGTTGAAAATGAAACTAAAATACGAGATTGCGAATGACCGCGCGCAAAATGTATTTACAAAAGTACAAAATTACGAATCCATTAAACAAAGATTATTATCTAACAAAATTACGAATTTCGAATCAACGAAAATAAATTAGACAGAATTACGAATCATTCAGTATAAACGAAAAAAAAAACTGTTACGAAAATATGAACGGGTCCGAATAGGAAAACTTGCGTCTTACGAAATATGAACGGGTACGAAGAGGAAAACTTGCGTCTTACGAAAATACGAATGGGTCTGAATAGGAAAACTTGCGTCTTACGAAATGATGAATCTTTACGAATCTACAGAACGAGACGAAACGAAACAAAAAAACCCCAATTTTTTTTGTTGTGCACATGTCTATTCAGTATATGAAAATATGAAACGGGCCTGCTGGTGCCTTTCCTTCAGGAGTCGTGCCACGACCAGTGGCTCCTGCGCACGCACAGGAGTGAAGTCATCTTGGCTCTGGCCAATCACAGCGCTGGAGCCGAGAACCCGGAAGTAACTCTGGTGAAAGTTGTCCGTGCTGTACTCGTAGGACCGACGCCGATCCAGGGCATCGTTCTAAGGTAATAATTTCATAATGAGCTAGTATGTGATGCATACTAGCTCGTTATGCCTTTGTCTTGCATGTTTTTTCCCGAGGTTTACAACCTCTTTAAGTGTAAAATTCTATTTAATCCAACACTAAAACATTCTGATAACCTTACCACTTGCACTGTAATGTTTGGCAATATCATTTATTTCCCTGCCTAGTACAGAAAAGTACTTACATCTACTGAAGCACTAGACTTGCCCACGCACTTTGGTTTTATTCATTTCTTTAAGTGTTCTCCCAAGTGTAGATCATAAATCATCTTTCAGAGATAAAACGTTCATATCTGTAGGGCAATGTTTCAATCCATTTAATAAAGCTTCGAAGTAATAGCTGAACGTATATTGTCCTTTATCAGCGGTAGCGCTATCACACTAATGGATAGGAAATTCTCGGGGCCAGGGCTGGAATGCTGTGGAACAGAGAGCCTGTGATTGTTGCCTGGAAAGAAAATACACCGTACTTTGCTAATGTATGGCTTTCCGGAAAAGTGAGCATTCTTTGAGGTGTACATGGGCTCAACAATCTGATATCCTCCATTGCCTGATGGAGCGGAGAAGGTGAACTCAATACTTTAAATGCTCTTTAAATTTCTTTTTTTTAACACTCTTTGTTTTCTTAGAAGTTTATCATGAAACCACTTAAGAATATGAGAAGAGGAACTACAGGGCTTTTATATTTTACATACGACCAGGCCGAATAGTTTTTTTTTCTTTAAATTGAAGAAACAGCAGTTTTATTTTTTTAACTTTTTTTTTTTTTTCTGAACAAATCCATTATCCAAATGTTTCCAAAATCAACAAAAACATTATTACTCCTTATAATCGAGCGAGGCCTATACTCAAAATGTTAACACTTTTCAAGAAAATCACCCCTCACCCCTTCCCCAGAGAATATGAACATTTCAGAAATACCTTACTTCTAGAATTCTGGAATTCCTGGCCCAGCTGGTGCTGATAAATGTAAGAGCATTGGTCACGTGAACTCAGACAGTGTTGATTTATGGCATGATGTTTAGACAGAGTTGTCTAAATCAGTGGGGTTAATTTACTAAAACTGGAGAGTGCAATATCTAATGCAGCTGTGTATGGTAGCCAATCAGCTTCTAACTTCAGCTTGTTCCATTAAAGTATAACTAAATGTAGCGACTACCCTCATTTTCTGGTCTGTCTGATGGTGACTACTATAGGTAGGGAGGGCTGACATAATTCCTCAGGGTGCAGGGTACTGGGCATGGTGGGTGATCAACAAGAAAAAAGGTTGGGTGTCAGTCACTTTTATGCTTTAAACAAGAGAAAAGTTTATAGCAAGGGAAAGAGAATGGGATTGCAGCGGTGCTGGATACAAATAGTACATATAGACAATATACATAAAAACATATTTATTTTATCAGTACAGACATATACAAAAGGGTTCAATTAAAAAAGATTAACAGAGCATATATTGGAAATGGTGGGTCGCTGGTTACCCAATATTTAAAAAGTGGTGGTCACAGGAGAATGTCTTGTCCCAACATGTTTCGCCAAATGTGACTTCCTCAGGGGGTTTATTTTGGGACCACCAGTCTGTAACCCAGATCTGGCATAAATTACAAAACCATATTAGCAAGAGTTGAGATAACAAAATATGATTGGCTGAGAAAGATATGTTTATTCATAACCTGAACTCACTGTAGCTCATCACACTAATTTCAAAGGCAACAGCACCACCTACTGACAAAATGGAGATACCACAGCCAACAGGATTAGGACAGAAGTAATTTGACCACTAAACACTACAAATTAGCCAGGCTGGCTACCACCCAGCACAATTAAATTTATCTGTGGCCCTATTCTAGGACGAGGGTGCTAAAAAAATGATTTTGGGTAGTGGAGATGGATTACACCCTCTGTCAGGTTTGTATTGCTGTCTGTGCCCCATTAGGGAGATTCACTCTCTCAATTTGTTCTGTTTACCATTATCATTGAAAGTAAAAGAAAATATCAACATTTTTGGTTGTCCCCATAAAAGGGGAAATCTTGCAATGGGGACACAAGTTATGGTGCAATGGGGGTTCCCTTAATTTTTGGGGATTTCCTCTCAATTCTTATTTGGCTATGGGACAGGAAGTGAAAGGAAATCATCACAATGGGACAAAGATGGCAGAAAAAAATCTGATAGGGTTCTACTTTAAGCATTGACCTGGAAGCTGATTGGTTTCTATACAGATCTTGATAGGTACAGTGCAGTAAGTGAGTATGGTCATCCTAGGGCAGGAAGATAGTTACGGGGTCACCAGTTTAAAGAAAAGAGAAAAAAGAAGAAGAAAAAAACTGAAAAATAATGCAACCATCACATCTAAGGGCCGGTAAACTGCAATATTTAAAACATTTTGGTTTTGGGTTTAGATACAGTTTAAATTGTTCTCACTTTAACCCCTTCGTGCCTAAGGGTATTATTATTACTACTCATATTATACAGGATTTATATAGCGCCAAAAGCTTGCACAGCGCTTTACAATGTAGAGGGGGACAGTACAATTACAATACAGTTCAACATAGAAGGTACAGGAGGGCACTGCTTGTGGAGCTTAAAATCTAAAGGAATGGGAAGATGGTACAAAAGGTAATAGCTGCAGGGGTGATCTGATGGAGGTGGCCCGGGTACAGTTCTTAGGTAGAAGTGGGGTAGGCTTCCCTGAATAAGTGAGTTTTCAGGGATTGCCTAAAGGTTATCAGGGTAGGAGCTGACCAGACATACTGGGGCAGGGAGTTCCAGAGGATGGGAGAGGCTCTGGAAAAGTCCTGAAGGTGAGAATTGTAGGAGGTAACAAGGGAGTTATAGAGCAGGAGGTCTTGGGAGGAGTGGAAAGAACGATTTGGGTAATATCTGCAGATGAGGTCGGTGGTGTAGATGAAGGCGATGTTGTGCATGGCCTTGTATGTTGTGGTTAGTATTTACATTTTTATATGGTGGGGTAGGGGAAGCCAGTGAAGGGATTGGCAGAGAGGAGCAGCAGTCACAGATCGGTTAGCAAGGTGTATTAGGCCGTGTACACACGATCAGTCCATCCGATGAGATAGGTCCGAAGGTGGATTACACCGTGTTTTTTTCAGGACAAATTGGGCTTTCATTTAGTGATAAATGATAATGGATATCTCCTGTTTTTTTTCTTTATAATTAGCAAAGGAAAACTGGCCCAAAATAGTAAAAAAAAATGAAATAAAATTTAGGTGTATATTGTTTATACTAACATAGCCTACCACCAAAGAACAACCCAAAATAAAGTCTGATTCTCCTGATGATCACAGCGAGAGCACATATGTGTATGTTATTTGCTGTTTGTACCCATAGAATAGCCCAGAAACAATAGTGCACATTTTGCTTTTTTTTCTACCTAAAACACTCTGACACTAACTGACACTGATACTAATAAAAAAAAAAAAAAATCCTACCCAAAATATACTGACCCTGACCTTTTCTTTGACCCTTACTTGATCCAAACACTAACCCTGGCACTGAACTATATCTAGGTATTTTCTTCTTCTTATTATTATTTTTATTTTTTTACACACTTTTTTTCACTCTGCAAGGAGAGGGAAAGATACAATGTATCTTTTCTCTCCACTCACAGAGAGAGAAACACAGGGGCGAGCTTCAAAGTGACTAATCGCTGTGATAGACAATCAGAGGCTATTACAGCAATCAGGTGTCCCAGAACCAGGAGTTCCAGTCCTGAATGTTAGTACAGGGCCAGGAACTCTCGATGAGACCCGGTCTTTGCACTGGGGGGCGCACTGTGCGTTGCATCACAGCACAAAGACTATCACGCATATATGAGGCCCCGTAGCAAAAAGCCAGTCCAATGAGGCCGCACATATGTGTTATGTCGGGGTAAAGGGGTTAAAATCCAGGTAATGAGTTTACCTATTAACTTTTTTTATTGAATAAAGATTTTTTATATACAAATAAAAGCCTATAAAAAAAAAACATAGCTTCATTTAAAGTAAAACAAATATAATAGGGTAATTAAATATTATTCTTTCCTTTTACTGTTTTAAATCTAGATTAGCCAAGACTTTTGTTTGAATAATCCTTTCTAGCAGTGACAGTCTATTGGAGATATCTTTACTTGAGTAATGACAGACAGAATCCCTTCATGGAATTGCTGACTCTTGCACCCATTCCCTTATCACTATTCATAGCTCCCCTGTCTATCTCTATGAGAAGTGATAGTCTTCACAACTCATCATAGTCTAGTCTAACTCTGCCTAGTATCATGATGGCCACTTTTGGATCACAGTATCATTGCGGTTAGAGGAAAAATAATAAATTAAACTAATATGTGCTTTGACCATACCTAGGGCAATGGCAACAGGTTCACTTAAACTGAAGCTTCTTCAGCAACTTATACTTAGCTTCCTTCCCTTCCACACTGTCCCAGTTGCTACCAGGAGAGTGAAGTTAAAAGCGGTAAACTTTGGAATAAAAAAATCTTTCTCTCTGGAAGGTAAAGGCATTACCTTAAAACAAAGCCCTCATTGCTGCAGAGGCTTCTGTCTTCACCCAGTCTTCCTTCTGGATTCGTGGACTGTGGCCGCTTGAATGGCCGAACCGCAATGATGTCACTCTTATGTATGCCCCAGTTGAAGTCCCTCTTGGACAAAATGCGTAGGGTTTGGTTTTCAACATTTTTCATATTGCCCCTTTTTACTATTTGTGATCACTTTTAATGTATACCTGTGGTTTTATTACAATAAAACCTTTATATTTTTGACCTGCACCATTGAGGCTTTGTTTTCCTTTCTTCCCCACATGCTTCTTGGAGCCTTCCAGTTTCATTTTGTCCTATCCCCTAAGGGGTTTATTACTATCCTCCCTCATTCATTTGGGGGCATACATCTTGGATAACTCGGGACACCATTTCCAGGACATCGTGCATCCACGGCCCTCTACTGAAGATCCGTCTCACTCGTTGATCCAGTTTGGGGAAGCCGAGCAGATTGTGCCCTGAGAGTTTCATGTCTATTTGATCTGCTGTCATTGGCAGGCAGATCCACATCTTCTGGTAAGCGCATTCATATCTTCATTGAGTTTAAGAAATGATTGTTTGCCCTTGAGGATCTACGTGGTCATTCTACCATCCATTTATCCACAAGTTCCACTGATGGACTTTACACTGTTATTTTGGGTTGTGTTTGTTTGTTTCACTGGTTCATTTACTCACCCCATATTTGTTTTTGTCACTTGTATCACTGTTTCAGTACAGTGATTATTTATTTATTTTTTCACATATCTATTCAGAGAAACTGTAATGTGCAAAGGCTTCTGCGCTACTCTAAGTGAATAGAAGAAATCTTCCAAAATAAACAGTTTCAAATTGCAGCAACAACTAGCAGTGTATACAGAACAGCAAAAGTAGATAAATGGAATAAGGTTGTTGCGCAAAATATAAAACACATATAATCATATAATGACCAAAGATAGTGACCAAAAATATATAAATATATAAAGTGCTAGAGGTGTCCAAATAAGTCAAATGGTGTAAAAACAAATAATAAAGTCCATGAGTGAAGTGGCAGTCAACACTGCTAAAGGAGAAGGATAGATGTTGTCCACCAATCCCAGAGAGGAATGAGAAACTGCACCAAAAAGGCTTCAATTTGGTCACCCAGAACTCTCACCTCACCAATTGATCAAATCAGCGGTTCAATCAGAGATGTATCCACATGTATACACTATCCCATGGACTTCCTGAGGCCCCGTACACACGGTCGGACAAAACCGATGAGAATGGACCGAGGTTCAGTTTCATCCGTCCAAACGATTGTGTGTATAGCCCATCGGTCTGTTTTCCTTCAGTCCAAAATTTTAAAACATGCTTCAAAACTGAACCAATGGACCGCTGCCCGATCGGTCCAAACCGATGGTTAGTACAGAAAAGCATTGGTTCAAAACCCGCGCATTCTCAGAATCAAGTCGACGCATGCTTGGAAGCATTGAACTTCGTTTTATTCAGCACGTCGTGTGTTTGACGTCACCGCGTTCTGACCCGATAGTTTTTTGGAACGATCGTGTGTACGCATATCAGGCCGTCAGGCCACTTCAGCGGTGAACCATTGAAAACGGTCCGTCGGACCATTCTCATCGGTTTTGTTCGACCGTGTGTACGGGGCCTGAGTGTCTCACAGTCCGGATAGCTAAAGCCTTAACGAGTCTCCCTTCAGTACCTAAAAGGACTCCGTACCCGGGAACAAAAGGGACAGAAGAGAGGGCCTCCAATAGTGTAGTATTAAAGCTTAAGGAGCATTTATTAGGAAAAAAATGCTCTTACATGCGATAAATAAAACGAGTGCATAAAACATAGACAGTGGCGTTCTCAGCGCCGTCTCACGTCACTCCTGGTGTACGTCTGTCCACGGCCAATCTCTTTAGTATTTGTTTTTACACCATTTGACTTATTTGGACACCTCTAGCACTTTATATATTTATTTATTTTATGTAGTGGGGGTTGTGTGTATTGTTTTTTTTTTTTTCTGTTTATAAAATTGAACATTATGACCTAAATGTATGTTTTCTCTACATATTTAGTGTTGTGTGTCATGCCGACTTGGTATATCCCCTAAGAAAGCCCATGATGGCGAAACATGTCGGGATAAAAATATACCACTACCCGGAAGAAAAGATACCTATCTCCATACCTGGCATCTCTCCACACTAAGCTGTATCAATGTATACTTTATCTGATGCTAAATATCTGTGTTTTTATATGTCTTGTATGGTTTCCTACTGTATTGAGCACCTAAAAAATCCCGTTAAAAAACTCCCCTTTGTCCCAGTTGTGTGTATTATAAAGTGGGACTAAAAAGGTGGGCTGCGAAGTTGTACTTGAAAAAGGTAAACTTCTTAATTAAAGTGAACAGTTTGTGTTGCCTTACATCACTTGTAAGCCTGTATCCTTTCTTTTAGTATCTATGGAGAATAGAGAGCAAATGTGAAATACTTCACAACCCTAGTGGCTAAGAAGAAGACTGCCCAGTGGGAGAAGGTTGTGGCTCTTTGCCTAGCTCTTCTGTTGACCTAAGATAAGTACAAGGTATTATACTTTATTTAGTGGGGATGAAGGGAATGGTCAGTTAGTATTGAAGGCAAAGTTACTCTTTAAAGCCCAACTTCTGGTTGAGCAGATCAATCCCTCACTGGATCACCCCTTCCCCTCTGGAGCCCCCCTCAATGTATTCCTTTTCTTGATGACACCCTCCAAGGGAGCGGGCCTTTGACACCCCGAAATCACACAAAGTGAGTTAAATAACTGGAGAGTAAAAAATCTGATGCAGCTGTACATGGCAGTCAATCAGCATCCAACTTTAGTTTGCTCAATTAAGCTTTGACAAAAAAAACTGGAAGCCGATTGGTTTCTATGCAGAGCTGCACCAGATATAAATTGGGATAGGGAATAGAATTTGTGGAAAAAAAAACTGTGAAGTTTTACTTTAACCACTTCTGGATCACCCCATTTTTGGGGCGGCCCCCCTGTGCAGAATCACATATATATGTGTGATTCTGCACTTCCGCCTACAGAGGGCATGCCTGTGCCAGCAGGGCACGCACTTTTGCTATGCTTAATTACAGCAGAAGCTGATATGTGGGTGCCAGGCATTGGATCTCCACCATTTTTGACCGATGGACTTCCACACAGACGATCAGTTTTTTCTATCGCTTTTTTATCCATAGGAAATTTTTAAAACATGTTCTATTTTTTTTCACCGATGGAAAACAAACCGGTGGGGCCCACACACGATCGGTTTGTCCGATGAAAACGGTCCATTGGTCCGTTTTCATCAGACAAACCAATCATGTGTACAGGGCTTTAGTGTCCGATCATCCTCTGAAATATCACAGTCCCAATTTAAGTCTCTAAACGCCGCCCTCACTAGTATAAAAAAAAAAAAAAAACATTTCATAAATATATCCCATAGTTTGTAGACGCTATAACACTCACATAAACCAGTCAATATACGCTTAATGGGATTTTTATTTTACCAAAAATATGTAGCAGAATACATATCGGTCTCAATTTATGAAGAAATTTGATTTTTGAAAAAAATGTATTGGATATATTTTAAAGCGGAAAGTAAAAAATATTGTTTTTTTTTTTCTAAATTGTCGCTCTTTTTTTGTTTATAGTGCAACAAATAAAAACCGCAGAGGTGATCAATTACCAGAGGTCAAGTGGTTAAGCTAAATAAGGGAGCAGATATACATTTATCGGACATAGGCGTGCACATTAAGATTTAATATTTTACATTTCCCGTTCATGAGCAACTTTAATCAAATTTATTGACTTGTCCCTCAATTTTCTTAGCTTTTGCATCCATTCAGTTGCCTGGGGTAAAGAAAATACTCAGTATTATTGGGTATGAAGGAAAATGTAGAGAGCATTAGACCCCATACACACTATTCGATTTTCTGCAGATTTTTGTCTGAAGATTTACCAAAACCTTATAATATGAGGTCAAAGCTTAAGGCCTCGTACACACGATCGTTTTCCTCGGCAAAATCCATCAAGAAAAATGTTGGCAGAGCATTTTTGCCGAGAAAAACGGTCGTGTGTATGTTTTTCGTCGAGAAAACTGTTGTGGATCTCGACATGCTCTCTTTTTTCTCGTCGGGAGTCTCAATTTCCTCGTTGTGTTTCTCGTCGGGCTGGTTTACGACAAGAAACACGTTCGTGTGAATGCTTAGAAACCCGCGCATGCTCAGAATAAAGTATGAGACGGGAGCGCACCTTCGGTAAAAGTAGCGTTCGTAATGGAGATAGCACATTCGTCACGCTGTAACAGACTGAAAAGCGCGAATCGTCTCTCACCAAACTTTTACTTAACACGCAGTAACATGAGATTAGCAAAAGGATGCCCAAGGGTGGCGCCAGTGGAATCAAACTTCCCCTTTATAGTGCCGTTGTACGTGTTGTACGTCACCGCGTTTGAGAACGATGAGATTTTGTCTTGCCAGTGTGTATGCAAGGAAAGCTTGACAAGATTCTCGTCAAGCCTGACAAGAAACTCGTCGAGGAAAACTATGTTTCTTTTACGACGAGATTCTCGGTCGTGTGTACAAGGCCTTAGGCCCCGTACACACGACCAGTTTCCTCGGCAGAATTCAGCTTCCGACCGAGTTTCTGGCTGAATTCTGCCGAGGAAACTGGTCGTGTGTACACTTTCGGCCGAGGAAGCCGACGAGGAGCTCGACGAGGAAATAGAGAACATGTTCTCTATTTCCTCGTTGTTTTATGGGAGCTCTCCTCCCGCCGAGCTCCTCGGCGGCTTCAGGGCTGAACTGGCCGAGGAACTCGATGTGTTTGGCACGTCGAGTTCCTCGGCCGTGTGTACGGGCCCTTAGAGTTTCAATTTGTTATGTAATCAGGCAGGCCCTTGCACTACATGGTTTTGGTAAATCTAAAGACAATCCAATAACCACTTGCCTAACGACTATATACATTGACAGAATGGCTCAGCTGGGCAAAGCAACGTACCTGTACGTTGCTTTGAAAATCCCACCTGGTGGGCTCGGTGAGAGTGCCCACAGGCCCTGCGGACTCGATGTTCGCCGGCGGCCCGCGATCGTGTCACGGAACGGCAGATCGGCAGATCGTGTCACGGAACAGCAGAACCCTGTTCTACCTAGTGACAGGACAGTGATCTACTGCTCCCTGTCTTCCGGAGCAGTGATCATTGTCGTGTCACTTGTAGCCCAGCCCCCAAACATTTAGAATCACTCCCTAGGACACACTTAACCCCTTCATCGCCCCCTAGTGTTTAACCCCTTCACTGCCACTGCCATTTACACAGTAATCAGTGCATTTTTATAGCACTAATCGCTGTAAAATTGTCAATGGTGCCAAAATAGTGTCAAAAGTGTCCGATGTGTCTGCCATAATGTCGCAGTCATGATAAAAATCGCAGATCGCCGCCATTATGAGTAAAAAAATTAAAATAATTATAATAAAAATGTCATAAAACTATCCCCTATTTTGTAGACGCTTAGGGCTAGATTCACGAATAGTTACGGCGGCGTAACGTATCCCCTTTACATTACGCTGCCGCAAGTGCTTGATTCACAAAGCACTTGCGTGTAAACTTGCGGCGGCGTAGCGTAAAGCCGTCTGGCGCAAGCCCGCCTAATTCAAATGGGGCGTTTACCATTTAAATTAGGTGCGTTCTCGCGCCGAACGTTCTGCGCATGCTCCGTTAGGAATTTTCCCGTCGTGCTTTGCACGAAATTACGGCGCCCCGACGTGTTTTTTGAACGGAGATGTGCGTAACGTAATTTCGTATTCCCGGACGTCTTACGCAAAAAAAAAAAAATTTAATTCGACGCGGGAACGATGGCCATACTTTAACATGGATGGTGTAATTTTACACCATCTAAATAGCACTCTTAACTTTACGACGGGAAAAACCGACGTAAGAGAATGCGACGAATGTGCGTACCTTCGTGGATCGCCGTAACAGCTAATTTGCATACCCGACGCTGAAAAACGACGCAAACTCCACCCAGCGGCCGCCGGAGAATTACACCTACGATCCAAAGGCATACGAAGCCGTACGCCTGTCGGATCTATGCCAAAAGCCGTCGTATCTTGGTTTGAGGATTCCAAATCAAGATACGACGCGGCAAATTTGAAAGTACGCCGGAGTATCAGCAGATACTCCGGCTTACTTATTCTGTGAATCTGGCCCTATAACTTTTGCGCAAACCAATCAATATACGGTTAATGTGAAGAATGTAGAATATGTAGAAGAATACGTATCGGCCTAAACTGAGGGAAAAAAAATGCTTTATATATTTTTTGGGGATATTTATTATAGCACAAATTAAAAAAAATATATATATTTTTTTTAAATTGTCGCTCTTTTTTTGTTTATAGCGCAAAAAATTCAAACCGCAGAGGTGATCAAATACCACCAAAAGAAAGCTCTATTTGTGGGGAAAAAAGGGCGCAGTGCCGAATCGCAAAAGTGCTCTGGTCAGGAAGGGGGTAAATTCGTCCAGGGCTGAAGTGGTTAAAGAGGGGCAGTACTTGTATGTATATCTGGTTTGCTTTAAATCTTCCTTGCAATTTTTACATTTTCTTTATTATAATATAAAGCTTACTATTTATTTCAACTAACAGTTAATCTGTTTAAAAAAATGGAATTTCCAGTTTAATCAGATGAGGTTGTTTCATCAATAATCTGGACATTTGTCATTAATATTTGGTATTTTTTTTTAAGTGTCTGTCTAATTATATCTAAAAGAGATCAATTATTGTTAAACAGGATTAGCACCAGCATGGAAGCACAGCATGTGTTTTCCCTGAAGGAGCACGCAAAGGTCAAACATTTAAAGGTCATTTAAATGTCACCAAGGAACAATGACAAAATAGCACTATGAAGGTTTTATCTTATTGAATTCTTCAAATATTAAATATGAGAAACTTGAGGAATCTATTTTTTTTCTTCTTTTGCATGTGCTATATACTGCTGATGAACACGTCACATTTTAGCAGAATTCTGCTTTGGCAAAATCGGTAATTGCACAGTAAAGTTAATGTTGAAATCGGTTTAATAACTGTAATAATTAAAAAAAGGGGTTTTATTATTATCATTATTATTTGGACATGCTTGGTCTAAATGAACTATGTTTACGTGACAGAAAGCTGGCGTTAATCTTTAAAGTGTAATGTATAGGCCAAGCTTTTTTCATCAACATTTTGAATAAAGTAGGGAGAGGTTAAAACCCCATTCTCGGCTATTTTATTTATTATTTTTTAATTTTTTTTTTTTGTTGTGGCTGTATTATTGGGAACATTTTTATTTTCTCCCTGTCTCGGAGATGCAACAGAAAGTTAAAATAAATCTCTTAAAGTGATTGGAATTCCCCGCTTAGACATTTGTCCCCAGAACTGGAGTTCCTATTGCAATATTTCCCCTCACATTTTTTTCTGGGAAAAACGATAAAATCTTGGATTTTCCTTGCCTTTTCTTGTCACAGTGGTCACCATTACAAATAGAGGGTGAATCTCCCCAATGAGGACACATACAACAATGAAAACTTAGCAGAGGTTCCTATTATTTCCAAAGCTTAAAAAAAAGGGTTTTGCCTATTGATACACCTAAATCATCATAATAATAGTACTTATAGCCATTATTATTTTTATTAGTGAACTAGTAGTAGTATAATAGCAATTATTAGCCATAGTAATATTTGTATTATTATTATTAGTGAAGTAGTAGTACGTGTAGTAGTAGTAAAATAATAATACTTATAGCTATAGTAATTATTATTATTATTATTATTATTATTATTATTATTATTATTATTATTATTATTATTATTATTATTATTACAGCCATAGCATTATTATTTGTGAATAAGTAGTAGCATAATAATAATAATAATAATAATAATAATAATAACAACAACAACAGCCATAGTGTTATTATTAGTGAAGTAGCATAATATTATTATTATTATTATTATTATTATTATTATTATTATTATTATTATTATTCTACTACTGCTTCACTAATAATAATAATACAAATAATAATAATAATAATAATACAAATAATAATAATATTATTATACTACTACAATAATATTATAGGTTAAAGAGGAGTTCCACCTAAAAATTGAACTTCCTCTTAACCCACTCCTCGCCCCCTTACATGCCACATTTGGCATGTAATTTTTTTTGGGGGGGAGTGGGGGCTTCAGGAGAAGGGGACTTCCTGTCCCACTTCCTCCTTCCGCCGAGAGGCTGGAAAGGCTTAATCGCCTTTTCACAGCCCCTTCCTGTAGGCGAGCGCCTGTCCAATCGGACGGCGTCGCGCCGATCGCGCATGCGCAGTGCCGCTCGCGCATGCGCAGTGGGTGCCCGGCCGTGAAGCCGAAAGCTGTCACTGCCGGGTGCCCACACTAGAAATGAAGACGCGTCGCTGGAGCCGTGGAGCAGGTAAGTGTCAGTTTATTAAAAGCCAGCAGCTACACTTTTTGTAGCTGCTGACTTTTAATAAACTTAAAAAATGGGTGGAAAACCCCTTTAAGTAGTAGTAGTAGTAGTAGTAGTAGAATAATAATAATAGTATTATTATTATTATTATTATTATTATTATTATAATTCTACTACTGCTTCACTGCTTCACTACTACTTCTACTACTGCTGCCTTCACTAATAATAATAATAATAATACTATTATTATTATTATTATTATCCTACTACTACTACTACTTAACCAATAATAATATTATTATTATTATTCTACTACTAACTGTTTTTTTAATGATCCCTTTATATTATTATTATTATTATTCCACTACTACTACTACTTCACTAATAATAATAATACTATGGCTATACTTATTACTACTACTACTACTAATAATAATATTATACATTAATGCCGCATACACGCGATCGGTCAAACCGATGAGAATGGTCTGATGGACCGTTTTCATCGGACCAAACCGATCGTGTGTGGGCCCCATCGGTTATTTATCCGTAGGTTAAAAAAAGCAATCTTGTTTTAAATTTAACCGATGGATACCATACCGATAGAACAAAACTGATCGTTTGTAGGCACGTCCATCGGTTAAAAAGCCAGGCATGCTCAGAATCAAGTCGACGCATGCTTGGAAGCATTGAACTTCGTTTTTTTCAGCACGTCGTCGTGTTTTACGTCACCGCATTCTGACACGATCGGTTTTTTAACCGATGGTGTGTGGGCACGACTGACCATCAGTCAGCTTCATCGGTTAGATGATGAAAACGGTCCATCAGACCGTTCTCATCGGTATGACCGATCGTGTGTACGCGGCATTAGAGCAGCAATGTATATTATTCAGCACAATCACTCTAGACACAGTGACTGTGTGGTGGTGGAGATCATCGCGGTTTGGATCTCTGATAGCAGTGTTTCCAGGACTGGCGATCATTAACATGAACTGTTAAATTTTTGATTTACCATCAGGATTACCATCCCCACTTAATACTGATGCAACTCATCACATAATTAGTTGATTTTAGCGCAACATATATTTATATAAAAACAAAGAAAAAGCCGCGCCCCAGCTAACAATCCATAAGTATACACAATCTATGAGGGTGTATTGCGTCCGTAATGAAAGGAATTGATGAAAAAGTCCGGATCGTTCCGAGCTATGATGGCTCCTCCAATCCGCAACCCAAAAGCACCCTACTCAGAATGACCCGGAAAATATGACAAAGAAAGCCGCTTACCAGAAGGCAAGCGGTTAGGGCAGGTGGCTATAACCCAGCCTAGGCCTTTTATCCCTGAGGTTTGCACCAGGAAGTCCTCCGTCCTCTGAATCCGTTGTCCTCAGCTCCACCGTATTTATATAAAAATAAAACAGAGAGCGCACATAGCGTGATACTGGGACAGATCCCAACAGTAGTGTCTAAGGTCCACACCACCTAGTGACAGCTATCCATAAGTGTGCATACGTGACCCATCACCAATAACAGTGGCCGCTTACCAGAGGTTGAATGGTTAAGGCGTTTAGCTATGACCCAGACCTTCTCCTTGTAGTAGGGGGTCCTTCCTCCCCTCTGCGTAATGCCCTGGAACTGGTTAATTTGCATGCAGTCCACACCACCCACTGAACCTAACCGTACGGTGACCCTCCACCAGCCAGAATAGCTGCTTACCAGAAGAGAACAATGACAGGCAGATGGCTATAACCCAGCCTAGGTCCTTGGCTCCTTGCGGTGTGAAGTCCTCCGTCCCCTAAGTCCTAGGTTTCCAACTCCCCCGTTTAGAATGTATGAATGAAGAGAAAAGTGCACATAGCGTAACTCTGAGACAGTAACTTTTATTTAAAAAGATAAAAGGTACTCACAATATGAGCGATTTAAAATGATCTGACAAAGTTGCCGGCCGGCATAACAGGAGCCCTACTCCTTGCGTGGTGACGTCACTGCGTGATCCTCCCAGACGCGTTTCGTCACTATAGGACGTTGTCAAATGGGGGTATATTTATATATTGTCACTTTTGGTTTGGTTCACCCTTTTTTTGCTGCAGCTTTTATCATTTGGTTATTAATTGTGTAATATAATTATTGAATAGTAGTAGCGCTGTAGTACATATTCAAATGTATTGATGTTGCTGCTTATATTATTACTATCATCAATACTGGTGTTATTTGTATCAGCTGCACCAGCAGCAGTACAATCCAAAGTGTAACTATTAATTATTATTATTATTAGAAGTACTTGTAGTATAAGTATTATTATTAATAATAATTAATAATATTAATTATTATTATTTAGAAAATAATTGTGATGTCCATAGCATAACTAATAATAGCATTGTCATCCAAATTATAACTGATATTATAACTATTAATATTACTCTTCTCTAATCGTTTCCTAATATACATTAATTTATTAATTATTAGTATCAGTAATACTTGTAGTATAAGTGTTATTATTATTTTTATAATTATTATTATTCATATTTATGAATAATAATAATAATAATAATAATAATAATACTAATTTAGAAAATAAATGTGTTGTTGCTGCTTATACTATTCCTATCATCAGTACTGGTGGTATTTGTATCAGCAGCACCAACAGTAGTACAATCCAAATATTATATATTGCTGTAATTGTGGCAGAAATGTCAACATTATTACTAATATTATTATTTTAATGGTATAGAAAATGACATTTGGCTCACATGGGTAACCACAAACGATTTCATAAAACACAAGCGAGCGCTTTCTGTGGGAAAACCCTCATCCTGGGTCATGTCATGGAAGCTGCTGGTCTATGTGAATGGTTTAGCCCTGAGGGCTTCAATGAATATGTATGAATGGCACATTTAAAGATACATTGTTTTTAAACTCTTGGAGAGTGAAAAAAAAAAAAAAAAGCCAATACAGAACTGAAGAAGCAGAATCCGAGAACAGTTTGACTTATCTCGCTCGCTTCGTATTGATCAAAAACAACTCAAAAACAGCTTTAGTTTCAGGAGGAGCACTTAGAGGTTCCCGTACGGAAGCCGCTTCTCCTAACCTCAACTAAGCAGAAAATGATCTAATGGTTAAAAGGGGTCATTGTGGTTTCAATGAACGGAGCTGTTTTGATTGGGGAAAAAGCCACAGCTAATCGAAAATAAGCCCTATCATGTAAAATGATACGTGTGTCCAATTTCAAAGGCTATACAAGGTCTACAGTGAGCGGAGAGAGGTAGACAAAGCATTTAATAAAAGAAAATTCAATTTGGATGCCTGACTAAAGTCCAGAAACGTGGCTCATGTATTAAATACACTGAAATGAAAGCTAACAATAAACATGCAGAACGATAAACAACCCACATGATGGGCAGCAAAGGAAATAAATAGCAGCACTGGAATTTGCCTTTGGTTTGTTGGAGATGTTTTTCCAATTTTTATGTTTTTTTTATTAAAAATTTGCTGGGAAAAGCCAATAAAAACACACAGCAAGAATAAAAATAATTTAGCTATATACCGTACCTGTGCGGTTTTTATTTTTTGGGCTATAAACAAAAAAAGAGCGTAAATTTTGAAAAAAAAACACAATGGGCCAGATTCAGGTACATTTACGTTGCTCCGCGGCAGCGTAACGTATCTGATTTACGTTACACCACCGCAGGTTTACAGCGTAAGTGCCTGATTCACAAAGCTCTTACCTGTAAACTTGCGGCGGTGTAACCTAAATCCGCTCGGCGCAAGCCCGCCTAATTCAAATGGATGCATGCGCCGAACGTTCTGCGCATGCTCCGTGTTAAAATTTCCCGATGTGCTTTGCGCGAAATTACCGCGCCCCAAAGTTTTTTTTGAACGGCGACGTGCGTTACGGCGTTTCGTATTTCCGGACGTCTTACGCAAAAAAAAAAATTCAAAATTCGACGCGGGAACGACAGCCATACTTTAACATGGCTGTTCTAAAGATAAGCCATGTTAAAGCAGGTGTAACTTTGCGACGGGTAAAAACGACTAGCGACGACGTACGAGATTGCGACGAACGCGCGGATCTTCGTGGATCGCCGTAACTAGTCATTTGCATATTCTACGCCGACCGCAATGGAATCGCCACCTAGCGGCCGGCCTAGAATTGCATCCTAAGATCCGACGGTGTAAGTCAATTTCACCTGTCGGATCTTAGGGCTATCTATGCGGAACTGATTCTATGAATCAGCCACATAGTTAGGACGGGCGGATCACAGAGATACGACGGCGTATCAGGAGATACGCCGTCGTATCTCTTCTGTGAATCTGGCCCAATATTTTTTACTTTTTGCTATAATAAATATCCCATTTTTTTTTTATCTCAGTTTAAGCCGATACGTATTCTTCTACATATTTTTGGTAAAAAAAATAAAAATAAAAATAAAATCGCAATAACCGTATAGTGACTGGTTTGCGCAAAAGTTATATTGCCTACAAAATAGGGGACATAATTATGATTTTTTAAAAAAATGTTTTTACTAGGAATGGCGGCGATCTGCAGGTTTTTTTTTCGGGACTGCGACATAATAGCGGACACATCGGACACTTTTAACACATTTTTGGAACCATTCACATTTATACAGTGAACAGTGCTATAAATATGCATTGATTACTGTATAAATGTGACTGGCAGGGAAGGGGTTAACCACTAGGGGGCGGGGAAGAGGTTAAATGTGTAGCCTAGTGAGTGTTCTAACTGTAGGGGGAGGGGGGTGACTGGGGGAGGTGACCGATCTGTGTCCCTATGTACAAGGGACACAGCATCGGTCTCCTCTCCCTGACAGGACGTGGCTCTCTGTGTTTACACACAGAGATCCACAGTCCTGCTCAGTTACTGGGGAATCGCGGGTGCCCGGCGGCCATCGCGGGCGCCGGGCACGCGCATTGTGTTCCCAGTAATGCGACGGGAGCGCGTGCGCGCCCCCTAGTGGCTTTAAATGACAGGATGTCATATGACGTCCTGTCAGAACAATAGGGTATTCCATCCGCCGTCATTTGACGGCATGCGGTTGGCAAGTGGTTAAAATAAATTAGCGGTTACCAGGTTAGAGTTACAGAGGAGGTCTAGAACTATTTCTCTCGCTCAGACGATCGCAGTGATACCTCACATGTGTGATTTGAACAACATTTACATATGCGTGACTTCCGTATACGTTTCTTTTGCTGCGCGAGCTTGCGGGGACGGTAGCACGTTAACATTTTTCTTTCTTCTTTTTTTTTTACATTGTGTTTTTTTTTTTATTTATCACTTTTATTGCTGTCACAAGGAATGTAAACATCTCTTGTGACAGTAATACGTTTCGCTTCAAAGTATTCCAATTGCTGAAAACGGCGATTCTGAATACTGTATATTTTTTAAAATCCAGCGCCATTGGCAGCCGAGTAAACCGGAAGTGACGTCGTGAGAGAGAAGACTGGAATGAAGCCGTTTCCCGGTTTTGTGTCAGTCTGTCTTTAACCGCCGGAAGTGGCAGATTGAGGATCGGGTCTCCGATAACGTTTGCGCTAAATTTAAAGATCAGATAAATAAATCCAAAAAATCATGTCACAAATGATTGTCCATGAATATTGCAAAACGTGAAAAACAGGAAAAAAAGTGATCAAAGTCTTTGAAGAAACAACGTAGATCCTATTCACCAGTGCCATGAAAAGAAGAAAAAAGTCCACAAATGTTTGATCATAAGCTGTAGTGACAATCCAATAGAAAGAGATCCTCCACCATAAGATTATTGTATCCGCTTACCAGATTTCCAGCGGTCCCTTAATCAAAAGAGGACCCCAGAAAGCATGTAGGTTAACACTGTGGCAGTTGGAATGTAGATGGGCCGAGTTTGATGCCAGTCCCCGTCTCAAACCAGTGGATGGAAAACTCAGATCTAGCAGATCCCTCCTGTCTGGTTTATTAGCGCAGTTGCTCCCAAAAAAAATTTCCACTCCGATAACGTTTACCAGGTTAGAGTTACAGAGAAGGTCTAGTGCTAGAATTATTGCTCTCGCTCTGACGATCGCGGCGATACCTCACATGTGTGATTCGAACATCGTTTACATATGTGGTCGCGACTTCCGTATCAGTTTCCTTTGCTGCGGGGAAGGGGGCGCTTTAAATAATAAAAAAAAAAATCTTATTAATTTGTAGTTTTTTACATTGTGCTTAAAAAATTAAATAAAAAATGTGATCACTTTTATTGCTGTCACAAGGAATGTAAACATCCCTTGTGACAGTAATAGGTGGTGACAGGTACTCTTTATGGAGGGATTAAAAGACCCCCAATCTCGGCTTTGCTCTTCGAAGTATTCCGATTGCCGAAAACAGCGATTCTGAATACTGTATATTTTTTTAAATCCGGCACCATTGGCAGCCGAGTAAACCCGGAAGTGACGTTGTGACTTAGCTTATGTCTTTACAGAGAGAAGACTGGAATGAAGGCGTTTACGGCTTTGTGCCAGTCTGTGTTTAACCACCGGAAGTGTCAGATTGAGGATCGTGTCTCCGATAACGGTTACTAGGTTAGACTTACAGAGGAGGTCTAGTGCTAGAATTATTGCTCTAGCTCTGACGATTGCGGCGATACCTCACATGTGTGATTTGAACATCGTTTACATATGTGGGCGTGACTTGCATATGCGTTTTCTTTGCTGCCTCTGCACTTCAAAGTATTCAGATCGCCGAAAACAGTGATTCTGAATACTGTATATTTTTTTAAATTCGGCACCATTGGTGGCCGAGTAAACCGGAAGTGACGTTGTGACGTCGCTTCCGTGTTTACAGAGAGAAGACTGGAATGAAGCCGTTTCCGGCTTTGTGGCAGTCTGTGTTTAGCCGCTGGGACGGGAGGCCCGTTAAGAGCGGCGGAAGGCGGTGGGAAGGGGATGTCCCTTCTCGCTCCTCCGGGATAACAACTGAGCAGCTTTGAGCCGCCTCGGTTGTTATCCCTGGAAGGCCGACTGCTGGCTCTAAAAATTGATGCCTGCAGCGGGAATATCACCCCGGTATAACCCCCTAAAGCCAAAGCCGCTTAACTGTTACTGTGTGAACCCAAGTGTATGGAGATTTTTAAAGAATTATGTATTATATTTTGTAATAAATGCTTTTTAGAAAAATTCCTTGTTTTCTGACCTATGGGCCAGATCCACAGCCCAGGCGCAACTTAACTTTTCCCATTTAAGTTACACCGCCGCAAATTTCCCAAGTTAGTGCCCGATCCACAAAGCACTTACCTGGAAATTTGCAGCGATGTAACTTAAATCCGTCCGGCGCAATCTAATGGGGCGAGTCCCATTTAAATTAGGCGCGCTCCCGCGCCGGACGTACTGCGCATGCTCCGTCGGGTAAATTACCCGACGTGCATTGCGCTAACTGCCGTCGCACCGACGTCATTTGCTTAGACGGTAACGTAAATGGCGTCCAGCGCCATTCACAGACGTCTTACGCAAACGACGTTGAGGTTTAAATTTCGACGCGGGAACGACGGCCATACTTACCATGGCTTAGTCAAATAGGACTCAGCCCTAGTTTTACGCGATGTAACTCGACGGAAACGACGTAGATTTAGATCGGGACGTTCGGGGATCGCCGTAAGTCTTCATTTGCATATTCTACTCCGGCCGCAATGGCCTCGCCACCTATCGGCCGGCCTAGAATTGCATCCTTAAGATCCGACAGTGTAATTCAATTACACCTGTCGGATCTTAGGGCTAGCTATGCGTAACTGATTCTAAGAATCAGTCGCATAGTTAGAAACAGAGATACGACGGCGTATCAGTAGATACGCCGTCGTATCTCGTTTGAAGATCTGGCCTTATGTCTCTACCAGAGTACAGTGCCTTCAAAGTCCATGACTTGCCCCTAGGTCATTTTCTCTTTCAAAGCCGCATATATGTGAATTCTCGGCACAAAGGTTATACCTTTCTATGAACCTTTGTACTTTGTCTGTGTTATACTTTAGTAAAAAAAAAAAAAAAAAAAAATCTAATCTAAAAAATAAAAATAAATAAAGATAATTTACTACTCAGTACGAATACATTGTAAAACCCTGCTGGTGCCGTTCTCAGCCTTAGTTTGTGACCGCGGACAAACAAATATTTGTTGCCCCTAGCTACCGTGTGTGTTCCACAAATATGTGAAGATTTGCTGTTGCTATGCCAGTACATTCACAGCTGACTCCCATCCCAAGTGTTACAACAAAGCTGTGCTATTTGCTGTTGTGATCTCCATGCTGAAGCCCGGCTGGCTTAATTAGTGGACTATTAATGGTAGACACGGCCTAGCAGACAATTGTTCTCGGTGGTAGACTTGGCCCGAGTGATTGCCAGCGTGTAATTCTCGTGATTACATAGATGTCACCTTATCCCGGCATGAGTCAGACACTGAAATTAGATTGTTAACTCTACAGAGGATATTTAAGTGTAGTTAATATTACATCATTTAATTAAGTGATGGGGTGAATTGCTCATGCATACTTTCCGCAAGTGTCCTTCATTCACCTCTCAGTGAGTCTGCTGCCACAGTCAGGAGACATATCGGGTCTTTAAATTTAGAGAGAGAACGCTTTAATAAAGAACACACAAGTCACAGTGCCCAACGCAGCAAGTCAAAGTGGGCCGCACTAGACACGTGCCGAGCGAAAACATTTTTTTGTTTCATTTAGTTATTTACATAAATTTGTTTAGTTACCATATTTTTCGGACAATAAGACGCACTTTTTTCTCCCGAAAATGGAGCGAATGTACATCATGCACTAGGCATGTGCAAAAGGGAAAAATGTGTTTTGTTTCGTTTTAATTTGTTATTTAATTAATTTCGTTAACTTAGATTCTTTACATGTGTTAAATTCGTTTTCGGAATTCGTTCGCTTTCGACCGAATTTCGAAAAATCCGGTCGGATTTGAAAATATTTAGACCGGATTCGTTAATATTTCAATCGGATTCGAAAACAAATTCTATTCGAATCGAATTCGAAAACAATTCGATTCGAAAACAAATTCGAATGAAAATTGAAAGCAAATTTGAATCAAAATCTAAAAAATATAAATCGATTTCTAAAAAAGAATACAATAAAATAGAATATAAAATAATAAAACAATAGAATGAAAATCAAAGAATAGTAAAGAACAGAATGGAATTTAATAGAATGTAATCAAATACAATAGAATATGACCTGGCTTCTTCTATCTATCTTCTATCTATCTTCCATTTTCTGAAATTCGATATTCATATAGAATGAACTCAAATTCGAATAGAAAAATATTAGAAGAGTAGAATAATAAAAAATATATATATATATATATATATATATATATATATATATATTTTCTGCTCTATATATCTATATCTATATTTTTCTATTCGAATTTGAGATCATTCTATATGAATATCGAATTTCAGAAAATGTTTTATTATTTTATATTCTATTTTATTGTATTCTTTTTTAGAAATCGATTTATATTTTTTAGATTTTGATTCAAATTTGCTTTCAATTTTCATTCGAATTTGTTTTCTAATAAAATTGTTTTCGAATTCGATTCGAATAGAATTTGTTTTCGAATTCGAGTCGAATAGAATTTGTTTTCGAATTCGATTGAATCTTGTCCGCGGGTTTTCGATTCGAAAACTTTCGCTCGGATTCGGTTAATTCGTTAATATTACAATTCGGGAATTCGTATGCATACGAATGTCCGAATAATGAAAAATTCATCCGAATTCCGATTCGGAACGAAACGAAATGCACATGCCTATCATGCACCGCCCCCCCGCCATTACCACGTTAGTACCGTAGGAGAGGAAGGAGATTGAAGGAAAGACATCCCAAGCCCCCACGAGTGCCGGGTGATCTCCCGACTTGTCCTGACACTTGCTAAGAAAACAGAGCAGTCCGAGCGATGGCAATGGTAAGGCTGCAATAATGGCACAGGTCAGGCTGCATTATTGGCAATGGTCAGGCTGCATTTCTTTGGCACAGGTAAGGCTGCATTTCGTGGACACTGGTAAATATTTTAGTACACCATTTGGTTCAGAATATTTTTTTTTCTTGCTTGCCTCCTCTAAAACCTAGGTACGTCTTATGGTGAGGTGCGTCTTATAGAGCAAAAAAAACCCAGTATATTAGCTTAAATCATTGAATTCATTTTCAGAATTAGTTTAGTTTATTCTTATTCAAATCTATTTGAATTTTCGAAGACATATTCGGATCGATTTGAAAAGTTTTGGAATACATTTCAAATCGTTTTCAAATTCAAAAAGTTTTCGTTTTCGAATAGTTTTCCAATTTCCAAAGAGAGTAAAATAAAATAGAAAATAAAGGAATAGGATAGAAAAAAAGTGAATATAATTAAAAGAATGTAACATAAAATAAAAGAGTAGAATATAATAGAGTAAAACAGAACAAAATTGGATAGAAAATAAAGGAACAGAATACCCGATGCCTCCTCTGTAGATCCGTCTCCTGTAAACTCAGAGGGAGGTGCCAGGAGTAGTGCAGAGATCAGGAGGTGAGAAAGGAAGGGTCTTCCAATGGCAGTGCTCATCACAGACTGTGGGAGGGAGCACGGAGCTCGAGCACATGGTGGATAAGGAGGTGAAATCCAATGATGAGTCTGCGTAGGGCAGCAGTGTGATGCAGAATGCGGGGGGCAGAGAGCTTGAGCATTGTGTATATAAGGCAGCAGTGTGATCGGGGGGGGGGGCAGAGAGCCCGAGCATGTTAGGCCCCGTACACACGACCAAACATCTATGCTGAAACTGGTCCGCGGACCAGTTTCAGCATACATGTTCGGTCGTGTGTGGGCGCGAGCGGGCCGAATTCCAGCAAACATTTGCCCGCCGGGCCTTTTCCCAGCAGACAAATATTCCTGGACGTGTTTTAAAACCGTCCGCTGGAATCCTGCCCGCTCGGACATGTACGGTCGTCAGTACAGACCTACCGTACATGTCCGAGCGCCCGCCGTCCCTCGCATGCGTCGAATGACTTCGACGCATGCGTGGAAGCCTTTAAATGGCAGGCCCGCCCACGTCGCCGCATCATCGCCGCGTCATTGTCGCGGCGACGACGCGGACACGCCCCGCGTATTGTTTACGCGCGGACTTCTGTACGATGGTTAGTACAGCCATCGTACAGAAGCCCTCTGGCAGACATGTACGGTGAAAACGGTCCGACGGACCGGTTTCATCGTACATGTTTGCTCGTTAGTACCCGGCCTTAGTGGTCCATGAGGTCTGAATGGTTGGAGACCGCTGGTCTAGGGGGCCTTTAAGAACTTTTAGCTAGATTCAGGTACGAGAGCCTAACGTTAGGCAGGCGTAGCGTATCGCATAATCGCTACACCGCCGTAAGTTAGAGAGGCAAGTGCTGTATTCACAAAGCACTTGCCTCCTAAGTTACGGCGGCGTAGCGTAAATGTGCCGGCCTAAGCGCGCCTAATTCAAATTGTGAAGAGGTGGGCGTGTTTTATGCTAATGAATCGTGACCCGACGTGATTGACGTTTTTTACGAACGGCGCATGCGCCGTCCGTGGACATATCCCAGTGTGCATGCTCCAAATTATGCCGCAAAGACTTATGGGTTTTGACGTGAACGTAAATGACGCCCAGCCCCATTCACGGACGACTTACGCAAACGACGTAAAAATTAAAAAATTTGACGCGGGGCCGACGTCCATACTTAACATTGGCTAGGCCAGCTTTTTAAAAATAAAGAAGAAATTCCGCGCTGGAAAATACACAAAAAACTGAAAAAAATGCAAGCCAGCACTGGAGGATAAATTCAAATAGAAATCCCAATAATGATCAATAGCAATAAAGTGCAGCGCAAAACATATAAAATTAAGTGATAACACAATTGATAATCAGATAATGTATATAAATTATATATAAAAATATATATATATATAACTCTAATATTAACACAAAAAGAAATCCATAAAAGTGCATCAGTGAAAAAAGTCCAAAAGTGCTCCAAATAATGAAGTGACTGATTGTGATTGAATCTCAAAAAGCTGTGATCGACAGGAAGGTTCCTTCACCAATAGCTAAAAGATGGCCCCTCACCTCAGCCATTCGACCATGGCTAGGTCACAAAACTTTTGAAAAACCTCCAAGGTAAGTGTAAGGACACGTCCAAGCTTTAAAGGTTACCAGCAGGCAGCAGACAGCTCAATACTCCCAACGACCACAGAGAAATATATGAAACAAAAAGGGAACAGACTAGTGCTCTCTGTCTCAAACTGGATTTAATAAGTAAAAAAAGACCAAAGTAAACTCACATTTTACAACACTCAGAGCCGAGTGTAAAGCGTATCAGCATAAACGGAGCTCCAAGGCTTCCGAGTCTTTACACAGCTCACACATCAGCGTTGGGTCGGCGAGCGCGGGTGACGTCACGAAGCTCCTCCCCCTCGTACGCGTTACGTTCCTATGGGCGGAACTTCCTCAGCGTGGGGTCAGAGAGGCTAACGTGAACGTCCCGCAACGTCATAAATAGTGTGTGGTTGCCATCGCAACACACCACACTAATTCCCTGCTCACCTGCGCCATCTAGTGCCCAATAAACAAAAGGCAACTAAAAAGCTATAACTTTTTTAATGCACAGGATAAACGGTCCACCTAATTAAAGAAGGACCAGCAGGTACTTTAGAGATAAATAAATCATTGTAAAACGTGACGTCAGCCACGATCGCCTTGCCATTAACAAACAGAAAATACCACTAAAATTAGCGGATAAGTCCAGTATAATTAACAGCATATTAAGAAAACATTAAAAATATAAGAATATATTAACAGTATATTCTAGGCAAGATAACATGCCTTAACATTTCAATACCTTTAAATACAGAAATGAGTATGCAAAATTAATTACATTACAATATTATGTACAGAAACCTAGTCATATGAAATGTAAAAGGTAAAAATATATGTTAATACATAATTAAAATTATTAAAATTAATAAAATTAATAAAAATACTAAAATTCCCCAAATACTGAAAAATTGAAAAATACAAATTATCGATTAGAGATAAAACAATTGAGATCGAACTCAACATTGAGGCCTAATGGAGGCCAGCTTTTTGTTGGACTAACTTTACGCCTGAAAACGCCTTACGTAAACGGCGTATCTTTACTGCGACGGTCAAGCGTACATTCGTGAATAGGCGTATCTTGCTGATTTACGCATTTTAGGCGTACACGCCCCTAGCGGCCGGCGTAAACAGACAGCTAAGATACGATGGCGTAGGAGGTCGTATCTTAGCTACATTTAAGTGTATCTCAATTTGAGAATACACTTAAATGTACGACGGCGCAGATTCGGAGTTACGACGGCGTATCTACTGATACGCCGGCGAATCTGGCTATATGTGGCATTTCGGAATCCTGGATTAATGTTGGTCCTCGCATACATCCGATTTTGATCATGTTGTTTTTGTTTTTGCTTTAGACTTAATAAAAAAGTGTTGTTATATTTGGCAGTATTTATGTGGATTGCTCTAGTCATTTACTAGCTGTTTTGTTTGTTCTGAATTGTGATTTGTTTGTTTAATTTGTATCAGATTATCATTTTTGAGAAACATTTAATTTTTTGCATCCTGTAAAAGTTTAATCACAAAACAAAAGACTTTGATTTCACCAATCGCACATTCCACTTAATTCAGTTTTTTCATACACACAATAAAAATATCAAAGTAACCATATTATTACATTAAAACATGTGTAGCTGACATTGACATTACAATAAACTCCAAGAAGAACAAAACAACAAGCAAAAAAAAAAGCCAAATATTGCGGTAGTGCAAAAGTAAAAAAAATGGAATAAATGTAATCATGTAAACCATTACAACCAGGTTCAGCAATCCGGTTGTTAACCACTTGAGTTCCAGAACCTTTTTCTCCTTTTTGTCCCCAGAAGGTTTTTTGGGTTTCTGAGATGTTTCAGTTCCCCATATTATATATTTAAAGCCGGGGTTCACCTGAAAAAATGTTTGTAACATTAGATTGAGGCTAATTGTGGGAAGCACAATCAGGTGTTTTTTTTTTAAATCAATGCAGTACTTACCGTTTTAGAGATAGATGTTCTCCGCGGCTTCCGGGTATGATCTTCGGGACTGGGCGTTCCTATTTGATTGACAGGCTTCCGACGGTCGCATACAGCGCGTCACAAGTTGCCGAAAGAAGCCGCATGTCAAAACCTGATTGTGCTTCCCACAATTAGCCTCAATCTAATGTTAAACATTTGTTTTTTGGGTGAACCCCCGCTTTAAACTTTTCTAGGTTACCCCAAAATATTATACACATTTTTTCTCAGGACAGCTAGGGCTTTAGGTTGGCAGCTTATCTGGATACATTTATTTTTGCTAGGTTTTAATTAGTCAGAAATTGGGGTAAAGGCTTCCACTAACCCAATGTATAAAATGCAAAATACTAACCACAACATACAAAGCCACTCACAAGATCGCCCCCAGCTACATCACCCACCTCATATCAAGATATTGTCCACATCATCCTCTTCATTCCTCCCAAGACATCTTGCTTTCTAGTTCCTTTGTAACCTCCTCCCATGCTCACCTTCAGGACTTCTACAGAACCTCTCATACCTAACAGCAATCTGGGTGTATCAAAAAGCATAACATCTGTGATTCCTATACCCCTATCCATACTCAAGTAGTCATTCCGGGGAGGAGGGGGGGATTAATTCAAGCATGGGTGTCAGTAGCTCATGCACTCCCTCGGTCCCAGCACTATTGTTTTAGCCATTTGCGTCTACACATTCCGACCAGATTTTGTCAAATTTTGCTGGGCATTGTCTGCTCTGGTGGGTAAGTCTATAGAGGGGGAGCACCGAATTCACTGAAAGGCACCAAGTGTCTCTTGTGGGCGGCTCCACTGATTTCCATCTAAGGAGGATTTCCCTCCTGGCATAAAACAGGGAGAAGGTCAAACAAAGCTTGGTGTATCTGTCTCCCTGGACATCCTCCAGGTGACTAAGTAGAAGGGTTAATGAGTCGAGCGGAATCCGTGTCCCATACCCCAGTCAGTGTCTGTAACCGCCTGCCAGTAAGGTTGAAGTTTAGGGCATGACCAGACCATGTGCTAAAATGAGCCTATCTCCTAAATACACAGAGGGCATATCGGGTCGTGGAGGGGGTAGATTTGGGCTAGTCTCTGTGGGGTGTAATAGGCCCTATGGAGAAATTTGAGCTGTATAAACCTGTCTTTTGCCGCTATCATCGAGAGAATAAATGTGGAAACACAATCCCTCCACTGCTCATCGTCAAGAGTCGGCATGTCCACTTTTCATTTGTCCAGGGATTAGGGACCACAGATTTAGTAGTTGGCAGTGTGTGGGCTGGATGGTGTCCCAGGAAACAAAAGCGGATGTGACGTCACTGGAGAAGAGGAGAAGACCAGTAAGCACAAGGAGGAATGGGCTGAATGGAATTTGCTTGCTTGCTGGCTACGCGCATCAACTCCTTCTCAAGGCCTAATTCTTCCATGCAGTGGGCACAGTGAGGCATGCAATGGGCACAGTGAGGCATGCAAAGGGCACAGTGAGGCTGCAATGTGCACAGTGAGGCTGCGATGGGAACCGTGAGGCTGCAATGGGAACAGTGAGGCATGCAATAGGCACAGTGAGGCTGCAGTGGGCACAGTGAGGAATGCAATGGGCACAGTGAGGCTGCAATGGGCACAGTGAGGCATGCAATGGGTACAGTGAGGCATGCAATGGGCCTAGTGAAGCTGAAAATGGGCATTGTTGACCCTCTTTTCCACTTACAGTGGCTGCTGCATTTCCTACCCAAGGCTTATACTTGAGTTAATAAGTTTTCCCATTATTTTGTGGTAAAATTAGGTGCCTCGGCTTATTTTTGGGTCAGGTTATACTCGAGTATACAGTGAGGAAAATAAGTATTTGAACACCCTGCTATTTTGCAAGTTCTCCCACTTGGAAATCATGGAGGGGTCTGAAATTGTCATCGTAGGTGCATGTCCACTGTGAGAGACATAATCAAAAAAAGAAATCACAATTTATGATTTTTTAACTATTTATTTGTATGATACAGCTGCAAATAAGTATTTGAACACCTGTCTATCAGCTAGAATTCTGACCCTCAAAGACCTGTTAGTCTGCCTTTAAAATGTCCACCTCCACTCCATTTATTATCCTAAATTAGATGCACCTGTTTGAGGTCATTAGCTGCATAAAGACACCTGTCCACCCCATACAATCAGTAAGAATCCAACTACTAACATGGCCAAGACCAAAGAGCTGTCCAAAGACACTAGAGACAAAATTGTACACCTCCACAAGGCTGGAAAGGGCTACGGGGAAATTGCCAAGCAGCTTGGTGAAAAAAGGTCCACTGTTGGAGCAATCATTAGAAAATGGAAGAAGCTAAACATGACTGTCAATCTCCCTCGGACTGGGGCTCCATGCAAAATCTCACCTCGTGGGGTCTCAATGATCCTAAGAAAGGTGAGAAATCAGCCCAGGACTACACGGGAGGAGCTGGTCAATGACCTGAAAAGAGCTGGGACCACCGTTTCCAAGGTTACTGTTGGTAATACACTAAGGCCTTGTACTCACGACCGGATCTGTGCGCTGGAAACTGTCTGCCCGACAGTTTCCGGCATACAAGGCTGATTTGTGTTTGGTTCCGCTGGCGTGTACACACCAGCGGACCAAATTCCCGTCGTACCGGAACGCGTGCACGTAAACTACGTACGACGTCACTATAAAGGGGAAGACCAAACTTAATGGCGCCGCCCTCTGTTCCTCTTTTGCTAGTTACGGGTTTGCTCGTGTTAGTGAAGGTTTGGTTAGAGCTGATTCGCGCTTCTCGGTCTCCAGGCTTTGACAGCGTGTATTCACGGGTTCAGTGCGTGTGCTTGCGGTAACGTAGTTGTCATTCGGCTATAGGCTAGCAGGTTGTTTCTGCTTTAGCAGTTGCATCCTGTGCGCTCGTATCTGTTTGTCACGCGTTTGTCGCAGGTAGTGCTGGATTTGCGAGTGCTTTCTGTTTCAGTGTGTTCTTGACTGACCAGCCGGCCGGTTTGAAGCCATGATGGAGCAGCAGCGTCAATTTTCGCGAGTTGGTGCTGTTTATGGGATGGCTGCTGGATATGTTCATTTGTCCAGTACTTTGGCCAGAAACAGGGGGCGGAGGCGTTTCTGGACCAAGAATTGGTTGCGCCAGCGTGACCAGTTCTCACATATGCCTCTGCTTAGGGAACTCCAGGAGAATAATCCTAATGACTTTAGGAATTTTCTCCGCATGACGGACCCCGTATTCAACAGTCTGCTGGATCTTCTGTCCCCCTATATCACGAGGCAGGACACTGTGATGCGCCAAGCCATCACGGCCGAGCAGAGGCTTATTGCCACGTTGCGGTACCTGGCGACTGGGAGGAGCCTGCAGGACCTCAAGTTCTCGACAGGCATCTCTCCGCAGGCGCTTGGGGTCATCATACCGGACACGTGTGCTGCCATCATCAAAGTTATGCATGAGGAGTATATTAAGGTAAGTTTCCTGGCTGTAATAATGTGGCCAACTAACTTTATTTTTATTTTCCCAGATATGCTGTGTGTTTAACTAACGTTACCTTTTCTCCCTATGCATGTTGATATCAGCTTTTACATGTTTTTTTCTTGACCTACCTGCATATTTGTCCCTTACCCAATATTAACCTGTCCAGCATGCTATCCTAGGGACAAACCCACCTTGCCATTTTTTAAAACAGGACTTTTTGTTTTTTGTGTCCCCCCCCCCTTCAAACTTTTATTGTCCCCATCAGAGGGCTGTGGAGTCTCTTAATGAAGTGGCCCTATATATTTCATTTCCCAAATTCTCCATGCACATTTTTCTAATGCAATTTTAATACTGTGAACTATTATATAATATATATTGCGCTGAATATTAACTAAGATAATGTGAAAACCAAATAATACGTGATTCAATATGTACACAAATCCACAAACAAAAAGAAAAGACAATTAGTCCAATTGTATGGATACACCAGTGTTTCTTCCGTGAACAACACCCTGTGTGATGATTGAGAGATGTGAGATCTAATCACACTATGTAGACATCTGTTTCATATGTGCAGCACTTCCTCCACACTGATACAGCTCATAGAAAAACAACAAGAGAAAAAGATCTTCATAGCGCAAATAGCATGAACAAATATGGGTAAATAATTTCTGATCAGGTCTCACTCACGAATCCGCCGAGTTTAAACAGCGTTTAAGGACAACCTAGCACCAATCCTTCAAATAAGCCGCTCAGCGTCTCTGATGCACTCTCCTCATTCGGATCTGCGATCCGTCCCGCTCGTAACTCCTCCCCCACGCGTTACGTCACTAGACACGTGACTTAGTAATGGGTAAATACTGTGAACTGTCACAAGGATGCTTGTAGGATGTTTTTGTTACAAAGTACTAAATCTCTTTTTTTGTTTGTCCCCACAGCTACCCTCCACACCACAGGAATGGCAGTCTGTGGCTTCCCAATTTGCCCAGCGGTGGGATTTTCCAAACTGCGGTGGAGCAATAGATGGGAAACACGTCCGCATTGTGCCCCCACCCCGCTCGGGGTCCTACTATTATAATTACAAGGGTTATCATAGTATTGTGTTGATGGCGGTGGTGTCGGCACAGTATGAGTTTCTATATGTGGACGTGGGGAAGAATGGCCGGATGTCTGATGGGGGAGTGTTCGCACGGACTGATTTCTATGATCGTCTCCAAGCTGGTGGTCTGGCATTGCCACCAGATGAAGATAATGTGGAAGGACTTCCGTTTGTGTTCCTAGCGGACGAGGCTTTCGGGCTTGGTCCTCACCTCATGCGGCCTTTTCCCCAGAGGACCCTCACCTCAGAGAGGAGTGTGTTTAATTTTCGGTTGGCCAGGGCTCGGAGGGTAGTCGAGAATGCCTTTGGGATACTCACCAACCGGTTCCGCCTGTTCAGGACATCGATACATCTGGCGGAATATAAATTGGACACCGTTGTATTTGCCTGCTGCATTTTGCACAACTTTTTACGCAGGCACTCCCAGACGTACCTACCCGACATCGGTTCTGAGGCAAGACTACCCTCAGATCCCCTTCCCGGGCTGGACACTGGTCGCGCTGGCTTGGCCCCCCAATCAGCTCGTGAGGTACGCGACAAATATGTTGAGTACTTCATGGGTCGGGGGGCCATTGCTATGCCAGATCATATTTCTTTCTAATTCGGCCCCCAAAGAAAGGAATATTCTCAAAAATAATAAATAATTAGACCATTGGACTTTATACAGTTGTTTGTCATTAATGCTTTTTCTCTTTTTCTCTGTCTTCCTGGTTCTCTAACTAACTTCTTCAATTGTAATGCATAATTGATTTCTCCACTTTTAGTAACTAACCACATTTTGCACAGTATTCACTCATCTACAAACAGGGTATTGAGTCTAGAAATAAGAAGCAACTCCATTTGTAAATTTTGAGGTCAAGTATTTTAATTTTTGCTTGTTCATGACCCCAAAAATTATTTTATATTTTTTTCATTACTCCCTGCTTTTGTACTTAGGAGTCTACAAAATTTTTTTTTTTTTTTTTTTTTTCAGGTAATTCAACCAAAAATATTATGCAGATTATACATTTATTAACAAGTTCACATTTTTTTTTATCAAATATAGTTAGATTTATTGTTTACATATATATATATATATATAGACTATTTTTTGTGGGGTGTTTACCGCCTTAATATTTTTTTTGGGCATATTTTTTATGCACAAAAAACAATAATTTTTTAACCATTTTTTTTGTTTTTGGTGTGTTTTTCAAAAAGTAAATTTTTAGGTGAGATTTTGGAGTCAAATCTCTACTTCACTAAATTCAGTGATTAGAGAGATGTATAATTCTATATATATATATTTTAAATTTTTTGGCGTTGTTTATTCTTTATGGTCTAAACTTTATAGTATCCCAAAATGTTCAACATGGTCAAAAAGTAACAAAATCCAATTCCAAAAATATAAAAACTCACAACAGCAGTCAGTCATGGTGTGCTTTCACACTGGAACACGCCAAAATTGGAAGATACACACATTCAGTGCAAACTCGCCAAATGTCATTGGTTCAACAGACAAATGGCCACATGTGCTATCTGACATCATGGGTGATCAATGTCTGTGTTCTGTGGGAGCAAACCCTTCCTCTCAACTACTTGAGGATGGAGGAGGGGGTTGGACCCACAAAGCACAGACATTAGATATTCTGTGATGGCAGATAGCACATGTTGGCACACTGTGTGTGTATCTTCAAATTTTGGCGTATTCATTATTAAAACTGTAAAAATGTTTGTGGGGGCGGGGGATGGGCGGGGGGTGTTTCAGTCTTTGACACGGCCCATCATGTCAATAATGTTTTTAAAATTAGATTCGATGACCATCATTCTTTGCCGCATATTGTCCATTTCCGTGCAGCATTCCAAAAGGACATTTGTTAAATTCTCTTCCATGACAACCATCCTTTCACGCATATTGTGCATTTCAGTGCTGCACTCCATTACCTGCTGAATAATTATAGCAGCACTTGCACGTGAAAATATTGGCACACCATCCTCCTCCCCTAAAAAAAAAAAAAAAAATGGCATTTACAACATTATTTTTCGATGAGGCCTATCTACATATGTTTTTTGGAATCAAGCTAGGGTGACACTGACCTGATGGGCTTCTCCTTTCCACCTCTTCGACATCTTCTATCACTCCTCCTTCTTCCACCACCTCCCCATCATCTTCTATCACTCCTCCTTCTTCCACCACTTCCCCATCATCTTGGACTCCTCCTTCATCCATCAATCCACCTTCTTTCAATTCGCCAAATTGTTCTTCCGCCACTTGCCCTTCATCTGCTATAACTTCTAAGTCCAAAATTACTTCTTCCTCCTCTCTTCCTTCCTCCTTTCTTCCTTCCTCCTCTCCTTCCACATCCTCTTCTCCTTCCACATCCTCTTCTCCTTCCACATCCTCTTCTCCTTCCACATCCTCCTCCTCCTCCACATGTTGAGATGGCAGATTTTGGCCTTGTCTGGCCCTCTCTGCCTCCTCCAAATGCTGGCGACTTCTTTCCCCTGAAATAAACCAAAAAAAATGTAGACTCATCAGCACACAGATATTGGAGAGCATAAATCGCACACATTGCTTAGAAGATGCTTTCATTTAGTTACTTTTATCTTTCACCAAACCTACATTTTGCAATTACTTCTATATGGCAAGCTCTGATCCTGCCCCTTTTTAGCAAAGTGACACACATGGATGTCCCCCCTAAACTGTATTTCTGGGAGACCCTACCAAAACCCATTTTTGATTTGGGGAGACACAGGTGCTCTGCATTGCAGATGTGAAAACATCTGCTTTATTACCACTGTTTTTAGAATGAATCCTGTTTGCCTTTCCCATTCTCATAATTTTATTTTCTAGAACTAGCTTTTACACAATGTTTACAAACAAAGTTTTTGGCCAGTGAGCCATGTCCAGGTGTGTTGTTCCTGGAATAACCGAGCCTTTCTGAGAAACTATGTGATGTTACGTTGTTTACTAAGAACACTATTTGTAAATATGTTGGTATTTAGGTCATAAAAAATAAATGACAACATGTCTTTAAAATTACAAGCAGGCCAAGGAGGCAGATGGTGAAATATACATGGCAACACATTATTGCAGACAATCACCCCCCCCCCCCAACCCCAATATATATTTACTTACTTTTACGCAGAATTTTAAGTATTTTCTTCATCTGATGTGGCTCCCTCAATTTTAAGTCTGACCATCGTTTCCTCAGCTGTTCCTTGGACCTGGTGATCCCAAACAGCCTCTGCATTCTCCTCGCCACCTTGTCCATAATATGTGCCTTTCGGCGGTTAGGGGTCTTGTATGGCCCTAATTCACCATCATAGTCCTTCTTTCGCATGATGTAAACTAACTCCACCATTTCCTGGAACCGCATATTAGTGGCTTTATATCTTCTTTGCCTTGATCGGGACGTCCCTGCCTCTGTCCCTTCACTTGTGGCATGAGAGCATCGTGCCCGCTCGTGTGACATCGCCATCTTTCCTTTCCCACAGAGATTATGGGCGTGGAAAAGATGAATTCTTACGCCATGGGCGGAGAAGAGGGCGGCGTTTAATACATACGCGGAGTGTAGAGAATGCAAACAACGTGTTTACGTCGGTTACGCGGAGAATCTTTGAGCGCATACAGAACATACACAGTTAACGCCATATTTCCTAAACTCATTGATTAGGGGCCTCGCAAAGGTGACGAGGGCGGGGTTTAATAAATACGCGGAGTGTTTAAAAGGTGCACGCCGTGATTACGCATCTTACGCGGTAATTAGGCGAGCGTGAGAAACGAGGAGCGAGAGACAGGAAGGTAAGGAAATTAAAAATGTGATCAGCAGAGGCCTTGAAAATGTAGACACATGGGATGGGGGTTTGGGCTGTTGGTTGCACCCTTTTTAAGCTATTCTGTCTATGGGGTACCACAATGTTATTTTGGTATCCAAATGCTTTTGGACACCTCACAAAATAGAGATGTGAACAATGCTGTACCTCATTGACAAGTTTTTGAATGGTGTATTCAGATCAGGCAAAGTATTGTTCAAGTGTTGGTTGTACAGAGGTCATTAGGAAGTGTCTTTTATGTCATCCATTGTCAGGGGCATGAGATTTACACATGAAAGAGTGCCTAGATGAATACTGTCATTTGTAAGCATTGTTTAGTTTTCTATATTAAAAATATTTACAGCAATGTTAACAATGGCTCTGCATCTAGCAAATCAATGTTTGGTACAAGCAATGCGGCCGAGCTGCCAATCATTGTTTAAAAAAGAGAGACTGTGTTTGTAATTAGATATAGGTAATAAATTTGATGACACATATTAGATCAAGGTCAACGCTGATCCTTTTGAATATTTATTTTTCTGTGGTTTATGTTTTTGGAATCTAGACTCAAAAAGAAATATAATTTTTCAAAAAATTCAATGGACCTCCTACAAACCAAGGAAGCTATAGAGGCCTTACTCCAAAAATATCAGGAGACGCCCATCCTGTGGAATTCCAAACACGCATTATATTGCAATAAAGAGGTACGAGCGGCAGCACTAGAAGAGCTAGCAAACTATATGCAAACTTGGGTGCCAGGATGCACTGCCAACATGGTGAAGGATAAACTTGCCAACCTCAGAAGCACATACAGGAGAGCATACAAAGCTAATAAAAGCAAAAAATCAGGAGCAGCAGCAAGACAAGCAAAGGAACCCAAACTGTGGTATTATAAACAGATGGCTTTTTTGCGGGACGAAATGGAAGGCAGGAAAACGATGTCGAGTCTTTCTTCCAACCTTTCCTCCATGCTACCTTCCAGCGGACCTTCCCCAGATGACCACAGCCCTGCAGAGTCGGAGGAAGAGGGCCTGGCTGACAGAGATGCAGATCTGCCACCCTTCGATGAGGAGGTATAGTAGTTTCCTCTATATTTATTGCGTAAATAATTCTTGGTGGATTAATGATTAGATATTGTAAAAAAAAAGCCAAGCTGGGAAAAAGCAAAAAAAAAGGTGTTCAGACAAATAGGTGTCAGAGATGACAACTGCAGGGGTCAGAAGTAGAGTGTATTCAAGTAATAATGAACAGAAAATACTAAACGAAAAACATGAAAATGAGTGTGGTTTTATTTAGCAAAATTGTAAAAAATGTCCTTTTTTTTCCACACAGGAAGAAGAGATCAGCCAGGAGGTGGCAGATCCTCAGGTGTCTGTCAGCCAGGAGGAGGCCGGGGTCAGTGGCAGCCAGGAGGAGGCCGGGGTCAGTGGCAGCCAGGAGGAGGCCGGGGTCAGTGGCAGCCAGGAGGAGGCTGGGCCCAGTGGCCTGCAGCAGGTCCCCCCGGCCAGGAGAACCACCACCAGCCAGTCTTCTCCCCCCCAGGTGAGGCCATCAGGCCGAAGGAGGCAGTTGAGGCCTGTGGAGGAGGCAAGCCTCCGCATGATACAGGAGGCAAGCGCCATCATGAGGGCCCCCCTCAACCCCACAGAGGCCTTCAGTGCCTCATTGGCCCATGATTTAAATGAAGGGGAGGAGGACCAGAGAAGACTGGCAAAGGCCCTGATGAACCAGGTCCTTTGGTGGATGCAGAGGGGCCTGCTGACCCCAGAGACTGGGCTATGTGACCCGGCCCGGCTTGCGGAACACCATCCTCCTGCTGCCACATCGACCCCACCTGCAAGACCCCGTGTTAGATCCGCTGGAAGGCTGCCTGGAGGGAAGGCTGGAAAGAGGAGGAAACGTTGATTTTCTGCCTTCCATTTCCTTCCACATAAAGGACATCTTGTTTGTACTACCACAGTTTGGGTTCCTTTGTTTGTGTGCTGCTGCTTCATATTTTTGTGTTTGGCTCCTGAGGCTTGGAAGTTTATCCTTCACCATGTTGGAAATGCAAGTTTGCATATAGTTTGCTATCTATTCTAGTGCTGCCGTTCTTTTTATTTTTTGTGATGACATTTGCCTGAATAAAAGGCTTTTTGCTTTCATTTGAAAACATGTCTATTGTTTGTTATACTGTGGGGATTATTAGGCAGCAAACCTTTAATAAATATACAATGGGTAATTTACAAAGGACACACTCCTTGGGGGGGGGGGGACATTTGGTGTGCCAACATGGTTTAATATTCTCTAATGAAACACAAAAAAAAAAAAAAATAAAATAAAATATAAAAAAAACATGTAAAAAAAAACTATTTTAAATGGTGACATAACTAGAAACAACAAAAAAAAAAAGAAAATATGCACATTCCTTTACAAAAATGACTACTATAAATTATGGAGGACCACCAACCAAAACACACGTCTGGCATAGAAAACATTATTAAAGGATTACATCACAAGCAAGAAATGTGACATTTCAGTATGGGACAACTCTATTGAAATTGCATCAGCAAGAGAACGGGGTTATTCTAGCAAGAGAAGAATTAATAAAACGAGGCAAGAAAATGTGGTTTAGTGCGCCTTTTTAAGACATTGTTCTCTTGCTAGAATAAAAGGTTTGTAATGACGAATGTGCCATATCCCAAACAAACGCGAGTTTTACCTGAACGAGCGCTCCCGTCTCCTCATTTGGACTGAGCATGCGCGGGGTTTTTGTACGCTGCTTTTGTGTACAGACGACCGAACATGTCTGACGGACACGATTCCAGCAGACTGTTTTAAAGCAAGACCAGGAAACAGTTGTTCGTTGGAAAACGGTCTGGCCGACGATTGTTTGCTGGAATCCTGTACGTTGCTGCCTACACACGAACGAACATGTCCGCTGAAACTGGTCCGCGGACCAGTTTCAGCAGACATGTTTGGTCGTGAGTACGGGGCCTTAGACGTCATGGTTTGAAATCATGCATGGCACGGAAGGTTCCCCTGCTTAAACCAGCACATGTCAAGGCCCGTCTTAAGTTTGCCAATGACCATTTGGATGATCCAGAGGAGTCATGGGAGAAAGTCATGTGGTCAGATGAGACCAAAATATAACTTTTTGGTCATAATTCCACTAACCGTGTTTGGAGGAAGAAGAATGATGAGTACCATCCCAAGAACACCATCCCTACTGTGAAGCATGGGGGTGGTAGCATCATGCTTTGGGGGTGTTTTTCTGCACATGGGACAGGGCGACTGCACTGTATTAAGGAGAGGATGACCGGGGCCATGTATTGCGAGATTTTGGGCAACAACCTCCTTCCCTCAGTTAGAGCTTTGAAGATGGGTCGAGGCTGGGTCTTCCAACATGACAATGACCCGAAGCACACAGCCAGGATAACCAAGGAGTGGCTCTGTAAGAAGCATATCAAGGTTCTGGCGTGGCCTAGCCAGACTCCAGACCTAAACCCAATAGAGAATCTTTGGAGGGAGCTCAAACTCTGTGTTTCTCAGCGACAGCCCAGAAACCTGACTGATCTAGAGAAGATCTGTGTGGAGGAGTGGGCCAAAATCCCTCCTCCAGTGTGTGCAAACCTGGTGAAAAACTACAAGAAACGTTTGACCTCTGTAATTGCAAACAAAGGCTACTGTACCAAATATTAACATTGATTTTCTCAGGTGTTCAAATACTTATTTGCAGCTGTATCATACAAATAAATAGTTAAAAAAAATCATACATTGTGATTTCTGGATTTTTTTTTTTGATTATGTCTCTCAGGCCCCGTACACACGACCGAGTTTCTCGGCAGAATTCAGCCAGAAACTCGATCGGAGCTGGATTCTGCCGAGAAACTCGGTCGTGTGTACACTTTTCAGCGAGGAACCCATCAAGGAACTCGTCGGGCCGAAAAGAGAACATGTTCTCTATTTCCTCGTTGTTCAATGATGAAAGTCGGCCCGCCGAGCTCCTCAGCGGCTTCCACACTGAACTCGCCGAGGAACTCGATGTGTTTGGCACGTCGAGTTCCTCGGTCGTGTGTACGGGGCCTCACAGTGGACATGCACCTACGATAACAATTTCAGACCCCTCCATGATTTCCAAGTGGGAGAACTTGCAAAATAGCAGGGTGTTCAAATACTTATTTTCATCACTGTATATGGTATATATATACGTGATCCTACACAGCCCGGCTGCCCTGTAGCAGTAAATGTGCTACATATAAGACCATATAAGAGGTTTGTGATGAATAACCAGAATTCATAATTACACATTACCACATTGTTAATATACAGAACCAGAAATGGTCCCTCCTAATGTTCTCTAGTTAAAGGAAGGATTATTCCGGGAGGAACCTCCTCGCTCAGCCTAGAAGGAATTGTCTGTACTCTATCATTTCTGTTAGGCTCTTCCTGTAGGAGACACCATTCATTTCAGAAGACGTGTTATGAAATATGTTTCACTGTCAGCGGGAAGTCATCTGTCTGAATATTAGTACAGTTCTGCTAAATCCATAGGCCTTCCTCCGAGGGCACGCTTGTTAACCTTCCACAAAACACCATCATTTTCCCACAAAGAGAAACAGTACATTAAGGAACATTACACGACGTGTTTACTTGTTCAATTCCTGCTTCAACAAGCCCTCATTTGTCTCCCGCTGAATGTGTCATTTCTATGATTGATTGACTACAATACTAGCTCCTTTATGTAACATAAGTAGCCTATATTCCATCAAATACTGTTAGGAAAGAAACACTTTATTTTTGTTAGATCATCCACTTACATGGATAGGAAACATCTTATAGCACTATAACATTGCAAGTAAACTTGCTTCCATTGAAATAGTTACTTCTATCAATAAACCATTTTATTTCACTTTGAGGAGAGCGCCAGGATATATCTATGGCAAGGCCAACGGGAGTAAAGTGTAATACGGTACTTATACTTAGCCCCGTGCTGTCCTTTACTAGAAAACAGCGCTGGGAGTGCAACAGTAATCAGAGCTCCCAACTGTCCCTCATTTGGAGGGACTGTCCCTCTTTTAAAAACAAATCACTCTATTTCTTTTTCCTCCTCAACCACTTGAGGACCGCCGCACGACGATATACGTCGACAAAATGGCACGGGTGGGCACAAGGGCGTACATGTACGTCCCCTTTAAGAGCCCAGAGCGCCACCGGCGGCGCGCTCGCGACCCGGTCCTTTCCTCCGTGACCGTCCCTGCGGGAACAGCGGGCCCGATCGTCGCTGATGTCCTGCGATCGGGTCACAGAGAGAAAGAAAGGGGAGAGGTAAGTGTAAACAAACCTCTTCCCGTGCTGCCACTGATCGTCTGTTCCTTGTGTTAGGGAACGACGATCAGTGACGTCACACGCACAGCCACGCCCCCTCACAGTAAGTAGACTCCCTTAGGGCACACTTAACCCCTACAGTGCCCCCTCCTGGTTAACCCTCTCACTGCCAGTGTAATTTTCACAGTATCAGTGCATTTTTATAGCACTTTTCGCTGTGAAAATGACAATGCTCCCAAAAATGTGTCAAAAGTGTCCGATGTGTCCGCCATAATGTCGCAGTCACAAAAAAAAAAACACTGATCGCCGTCATTACTAGTAAAAAAAAAAATATTAATGAAAATGCCATAAAACTATCCCCTATTTTGTAAACGCTATAACTTTTGCGCAAACCAATCAATAAACGCTTATTGCGATTTTTCTTTACCAAAAAATATGTAGAAGAATACGTATCAGCCTAAACTGAGGAAAAAAAACGTTTTTTTTTATATATTTTTTTGGGGATATTTATTATAGCAAAAAGTAAAAAAAAATGATTTTTTTTTCAAAATTGACGCTTTATTTTTGTTTATAGTGCAAAAAATAAAAACCACAGAGGTGATCAAATACCACCAAAAGAAAGCTCTATTTGTGGGAAAAAAATAACGCCAATTTTGTTTGGGAGCCACGTCGCACGACCGCGCAATTGTCAGTTAAAGCGACGCAGTGCCGGATCGCAAAAAGGGGCCAGGTCCTTTAACTGCATAATAGTACGGGTCTTAAGTGGTTAAATATTCCACTTTTTGGTCTTATGTATAAAGCTCTATAAAAAATCTCTTATTTACCTACCACAAGCGTTGTGCTTCATTAAAGCCAAACGCAAGGAAACTTGAAAATTCCTCTTTGCAGAGGGGGAAAGTAAAAACATCTGATCCTCCCCTTCAACAGCAGATGGTGCTCCCCCATGTTTCAGCAGTGGTCTGTCCCTTGGGGTCATCACGTCCAATGCAGGGCTGTGGACCGTGACATTAGGACCTTAGACAATTGGAACATGGGGGAGAAGACACAGTGGTGGGTGGTCTAGCAGCACAGAGTTTCCAAGGATGGGGTAACTAAGTCTTCTTTCCCATGCTGCATAGATCTAATTGAACAGTTAACCCTTGCAGTGTGGGTGCAGGTCCACTGCAAGGAGGAATTTTTGAGTTTTTTGGAGATGGACTTTAAACTTTTTACCAACCTTCAAATGATTGCATTATTTACACCTTTGGTAAAGTTGAATAAATACACTTTTCTAGTTCTTCCTATGTGTATATTTATGCCACTACCATTTTTAATACCCCTGTAAATTATGTTCGCTAAGCAACACATATATAAAAGTTTCTTGAACTTATTTTCATTCCCCACTGACATCACCAACTGTAGAAGGGTGTTCCACATCCTCACCACTCCCCTTCCCCCTTACGCAGTTTAAATTTGAAATGCTTCTCATCCAACTTCATTGTATGGCCATGTGTCTTCTTTAGAGACTTAAAAATAAATTGTTAGATTCCTCATTTAAAGATGTGTGTATTGTGATCATATCTCCTCTTAAGCATCTGTTCTCCAGGAAGAAAAGGTTAAATGATTGTAGACGTTCCCCCTAACTGAGGTCCTCCAGTCCCCTTATTAGCTTTGATGCCCTTCTCTGGTCTCTCTCCAGTTCAAGGACATCCTTCCTGAGGATTGGTGAACTGCATAATCAATTATTGTTATTTTGGAAAGCCAGAATAAAGGACAAGTAACGGTGGAAAAAAACATCAATTGCAGCCACTGTGCCCATCAAACACAGTCACTGCGCCCATCAAACGCAGCCATTGTGCCATCAAATGCAGCCACTGTGCCCATCAAACGCCGCCACTGTGCCATCAAATGCCGCCACTGTGCCATCAAATGCCACCACTGTGCCATCAAACACAGCCACTATGCCATCAAACACAGCCACTGTGCCATCAAGCGCAGCCACTGTGCCCATTAAACGCAGCCACTGTGTCCATCAAATGCAGCCACTGTACCCATCAAACGCAGCCACTGTGTCATCAAACGCAGCCACTGTACCCATAAATTGCTGCCACTGTGCCATCAAACGCAGCTACTGTACCCATCAATTGCTGCCAGTGGAGTTGTGATGTCAGTAGACTCCCCGCCCACCTCTACACTCTCTTTGTCAACATGCATTTTCTCTTGTGTATTCCTTACACTAAATTCTGCTACGATCCCTAACATCCAGTCAAAATCCAGAAAAGTAACCACATGACTTCAGAAAAGGAGTGGGGGTGGGAATTCAAAAATAATGCCTGTCTCAGGCTAGTGCATGCATGAGATATGTAAATAACCGGTTGTTGCAACCGTGATCAGGTGACACACACTGCAATTCTGCCCAGCTCTCACTAGATACATCTAACCTAAATCAGATCACTTGTCTGTGTATATTCTGCTTTCTGTTCTGTGTTTTCACTGCAATATACATGCATTTCCTTGTCACACTGAACTGTGGATCACACCCCATGATGAGAAACATTCATTTAAAACACAGTACATGCGTCCAATCCTGGGAGAGCTGGAAGGGAGAGGAGGGGAAATGTGAATTGTGATTTTTTTACACAGGATGTGCCTCTGTCTCAGGCTAGTGCATGAGATATGTAAATAACCTGTCACTCACAGCAAGGGGGCGGAACGGACTAAGGTTTTTCTCTGTAAGTCCGTTTTATTTCACTGAAAAAAGAAAAGAGGATTGCTCAGAGCTGGATTAACTCTGTGTGCCAAGACTGGGCACAGATGATAGGAAATCGTATACCCTACATTATGAGATAAAAAAAAAGTTTTTTTTTTAGGGTTTACAACCACTTTAACTAATCCCTTTCCCAAAACAGAAAGACAGAAGTAATAAAAAAAAAAGTATACCCCCCAAAAATAATGAATCCATCCATCCAGTTTCTGTTCTATCTATCTATCTATCTATCTATCTATCTATCTATCTATCTATCTATCTATCTATCTATCTATCTATCTATCTATCTATCTATCTATCTATCTATCTATCTATCTATCTATCTATCCAATTGTCCATGAATTGATGCACTCTCAACTTCAATGCATATGGTTAAAAAGTGCATACCCATTGTTTTTGCTCTTTGTATTGGGAATCAATGTGTAATGTAATGTGTAAATGTAAAAATTTAAATAAACAGATTTACTGGCCAGATCACCAGGTGTAAAAAAAAAAAAAGAAAACAAATGCAACTACCACATCTAAGAACTGGTAAGCTGAAATGTAACAAATGTTTGCTTTTGGGTTTAATACGGCTTTAAGAGCTCTTGTGTTGTAGAGGGGCCTTTGGCATGTGACCTATTGTTAGCTTGACCTCACATGGCCTTTCCAGGTCTCTTTGCTCAATGTACTAAGACGCAATGCATGGGAACAATGTCAGTAACACTTTGACTGTTTCTTTGGGTAAGGTAAGGGGACCACATGCGTTCTGTTTGTTTCATTAGTTCAGTCACGCATACGTTTAAATCAGTTTTTCATCAGTTTTCAGCAGTTTTTACATCAGTTCTTTACACTCACTTAACTACGTGAATCCTGGCGCCGTTTCTTCCAAATTTATAATTTACATGATTAAAAAAATAATTTTAGTCCTGAAGATGACTTAAAACTCCCTAATTTTTTTTAAAACAGATACCTTAGAGAATACATTTAGGTAGTTCCAATTTTTTCTTTTCCAATGATTTTTATTGAGGTTTTCTATAAGAACATAAGAGTATAATCAGTGGCAGCTGGTATATATTTTGGGGGAGGTGCACCCACAGCCACACCCCACCCCATCTAGGTTGCGGGTAGCGCTTCCCCCAGGCGGCGGCTTCCCCTGCGTCTTCTCTTTCTCTGCACCACGGCGGCCTCTGCTGTATATCTCCTTCCTCCTCCTTCTAGGCAGCCAACAGGATTCCCCATTGAAAACGTCAACTTATGACGAAACGCACCTGGGACGGCGTACAGTGACGTCACCGCGTTCGATGTGAAGGAGGAAGGGCTCCTATAGTGCCGGCCGGCATCCTTTTACATGCTTTTTATGGTTTTTGGTCAGTTTTTTGTCATTTATGATCCACGGACCACATTTGTGAAGGAGTTAGCAATCCCACATTTGGACGATTCATTCCTGGGGCATCTGGATCTTGTGCTTTAACCCACGGACGGAGACCATAACTCTTTAATGCTGTTTATACCTGTCACTCTAGTAAGCGGCTTTCCATGTGGTGGCGGTGGTGTTAAAACGTTCACTGTGGTGCTGTTTGTCTCGAATGTAGACACCAATGAGATTTAACACATATTGGGACATTATTCACGATAGGTTTATATAGGTTTATATGTCTGTTTTTGCTTTATGCTTACTATCTATCTAGCCTGATTGCTAGTCAATTATTGTTGGCGCAGTTTTTCTTCTTTTTTTTTCAGCCAACAGGATTGCTTCTCCTCTTGGCGAATCGGGTGATGGGTCTCAGGACCCGCTTCCTGACTGGTCGGGAGGAGAATCTCTAAGACAAATGCAAATATTAATTAACTATTGTCACACAACTGGGTGGGCTTGGGTGCATTGAAGCCAATTAGAGCCTCAGGCCTCGTACACACGGCCGAGGAACTCGACGTGCCAAACACATCGAGTTCCTCGGCCAGTTCAGCACTGAAGCCGCCGAGGAGCTCGGCGGGGCGAGAGCTCCCATAGAACAACGAGGAAATAGAGAACATGTTCTCTATTTCCTCGCCGAGCTCCTCGTCGGCTTCCTCGGCCGAAAGTGTACACACGGCCGGGTTTCTCGGCAGAATTCAGCCAGAAACTCGGTAGGAAGCTGAATTCTGCCGAGGAAACTGGTCGTGTGTACGGGGCCTCAGGATCTAATCATGTGCTTCTAACAAAAAAATAAATAATAAAAAAACGCCATTGGAATCCATGCATCCACTTAATATAATACAACACAGTAACTATTGTTTGGTCTAGCTTAGTACATACAGTAGTACTGGAAACAGACAGGAAATATCAAAGATTTAACCAGCTCAATAATTCTCAAACCTATGCATATCCACCAGTTCATTGTTCAGGTTGGGGAGCCATTGGTGACATATAATTTAAACATTATACATGGAATGCATAAGTGCGGTCATCCAAAGAAAGAGCAACCAATAAAAAACAAAACAAAAAAAAAACAGAAGATAAGATGACAAAACAACTAAAATCAGGTAAGTAACAGTAACCTGATTGATTGCATGGACTCCTGCAAGTCCTTTAACGTTTTATCTAGTACCAAGGTCACACTGGACCAACAATGGCTTAGAAATTAAAGAAGCTTATGAAGAAGAAAAGAAAGAATAAAAGAGAGGAGAATAAAGGTAAGAGATGATCATCCATTTATGTCCGGTTTTCCATAGAGATGCATTGATGTCTGTTTTTCACCAATCAACAGATAAATGAAAAATAGACAAACCATCCACATGTGTGAAAGGGCTGGCTTGGGAAAGGGAATTAGGGGCAGAAATTGATGAGGAAGACTAGAGAGATTGCTCAGCCAGGACAAACGAATGAGTTATCAATATCTCACTGGGGGGCTGTAAAGTCCTATCTAGTTGGTACTTGGTGCATGAATGCCTTTCCAAAATGTACCTGGATTCTTCCTCACTTTCTTTTTTTTTGTGGCTGTGGCCACGTGGGTTTGATGTTTTACATATGGTGGTCGTGTAGCAAGGTCAAGTGCTTCTGGATAAGAGTTCATGCCCTTATCTATTGGGTTAGCATGGTAAACATTGTAACAGGTTCTTTTTTTTCCTAAAAATTTCCAATAAAAATATTGAAGCAGAAAACAGGGTCTTCATGTGGTTGCTTTTACCACAAGATTTCTGTGTTTCATCACAACCTTACCAGCATCACTAATTCCATATAGCTACCACCATAGCAGCACACGTGACCAAGACTGGAGCACTGTGGTTGTGTCTTCACCTTCCTCTGCTCCAAACCATTCCCAAAATACATAGTCCCATGCTTTGTGAATAGCCAAAAGAAAAGAGAGGCCGAGACATGACCATAGGGATGGGGTCTACGAGGGCCGATAAATCCCAGTGACCTGGAAGTACAGCAGAAGCTGTAATGATCCTGGAATGTAAACATGCAAATTTGACAGATGTAGAATAAAGCCTGCATGACAGGAGGTTACTTTTGAAGCAAAGCATGGTTTACCTGCCCTAACCCTGGTAGGTTTTTGTGCCCAGAGTTGGGCTTTACGTAAGGAGTCCATTACTACAAGGTTATAGAATTCTATTGAATAGAATATCTTTGTCCTAGCCTCTAATATTTGCAACATTTGGTTTGTGATTTGTTAAACAATATAGTACTGTTTTAATCAAGGCCGCTGGCAGTGACCCTCAGTCTTCCTAGAGCTAAATACTGTAGACTCAGCTGTTACTTTCAGAAGCATCAGTTAAAAAAAAAAGTTTGTCTTTATTTTGGTTGCTTACATATAGGATAGAAGCACAATGTTCCTGCTACACTTTATGAAACATATAGCCAACACTGCTGAACAGCTGTACTTGATGCCCTCTACAAGGATCATTCAATATCTTTAGCTGTTTTTGTATGGTATCTGCTGGGATTAGGCGCTCTAAGCAGCTGTCCACGTCTTCCCTATTTTATTCCAGCTAAATCAAAATGTTATCAGAGTTTTACTGGTCAATGTTAAAATGAAACGTGATATAAACAAAGTGCATGTACAGAGAAAGATAATCCAGCTCGCTGATAAAATTATTTAGAGATGTAATTAATAATGATAGATCAAGAGTGTCTGTAGGACAGAGTTAAAGGTTCTTTAACAGAACTGGTAATTGGTGAGTAAAAGGCTCTCGGGTACACTCCAGCCCACTTGAGCTTGTCCCTGGCAAATTTGAAAACCATTCAAACTGTAGCTCCTGAAGTTAGGTCTGGGCATGTCTCAGTGTAGGACTTCTCCTGGGGGTCTTGGAGGTAATGGTAGAAAAACCAGAGGCAGCCACCACTGGGCCTCTGGTGGCCGAGATGTTTGTGGTTCATGAACTTGGAGAGGTTCTTCAAGAAACCTTTTATGGGGCTTCTATGGGAGTCTCAATGGGTTTAAAGAGTTTACGTTGAAAGTGTGGGAGTTCTGGTGTTCTGGTTCTTCTTGAGTCCCTGAAATAGGCTGTTGTAGAAACTCCAGGGACGTCTTTACACAGTGTTTGCAATTTTCCTTGCTGATGTAGGCTTATATGTTGGACTAGGACCCAAGATGAACTTCAAAGTCCGATGTTTTCAAATCTTCTCGCTCCACACATGGCTAGTCTTTAATGAACTGTTGGACTTTAGACAGACATTGTTTCCACTCCTGAATCCATGAAGTCAGAGTGTGTTTAATTTCTTCTGTGGGCACTGTGACTCATAATAGACATGTGAATTCGTTTACAACCGAATGCATTTTCGTCCGAATTTTGGGTATTTTCGTTATCGTTTTAACAAACGAAAATGAACGCGCATAATCCGAAATCCTAAAGATCTGACATAAAAAAATGCTTTATTTTAGTTTTCGTAGCTACAACAGTTCAATATATATAGGAGATTCAACATGACGCTGACAATAGCATTCTGTGTCTATCAAATCTGCGGTTAAATGTGCCTAACCTTAACTCTATTAGTCCAAGATTATTCTACATAGAGAGGAAAGATTTGACATTATAGAGACAGTGTTGGGGTAGACCATACGACATGAACGACGAAGATTTGACGAAGCAGCGAAAAACAAAAGAACGTCGAATCTGTCATTGAAGGCTTATGGTGTCTGTCGAAAGTTCTAAGAAGATTCGACAAGCAGCTAAACTGTACGACGCCGCAATCATACATTTCCGGTCAAATGCTCGGCCCATAGGCTATAGAAGAATTCAAATGTTGGTTGACTACTAATAATAATTTATAAATATAATTATTACTAGTGTCATACAACATTAGAATTCTTCTATAGCTTGTAGGCGGAACATTCAACCGGAAATGTACGATTTTGCACAGTTTAGCTGCTCCGTCAAATCTTCTCAGAACATTCGACGGACACCATAAGCCTTTGACAGATGCGACCTTAATTAATTCGGATTTTTTGACAAATGCATTTTTTAACAAAACTAAATAAATAAAAACAAATTTCGGGAGTAACTAAATAAATGTATTTTTCGGACGAAAACTAAATTCCCCCAAGAGTACAGCTGAACATTACATGGTAGGGTGAATGGCCTATTTAGGAATGTACTGTATGGTTGTCTTTACAGACCACTTTGGCTAAATATTGGTTCCACTAACTTTGTTTCTCACAAGCTAAGATGAAGAATTAGCAGATCATATTGAGTCCCCAGTGTCTTGGTGTATATTTTCTTTGTAGCCATGATAAGGGGGCCAGTTACAGCCTTTGAACCACACTGGTTCCTTTATTAAGTCTTCTATTTGAACATAGATTCAAATACATTTGTACATGGACTATTCATTTTTTGTGTATCACTTCATTATCAGAGTCACTTATTTGCATTAAAAACCATGGAAACATCAATTTGTTGGTGTGTAGAAGCTACCAGCCCAAATCTAGACACTGCTCAAACACCGCTGCAATACTGTTAATTAATGATACCAATAGAGTAACCCAAGTGTTCCAGTGCTCCATATCAATTCTTTCAAGGCTTCTTATTTGTCCTTTAAACATTGCCAACAAGACAGAATGTTATTGGAAAAGCAACATTTTAATAATTGTAGTAATATAAGGAAGGAGGAATAGAATGACAATCGTTCAATAGGGAAAACTGTTCTGGTTACAGCTAAGAGAAGAATTCCTATCACTTTGTAGAGTTTGGGAGAGTTTTACCAATACTGGAGCAATACTAATACTTGACAATAAAACCGGGAAGCTGATTGGTTTCTATATACCAGATTTTGCATGCTCCAGTTTTAGAAAATCCCCCATTGTCTATTATGTTGCGTCTCCGGGACAGGAAGCGAAGGAAAAACTCTTTGATACAGAGACAGACATTTTTTTTTTACAGGGGTTTTACTACACCCTACTCTATTTAAACTAAAGATAAAAATGTTGGCTATATATACATAGTTACATAGTTAGTCAGGTTGAAAAAAGACACAAATTCATCTAGTTCAACCATAAAAAAAAAATATATCATACAATCCCATATACCCAATTCTATACCCACAGTTGATCCAGAGGAAGGTAAAAAAAAAACAGCAAAGCACGAACTAATATGCTACAGCAGGGGAAAAAATACTTCCTGATCCCCCGAGAGGCAATCAGATTTTCCCTGGATCAACTTTTTCTATATAGTAAATGTTAGTACCCAGTTATATTACGTACATTTAAGAAAGTATCCAGACCTTTCTTAAAGCAATCTACTGAGCTGGCCATAACCACCTCTGGAGGGAGTCTATTCCACATTTTCACAGCTCTTACTGTGAAGAAACCTTTCCGTATTTCATCTAGACGTAAGGAGTGTCCCCTTATAGACTCCTTATAAATTTGAACATGTTCATTATATCCCCCCCTACACTTTAAGGTTTATGACTTTGGAATAAATTAGAAAACAATAAATATTCTATTGTTTGCTTTTCAAATGTATAGAGCTATAAAGTAAAACCCAGCAACCCTATGTGAAAGGGAAGTACATATAGCATCCTATATCAAACTGAACAACTATGGGAAAAAGGAAGGGCAAAGAACATAAAATTCCGCTAAATTCTTTAAAAACAAAACACAAAATAGTTTACATTTTTTGTTGCTATGCACTTAAGATTCCATGGAGCAAAAAAATCCTGATATCCTGCAGTCATGAGAAGTTCCTCTACTCTGATGGTATTTCTCACTTTACCGTGTAAAATTCATCACTTCCTTGACATTTTAGACGTTTGTATTGCAATTTCTGGGAAAGAGAAACTAATACAGTTTATAGTAACTAAGTTAAATGGAAAAAAAACTTCATACATTGTACCGTGCTGATGAACAGAATAGACCCAAGCAACCGTGTATTATTTCATTATACCTGGATCCTGTGGCTTCCAAAATAAATACAAGCTTACTTGAGTTATTATTGTAGAGATTTCTAGAACTGAATTTACATGGCTTTAATTGCTTTTTGTGCTCGGTTTTTATAATTGCATTTCATTTACTTGTACTATATATATATATATATATATATATATATATATATATATATATATAAAATCTGTTACTATGGCTACATGGTCACTTTGAGTGTAAAGGGTTAATGTAGGGGTAAGGTTAAAGTGTACCTAAAGTGGAAAATAAGTGACTAATAGTATTGTGGCAGTATTGTGCCCAACATTTTTGGGGGGGCGCAAACAAACAAAAAAAAATTGCAGCCTCACTGTGCCCATCAAATGCAGCTACTGTGCCCATCAATTGCAACCACTGTGCCCATCAAATGCAGCCACTGTGCCCATCAAATGCAGCCACGGTGCCCATCAAATGCAGCCACTGTGCCATCATTTATTGCCACTGTGCCCATCAATTGTCACCACTCTGCCATCAATTGTTACCACTGTGCCATCAATTGTTACCACTGTGCCCAGCAATTGTTACCACTGTGCCCAGCAATTGTCACCATTGTGCCCAGCAATTGTAGCCACTGTGCCCTGCAATTGTCACCACTGTGCTCAGTAAAATGCTAGCTGCCACTGTGACCTGTAAAATGCCCCCCCCCCCCCCGCCTGGCACTTACCTTTCTGGGGTCAGCCGTGCTTCTACCGTCCCTCGATGTCTTCTCCCGCCCTCGGTGACACTTCAGCCAATCAGGTTACCGGTAACCAGAACCGGTGAACCTGATTGGCTGAGATGCCTGTCACTCTTATCCAAGGAACGCACCCCCCGAGGATAAGCATCTGGAAGCCAACTACAGCCTGAGGGCTGTAATCGGAAAGCCTATCAGAGCCGCTGGCTCTGATAGGCACTTCCACAGCCGCCGTTATTCAGATGGCCGGCGCTCACCAGGGGGCCGGCCATCTGAATATTCGGCGGCAATACATAGATTCATGCAATGAAATGCATGAATCTATGTATATTGTGATCAGTGGCATGTGCGGGAGCCAGAGGGGGCGGCGCTCCAGCGCCCTCTATACACGCACCGCCACTGCATGGTACATATCTCCAGTTTCCGGTGTGTTGGGTACATTTTCCTGTTCATCCCCCCAGATGTCCTAATTCCCAAGGAACCCTGATATGTACTTATCAATGCAGCACCCTGGGTCAAGAGCTTGCCCTACCCCTTCTCACCTCCTAAGCTTTGCTTTTGACTCATCTCTGGGATAGATAGGCCTCGCTGGCCAATTTTTAATTGTTACGTTTTGGGGCTTGGGGGAGAGGAAGGTTAATTTAGTGGTCAAGGTTTTTAAGGGGGCACTTTTGATTAATTCTTTGAAAAAACACCTGGGGCTGGGTTGGGGACACTGAGTGAGTGAGTGAATAACTGAATGCGAACTGAATCGCCTCAAGGCGCTTGGCATCCATTCCTTCTATTAGCCTTCAGAATAGGTGGGTCTTGAGTTTTTTCCTGAAGGTCTGGTGATTCCCTTCCATTCTGATATTTGTGAATGGAAAACTGAAATACAATGTTTTGATGCATTGATATTTAGTGGTGTAAGCAGCTGCAACATTTTCATCTTAGGCTGGAGCTCTTCCTTAAAATCCATTAGTACATTTCATGAAGAGTAATTAGAGCTCCGCTCAGCAGCCATAAGTCATGGGGGAAATGACGGCACTGAACGGGGACTGTTCCTGTTTTTACAACTGAAGTTCTTTAAGCCTTCTGATAGACGAAGCAATTAACGTTTTGTGGCTTTAATTATAAACCAATGAAAGGGAAGCAAAATAAAGACAAGGGGAACCGCACAATATGCTTTCCTACCATATACTTATTAATTGATCCTAAAGACCTTGCTGCTTTTTCATTACTGCGTGACTTATGACCTCATTAGCATAAAGGGAAACAATGTATTTATTTTCATATTCAGCTGAATGTTTGTACTGCCGGATACATTACAGTAGGCGGAATTTATAATGTCTGCTTGCATACAGCTAGTGCATGGCGCTATATGTGGCTGTGTTATGAAAATGTTAGCACATGTGTTCTTTATGGTTCATGGATTCTCCGTGTATAGGAAGATGTCCAAACAGGCTTGAAGCCCACACTTACGAGATACGATGAAGGGCATCACAGGTACAAGTTAAAATAAGCACAAAAGTTTCTAAAAACAGCCTTTCTCCAGCCCCTGTAACCAACACATCCACACATGTGATTTACTTACTAAAATATTACAACCCTGTACATATGTAGTTACATAGTTACATAGTTAGTCAGGTTGAAAAAAGTCCATCGAGTTCAACCATAAAAAAATAAATAAACAAGCAAAATAAAAAACATAGTACAATCCCATACACCCAACTCCATACCCTATACAAATAGGCTGTAGCGAAAGTAATGCAAAAGTGGGCATCATTTTTTTAATAACTGGCTTCACACGCACATGAACTTTAATGGCATCCCTGTCTTAGTCCGTAGGGTTCAATATTGAGTTGGCCCACCCTCTGCAGCTATAACAGCTTTAACTCTTCTGGGAAGGCTGTCCACAAGGTTTAGGAGTGTGTCTATGGGAATGTTTGACCATTCTTCCAGAAGCGCATTTGTGAGGTCAGGCACTGATGTGGACAAGAAGGCCTGGCTCGCAGTCTCTGTTCTAATTCACCTCAAAGGTGTTCTATCAGGTTGAGGTCAGGACTACGCAGGCCAGTCAAGTTCCTCCACCCCAAACTTACTTATCCACACTATATTGCCCAGGGCTGGCTCAAGACATTTTCCATCTTGGGTCCAAGAATGAAATGCTGCCCCCTTCAGTTATTAGTGCCTAGCCTCATGCATGCACCAGAGCAGAAGAAGGCTGAGCCATGGGAAAGGGATTTTCATTGCTCTCTGTCTCCTGTGGGTACCCCGCCCTCGTCAGCACACATACCTGAGCTCTTCATGTGTGCTCAGACAGTGTTAGATTGTTAGGCCTGGCAATTATGTGTGTTGAGGGCAGCAGGGTGGCCTTTTTAGAGGGCAGTTGTCACCCTGCCCCCCAGCCCAGTCCATCCCTGGAGCACACACAAAACTGCTGGAAAAAAATCTTGGGTGTCAAATTGCCGCCCCTCTCAAAGTGCCCAATAGATCCAGTGGGACCTATCCAGTGGGACCTATGGTAGGGCCGGCCCTGATATTACCAAAAGTATTGGGCCATGCCTCCATATAATTTTTTGGAGGGGGGATTGTGGTGTGGGGTTGGTTTTCAAGGGTTGGGCTTGCCCCCTTAGTTCCAGTGAAGGAAGCACTTAAGGCGTCAGCATACCAAGACATTTTGGACAATTTCATGCTCCCAACTTTGTGGGAACAGTTTGGGGGTGGCCCCTTCCTGTTCCAACATAACTGCACACCAGTGCACAAAGCAAGGTCCATAAAGACATGGATGAGCAAGTTTAGGGTGGGGGAAATTGACTGGCCGGCACAGAGTCCTGACCTCAACCGGATAGAACCCATTTGGGATGAATTAGAGCGGAGACTGCGAGCCAGGCTTTCTTGTCCAATATCAGTGCCTGACCTCACAAATGCGTTTCTGGAACAATGGTCAAACATTCCCATAGTCACACTCCTAAATCTTGTGAACAGCCTTCCCAGAAGAGTTTTAGCTGTTAAGGTGGGCCAACTCAATATTGTAAACTACAGACTAAGACTGGGATGCCATTAAAATCCATGTGTGTGTAAAGGCAGGCGTTCCTATACTTTTTGGCAACATAGGGCCAGATCCACGTAGCCTGGCGCATTGTTGCGTCCAGCGTAGCGTATCTCTGATACACTACGCCGCCGTAACTTACAGCGTATTTTCCTTATCCTCAAAGAATTTGCGCCGTAAGTTACGGCGGCGTAGTGTAACTTTGGCGGCGTAAGGGCACGCAATTCAAATGGATGTGATGGGGGCGTGTTTTATGTAAATACATCTTGACCCAACGTAAATTACGTTTTTTTTAACGGCGCATTCGCCGTCCGTGGGGGTATCCCAGTGCGCATGCTCGAAATTAACCCTCAACAAGCCAATGCTTATGAACCGAAAAAAGTGTACTGAAGGCCTACAGAACACTTCCCAGCGCCAAACCCGGATATAAGCTGATTGCAATAAGCTAATAACTGAAAGAGCGTAGATGACAGAGAATCTGTATACTACGATGATGGGAGCAGCCGTTTAAAACAATAAAGACATGATAAAAAAATGATCACAATTAAAAGAGCATAAATGCACAATTAAAACAATCACAAACAGCGCTAAAAGTGATAATTCTGGTGTAAATGCTCAAGGCACCACTAATACACTATAAAACAATATTGTGTGAAGGAAATCAGTCAGTAGAGGTAAAGTCCCATATAAAGATGTGGTTCACTTTAAGAAAGGACAGACAGCGTAGCACCTTCCACCCGAACTCCTTAAAAGACACCGCGTGGGACAAAACGAGCCCCCTCTGGGGTACACACTTACCAAAAAGTAAGTTATATCTGGCGATGTATATAAAGCTCCAGACTGGTAAATATCCTTCAAACAGGGTAATCAAATGAATCTGTATGGAGGCTCCCAATTAATCCAAAAAAAGACAAAAACAGTGCCATAGCATAATTCCGTTTTTAATGGGTTAAAAATATAAATAGCCCACAGATATGATAAACCCTTCAAACATTACACGTACAATATAAAAGATAAACACGCGCATAGTCACCAACTCCTGTATGCAAGGTAGAGCGTCGTGCTGGTCCTATTACAGTCTCAGAGAGCCTAGCAAACGTTGGTTCCAGCCGAGGCCCTGGTGGAGCGCAAGCGTCACTTCCTGAGCGTCGTGAGTAGCCACGCCCTCTAGTAGCGTGGCTACTCACGACGCTCAGGAAGTGACGCTTGCGCTCCACCAGGGCCTCGGCTGGAACCAACGTTTGCTAGGCTCTCTGAGACTGTAATAGGACCAGCACGACGCTCTACCTTGCATACAGGAGTTGGTGACTATGCGCTTGTTTATCTTTTATATTGTACGTGTAATGTTTGAAGGGTTTATCATATCTGTGGGCTATTTATATTTTTAACCCATTAAAAACGGAATTATGCTATGGCACTGTTTTTGTCTTTTTTTGGATTAATTGGGAGCCTCCATACAGATTCATTTGATTACCCTGTTTGAAGGATATATACCAGTCTGGAGCTTTATATACATCGCCAGATATAACTTACTTTTTGGTAAGTGTGTACCCCAGAGGGGGCTCGTTTTGTCCCACGCGGTGTCTTTTAAGGAGTTCGGGTGGAAGGTGCTACGCTGTCTGTCCTTTCTTAAAGTGAACCACATCTTTATACTGTATGGGACTTTACCTCTACTGACTGATTTCCTTCACACAATATTGTTTTATAGTGTATTAGTGGTGCCTTGAGCATTTACACCAGAATTATCACTTTTAGCGCTGTTTGTGATTGTTTTAATTGTGCATTTATGCTCTTTTAATTGTGATCATTTTTTTATCAAGCCAATGCTTATGACGTGAACGTCATTCTACGCAAAGCCCTATTCGCAAACGATGAAGAAAAATTCAAAATTCGACGCGGGAACGACGACCATACTTAACATAGGATACGCCTCATATAGCAGGGGTAACTATACGCCGAAAAAAGCCTTACGGAAACGACGTAAAAAAATGCGCCGGCCGGACATACGTTCGTGGATCACCGTATCTAGCTAATTTGCATACTCGATGCGGAAATCGACGGAAACGCCACCTAGCGGCCAGCATAAATATGCACCTTAGATCCGACGGCGTACTAAGACGTACGCCAGTCGGATCTAGCACAGCTTCAGGAGTATCTTGTTTTGTGGATACAAAACAAAGATACGCTGGAGCAAACTAGAAGTTACGCGGCGTGTCAATAGATACGCCAGCGTAACTTCTTTGTGGATCTGCCCCATAGTGTATATATGGGAAAGGGAGGTTGTTGGGGGTGTGAAAACTCTTTGGATAGTGCGACCTGAAAATAGCAAGCAACATCACGCATCACTCATTACGCAAAGGCCTAATGCATGCAGGTGCCCCCTGGGGGTTGGGGGACATACAATTCAAAATTCAGGCATATTTTCCACTATGGCCCACAGCCACCCATATAAATCAATTGCAGTAGGGATGTGCTGGAAGAAAATGCCCATGGACTCCTGGGATGTATGACATCATTTTGGTCTAGATCAGAAACCAGGAAGCAACTGGAGATATGTAAAAAAAAAATCTTAAAACAGGTAAATATAACATAACTTCCTATCTATTTACTAATGCTAGCAGTAAGGATTACCAATAGTTCATGTTGCTTGAGAAAGTTTAGTTGCATTTTATAGAATACTTTCTTTTCATTGGGTTTATTTCTACTTTAAATTAAGAAATTATAGAAGAAAGAAAGGATGGGACATGGACAATTTACCACCCACCTTGAAATGTTTCTATCCTAGGCTGGGGCCTTTGAGGGCTTGTAACTAACACGGCCCTAATGGCTCAATAAAAGTGGCCTGGGGGGGCATAGAATTGAAATGCAGCCCTGACCATTCAGAGTCATCTGGTTCCTTATACTACAACGATTGTAACATAAGCCTTCTTTTGACCAAGTAACCAAAAATGATAACAGCCTCCACTTTAGTGAATAATGTGATTATTTTACCACAACAGGCATGAAATTCTTTGACACCAAGGCAAAACAAGGCAAGGCATTTTCATCCGCGGGCCACTGAAAGGAAACATTGTGGCTGCTCACACATTTTAGTCTGATGCATTTAGCTGCATTGAAAGAAGAAGAAAATGGTCCATTCATACAGAACTCTGGGAAGTTTCCCCCTAATATCCATTTTGCGACTCTCAAAATGACTTATAGCAATGGCTTTAACTTTTTCATTATGGAGAATTTTGCAACAGAATGTTCAAGTGGTAAAAAAAATATGTGAAACCATTCACTAAAATCTCATACAAGCTATTATTATTAATGCTATTTAAAAGGTAATTTTTAATATTTTTTTTATCTGTAACTTCCATTAAAATCCTAGCTGGTAATGCTGTCATGAAGGTCCTGTAGTATGTCACCTCATTGTCTTTGTTTGTTGTCACCTTGAGAACAAGAGAAAAAACACCTAGTGCCGAAAGGCACGGTTTGGGACCCCTAAGGGTCTATTATAGACAGACCAAATGATAATGCAAAACAATGTCAATTTTTATTGAGTATAACAACATATGTAGATAAATAACAATCACTGTGTTAAAACCAGTGTGAGGTACCAAATAATACAGATGCATGAAGAAACCGCTGTCCTAAGGCTGGACGGACTAGTGATGATCCATACTGTTATATCCTCTGTGTTGTGAGAGACACAAGACTCTGGTCTGATACAATGGGTGTTTATTTCAGGTCATCTGTACACTGCCACATGCATCTCAGGACAGTACATCTTATCAGCTTCTTTACATGTGCTTTCCAAGATGGCTACTATGCCCCTTTACCCTTGTCATCACTGCTGGGTGGAGCCAGCCTTAAAGTGACAGTACATGTGGAACCCTTCAGGTATAACACATACAAGCGTAGACACCTTACATGTTTCGGACAAACCGTCCTTCTTCAGATGTTTATTAAGTCAGATGGGTACAGATTTTCTACAATGCAAAAAAATATGCAAATAATACAATTCAATAATGAGTAGATAATGTAAACATAGTTTGTAAATACAGTAGCGTTTACAATAAATGCATTGCATACGGAGCCAATCATGTGTAATATATAAGATATGAAAACTAGTTACTACTTTGAAAAGTGCATAGTCTATTTGCCTTTAGTAAATCAACTCCAATGCTATATGGAGAGAAACCTACGGTAATTGGTATAAAATGTTTATGATGGTAGACGTTCATAAGGTCCTGTGTCCTAAGACATTTGTTTGCTTGTGGAACGGTGCAGTATGGTGTGGCGACAGTAACTCACACACAGTCCAAATGCAATAGAAATAACTGGTATTGCAGTCAAAATATACAGTTCACAACAGCCCGGTGGAAGGCAGCCCAACTAGATGAACAGACCAGAGGTGAACAGCAGATTGTAGCAGAGCAGATCTCAGCCGAACTAACAGCGTCTGTCTTGAGGGGCAGAATGCTGCCTGGCCAGTCTGTGCCCAAGTGGAGAGGTTTCCAGGAGAAGTGGAGAAAACGGAGACTTTCGCTACTTGTTTGGAACCTTTCCATGACGCTATTTCTATCCCTGATAGACGAATTTCCCTACACTACTCACAAGCCAAACTCAGGAGCCAAGGTCTTAAACAGACTCTGCTTGACCCAAGATGGCCACCAAAGTAAACTGGTGACCCCGGAAACCATGTTCCTATTGACTTTCTCTCCCTCTACACTGTGGTTGCAGTGCTTCAAATGGGTTTTGCATTTCTATACAAGTCCCTTTTCATGCAAAACCCAATTGAAGCAAGTTAAATGCAAGTCAGAAGAAGGTCAACTACAGGTCAGATACTCATGTCAATGAATTCTGAATGATCTCAGAAGCATCTCAAACTAATTTCAAAGTGATGGAATTGACACAAGCCAAAAGCCCTTCAAAACAGGCCCATGGGAATCCCAACCTGATGCTTTATGTTGTCTGTGGACTCACCACAATGGTGGCTTGGGCTTAGGGGTTGGAGCGGCATTTTCTCCCTGGGTCAATACAAATAATCCTTTTTGGGCTGGTGACCCTGAGTGGGAACACTTCAGCATTAAGACCTCAATCAGAGTAAGACCTGCAATCAGTGAGAGCTGCTGAACAGCATTGGGCTATTTGTTCCATTGTCCTTTATTTTTCACTGGGGCCACCAAGTAATGTGGTACTATGGCACACCTTGAGGGACGCCTTTTAGAACGCACAAATCTGTCCCTACCATGAAATGTTTGGTTGGTTGTGTTTCCAAAAAGTTGACTGACTCAGCAGTTTATTTTGGTAGCGATGCTTCTGACAGTATGTACTATTGCACACCCTTGACCAAATACCCTCTCTTATGCCTGGTATACACTACTAGTTTTTTTTTTCATTCAACCGAGATGAAAAAAATCGGACAGCTCCAGATGAAGCTGCTGTAATAACGATCCAACATTAGTACAGCGATTTCCCCCACTGAGTATACGGCCCCGCCAGAGCACTCCGATAAGTACTCTCCGCCATTGGCTGGGAGTGCTGATCGGCAACCGGCTTCTGACGGACCAGGTGCCATACACATGTCGGATGGTTTTTATTGAACCGGCCAATGTCGCCCAACATTCCGCCCATGTGTACTGGGCTTTACAGAGTCCCTTTAGGGCCAATTATGTGAATTTCTACAGTCAGCAACTACTATCATTGAATAGATCCTATAATATAAATATTTACTTTTGTAAGGGAAACTCAATAATTTGACATAAGTGCTATCACAACTCTCTTATTTCTTTCTTCTTTCTATTCATCTTTAATGATCTACGGCCCATTTACAGTGTATTGCACATGCATCAATACATATGTGAACTGGGTAATAGGAGGAAAAATTGAGTTCACATTCTTTGTAATGGGATAGACTTGACAAACTAATAGTATGAGCACACACAGGGGTTCATTTACTAAAAGTATACCATTTACTGTGAAAGAATACCCGATTATGTGTATGGAAAATAACAAAAACTGTATTTTATACATGTGATTGAATGATGGAAGCCAGCTAAGCTTCACCTCTTTTATTAAAGTGGAGGTCTGTAACCCAATGAAAAATTAAAAGTCAGCAGCTACAAATACTGCAGCTGCTGACTTTTAATATTAGGTCACTTACTCGATTTTGGCACCCCAGCAGATCTTCGGATCGGCTGTCGAGTGCAGCTGCCTCCTTTGCCAGTAAGGGAACCCGGCAGCGAAGCATTTCGGCTTCACAGCCGGTTCCCTACTGAGCATGTGCCAAGCGCGCTTTCTAATTGGCCTGGTGGCGGAGGAAGGAGGAGGGGGGCTGAGCTTCGCCAGGGCAAGTGGAAAAGGGGCCCCTGAAAGGTGCCAAATGTGGGGGGGGGGGGACGAATAAGCGCGTGGAACTCTGCTTTAAGGCAAGGGAAAATTCCCTTGCAAAGTAAATAGCCTAAATGAAATTGTGTATATGTGTATATACACAAACATTTAGAAATATATATAAGTAGAGGGAACTGTCTCCTGTCCCCTCCACTGAACTTCAATACAAAATCACACACAACTAAATGTGACTTTATGGTCACTAAACAAACATTGTAAGTGATCAAAAATTGCGGGCTAATTGCCCCTAAACACTGTAAAGACACTAATAATGTCCACAACAAAGGAGAAACTCCAAAAATTAGTAATTTCAAGAAGAAGGGGATCTCCCAAAGAAGTAGATTCCTTTAGCCAAAGTCCACGGTGACATATGAAAAACACCCAGGAAAGAGTGAAAGGGTAAAAGAATCCTCCACCATCAGGCAATGACCACTTACCGGACTGTATGATCCCTTAATTAAAAGAGGAAATTGTGGAGAAACCCCCAAGGTGGGGCTTTTTAGGCAACAATATTTAAAGTAGTCAAGGTAGTACAAAATAGTATTTTTAATATACAAAAATAAACATATATAGCACAAAAATATTTAAAAACAATGCATAAAGGGGTATGAATAGAAAACAGAGTCCATAATACATTTACAAGGCCCTACGTGTTTCGGATTACCCTTCTTCAGGGGCCGAAGTATGTATGAAGTCAAAGGTGAACACTTTTCACTCAGGACACGTGATCAACCTTGCACACCCCAAAAAAGGAGACACTGTTAACAGGACGCAGAAAGATTCCCCAGATGAAAATAAGAGGAAAGGACGCCAGCAATCTTGGATCGCAATAAAGCAAAACCTCGGCCACAGTAGTCACTAAGTAGCATATAGTAATAGTATTGATGCCTGTGATTACAGAAGGATGTCATATATGGTTTGGCCAGAGGGGTCAGTAAAGAGCTAAACAGCTTGAATATAGAGCAAACGCTCTGTGAAGCCGAGGAGACGTGCCGCCTGCTCCACTGGCGTCCAGCAATGTCATTGTTGCCTAAAAAGCCCCACCTTGGGGGTTTCTCCACAATTTCATGTCTATCAGGGGTGTTGGCAACTACATGAGATCACTTTAAGATGTTCCATTTACACCCTTAATTAAAAGAGATCACACAAGCTTTGTGGCTTATTTCCCAGCCCTGGCTCTTTGCGCCTCTGCAAAGGGATTATTCACGAATGTTCCGCTCAGACGTCCACCGCAGCAGATATATAGATGGCCCATGTGGAACAAGAAAACACTTCCATAGTGTAACCCGTAAAAAGTATTTATTAAAAAGTTTAAAATTGCACTTACAATTCAGTAGGTGTATGGAGGCGATACAATATATAAAAACGAGCCGGCCGGCTCTCGATCACAGCCCATAGTTTCCGGGACTGGCACGGTACACGGTACAGGGTGCCCCTGGAAGACGTCTATTAGCGGGTTAGCGGCGTGCTGACATCATCGTGTACCGTGCCAGTCCCGGAAGCCACCGGCTGTGATCGAGAGGCGGCCGGCTCATTTTTATATATTGTATCGCCTTCATACACCTACTGAATTGTAAGTGCAATTTTAAACTTTTTAATAAATATTTTTTATGGGTTACACTATAGAAGTGTTTTCTTGTTCCACATGGGCCATCTATATATCTGCTGCGGTGGACGTTTGAGCGGAACATTTGTGAATAATCCCTTCGCAGAGGCGCAGAGACCCAGGGCTGGGAAATAAGCCACCAAGCGTATGTGATCTATTTTAATTAAGTATGATGTATGATCCATACAGTCCGGTAAGCGGCCATTGCCTGATGGTGGAGGATTATTTTACCCTTTCACTCTTTCCTGGGTGTTTTTCATATGTCACTGTGGAGTTTGGCTAAAGGAATCTACTTCTTTGGGAGATCCCCTTCTTCTTGGAATTACTTCTTTTTGGAGTTTCTCCTTTGTTGTGGACATTATTAGTGTCTTTACAGTGTTTAGGAGCAATTAGCCCACAATTTTTGATCGCTTACACATTCAATGTTTTTTTAGTGAACATAAGGTCACATTTGTGTGTGATTTTGTATTGAAGTTCAGTGGAGGGGACAGGAGACAGTTGCCTCTACTTATATATATTTCAAAGTTTTTGTGTATATACACATATACACAATTTCATTTAGATCTTTTGCGCAGCTTTTTATTTATACAGTATTGTTATTTTGGTGTGTGTGTCTCACATATAAGTTGCAGCTTTGTTATATATTTTATTTTGAGGTAAAGCGCAGTAAACATAATTTTTCCAAAGTAAATAGCCTATTTGCTATTTGTAAAGCAATGCCATAGTATGAGTGAATACATCATAATAATACATAATAACTACATATACAAGTATTATATACAGGATAATATGTTTAATCAGGCCACATTGAGGGCAAGCTAAATCTGCAAGGGATCAAATCGTTATTTTCGCCATTGTATACTGGAATTTACGCAGCTACAGATGCTATATTGGAATGGCGGTGATTAGAGACTTACTGCGTGTCTGTGATAGGGTGGTGGGTAACCTGGTGCTAACAGACGCTATCTGGGAGGATTACTAATGCCCCGTACACACGATCGGACTTTTTCCATCGGAAATTCCGACCGTGTGTATGCCCCATCCGATTATTTCCGCCGGAATTCCGATTTGATTTTGGTCGGACAAAGGTCTGACCATGTGTACGGGGCTCAACTGACACTGATGTTACTAGAAAAACCGCTATATAGGGTTATGTATCTTGTTCTGTATATTTATATTATTCTACTACAAAATTATACCATATGGTTATGTCTCTTTATAGATCACCATTGCATTCGCCCCTGAAGAGTTGGTATATCCCAACGAAACGCGTCGGACATACATAGATGCATGATGTTCATACAGATGATTTTATGTTTTTTATACTGTTTTACTCCTAGATTCTCATTATACTATCGAGCCCCTCCAGTGGTTCATGTTGTGCAGGACTTGTCCTTACTCCACGATATGCCAAGTACCATGGTGTTATTATGCATATGTAATTTGTAGCATGTTTATGCGATTTTGTGGATGCAATTTTTGTCATTCAGTATGCTTTATATTATATCACAAGGCATAAAAAAAATGCTCTTTGCTAAGACGGCTCTTTGTTATACACCTCTCATTGCAAGTCCTCAACCAACTCCCCCCTTTTGTGTTGGAACCTAATTAAGCAATAGTGTATACCTTATATGCTTACTCCGCATGGTGATTGGCCTCATTTAAAGTCCCGCTGACCAAACTCTCTTTTTTATGTCACTAGTGGATCAGTGATAATACTGTACACAGACATTGTACTAATGACACAGCTTGGGAAGGGGTTACCATCTATGGGCAATCAAGGGGTTAACTGCGTGCCTAGGTGTAATATGTGCTGCTTTGACTTTCTGATCTGGCTGTTTTTTCTCCCTGCTTTGCATCCCACCATGTAAGGAGCGAGCGTCTGGGGTTTGCACGTCCTGGCTCCGAGCAGATGACTGCACCGTATACTGAGTGTTATTCTCACTGAACACCATTGTAAGGTGCAGACTGGGCAAATATTTACGCTGTGAAATCAATAACTGTACATAAAATATTTTCAGGACAAACCTCCTTTCTGTGTCTAATGGGCCATGGCTCATTAACTGTACATTTAAAATAAATGATAAAACATGTGCACTTATTCACACCGCGTTAGCTGACATAACAATCATCCCGAGCTCACCGTTCAAACCTTGTTTATTTTTTTACAGACGCAATTACGGTCGACCTGCAAATTCCTCACTACGTAGCGGCGAGTTTTACTGCCTATGTACTTTCTAGATCACCAAACGGGTATTCATGGGTGTAAGTGTATATTTCTGTAGGTTTGTGTATATATGTGTAAGTGTGGTCAGCTTAAAGTGGACCAAAAATATATATATATTTTTTTTATTTTGGATTTAGCCAATTGTATTCCATTGGGGAGATTTCTCTTCACTTCCTGTCCTATAGCCGAAAGAGGAAGTGAGAAAATCCCTGGATGTCAGCAGAGTCACCAGAACTAGTGTCCCCAATGAAAGATTTCCCTTCTATTCCTGTTTAGGTGCAAATTGAAAAGCTGGGACCTTCTTTCACTTTCAGGGATAACCATATACAGGAGGAATAGAGAGGGTGAATCTCTGTAATGGGGGAACAGGCGGCAAAACTAAAAAGAAAAGGTTTTTCCATTAACCGCTTGCCAACCGTATACTGTACGTATATGGCAGCAAGACGGCTCTCCTGTGCAGGATCATGTACCTAGTATGCTATCCTGCACTTCCAGGTCTGAGGCGCACATGCGCACCGCCGGTGACTCACTCCCACTGTGTTTGGACTCAATGTCTGCCAGGAACCGCCAAACGTTTTGGACACAAGCAGAACAACGGTTTGCCTATGTAAACAAGGCCGTTCTGTCAGTAGGGAAGGTAGTGATCCTGTGTTTCTGCAAAGCAGGAACACGGATCTCTGCCTTCCCATAGTACAAGTACCTCCCCCACACAGTAACCAAGCACATTTAACACTTTGAGCGCTCATGATGCTAGCCTTTTTCCTGCCAGTGTCATTAGTACAGGGACAGTGCATATTTTTAGCACTGGTCACTGTATTGGTGTCACTGGTCCCCAAACAAGTGTCATTTAGTGTCCGATTTGTCCACGGCAATATCGCAGTTCCACTATAAACTGCTGATTGCCACCATTACTAGTATATAAAAAAAATGCAAATTCCAAATACAGTGAAACCTCGGATTGCGAGTAACGCGATTAACGTGCGTTTCGCAATACGAGCATATTTTTTTTAAAATCCTGACTCTGTTTGTGAGTGTTGTCTCACAAAACGAGCAGGATTCAAACCACAGCAGTGTGCAGTATTACATTTGGCCTGAGGTGCGGGGGCGCCAGATCCGAGCAGAGCCGATCGGAGCCATTTGGAAATACTCGGGAAAACTCATAAATACTCAGTTCCCAAGCCTTTCCAAGGGTTTCCGAGTTCACCCGGGCTGTCCTGAGTATTTCTGAGGCTCTCCGGTGCGCGTAACCCCCCCCCCCCACCTCTGGCCACATGCAGTATTGCATGCCATAAAAGTCAATGCGGAACAAATTATTTTTGTTTCAATTGACTTCTATGGGGAAACTCGCTTTGATATGCGAGTGCTTTGGATTACGAATATTCTCCTGGAACGGATTATACTCGTAATCCAAGGTTCCACTGTACAAATATATACCATTTTTTGTAGACGCTATAAATTTTGCACAAATCAATCAACGAATCACGCAATTCTGTTTGTTCTTGGCAGTGTAAACAAAAACTCAATAGAGAGAGGCAGATAGAGGGATAAATAGAGAAATAAATAGATATTATTCTGCCCCACTTTCATGGATTTTTTATGTTTGAATTGAACTGCTTGAGATTATCATTGTTTGTGGTATGCTGATATGTAGTTTTGGGCCACTGTAACTTTTTTATTAATGTGATTTTGATATTTTCCTTTGTCCTCCAACAGAATGGAAAAACATGTGTTGGATTCAACATGAAAATTGTACAAGATAATTGTATAATGTATGGCCAGCTTTATCGGCAGCCCTGAATAGATTGATATATAGATAGATAGATGGATGGATTTATGTATGCATAATTATATGTTAAAGTAAACCCACTCTCATCCTTTCTAAACTACTGCCATAGTGTTGATATATAAGGATATAGATGTCTCCTGCATGTATCCTTACCTGTCAAATGTCTCCCCTCTGTCTGTTATAAGAGCTGAAAAACTGCAGATTCTGTGGGTGGATCTGTTGTCCGGAGCTCTGTGGGTGGAGTTGTGATGTCAGTAGACTCCCCGCCCACCTCTCCACTCCCCTCACACTAAATTCTGCTATGATCACTAACATCCAGTCAAAATCCAGAAAAGTAACCACATGACTTCAGAAAAGGAGTGGGGGTGGGAATTAAAAAATAATGCCTGTCTCCATGCTAGTGCATGAGATATGTAAATAACCTGTCACTCACAGCAAGGGGGCAGAACGGACTAAGGTTTTTCTTTGTAAGTCCGTTTTATTTCACTGAACAATAAAAGAGGATTGCTCAGAGCTGGATTAACTCTTTGTGGCAAGACTGGGCACAGATGATAGAAAATCTTATACTGTACATTGTGACAGCAAAGAATTGTTTTTTTGTTTTTGTTTTTTTTTGGGGTTTACATCCACTTTAATAGTATATATATACAGTAAAGACCAAAAGTTTGGACACACCTTCTCATTCAAAGAGTTTTCTTTATTTTCAGGACTATGAAAATTGTAGATTCACACTGAAGGCATCAAAACTATGAATGAACACATGTGGAATTATACATAACAAAAAAGTGTGAAACAACTGAAAATATATTTCATATTCTAGGTTCTTCAAAGTAGCCACCTTTTGCAGCAGACACATCTCTAGAACTGGTAAGAGGAGACTGTGTGAATCAGGCCTTCATGGTAGAATATCTGCTAGGAAACCACTGCTAAAGAAAGGCAACAAGCAGAAGAGACTTGTTTGGGCTAAAGAACACAAGGAATGGACATTAGACCAGTGGAAATCTGTGCTTTGGTCTGATGAGTCCAAACTTGAGATCTTTGGTTCCAACCCCTGTGTCTTTGTGCGACGCAGAAAAGGTGAACGGATGGACTCTACATGCCTGGTTCCCACCGTGAAGCATGGTGGAGGAGGTGTGATGGTGTGGGGGTGCTTTGCTGGTGACACTGTTGGGGTTTTATTCAAAATTGAAGGCATACTGAACCAGCATGGCTACCACAGCATCTTGCAGCGGCATGCTATTCCATCCGGTTTTCGTTTAGTTGGACCATCATTTATTTTTCAACAGGACAATGACCCCAAACACACCTCCAGGCTGTATAAGGGCTATTTGACCAAGAAGGAGAGTGATGGGGTGCTGCGCCAGGTCACTACCTCTTGAAGCTCATCAAGAGAATGCCAAGAGTGTGCCAAGCAGTAATCAAAGCAAAAGGTGGCTACTTTGAAGAACCTAGAATATGAAATATATTTTCAGTTGTTTCACAATTTTTTGTTCTGTATAATTCCACATGTGTTCATTCATAGTTTTGATGCCTTCAGTGTCAATCTACAATTTTTATAGTCATGAAAATAAAGAAAACTCTTTGAATGAGAAGGTGTGTCCAAACTTTTGGTCTGCACTGTATATATAATATATTTGGAAGCATATATTGTGTTTATTATTTATTTTAATAAAATTCCCAGGAAGGCAGGGGATATAAATTATTATTTTCCTGGAGTAGGAATTATTTACGAAGATTTGCAGGCAGCTGCACTAAATTGAAAGGGGGGGTAACTTGATATGACATAGGGACGACTTTCTTCGGTCGTGTGTAATAGCTACTGGGTCCGTGCTTAAAGTTCTATCCTACATCTCACTGTCTATAGAAATAAATTGCAGAGCTGCAAATTATTAAAGTAATAACATCTGGCGACTGAGAATAGTCATCTGATAATGCCTGGAAATTGGGACATTACTACATTCAATGGATACATTTCAAGAGTTATCATGGAACAAAGGCGCTATTGTCAGGAGGCCGTTCACTTTTCAAAAGCACACAAATTAAAAAAAAAAAAGGGAGATTTTATTTTTTGTCCTTATGTTTCAGTTTTACACTACATAGGATATCATGGAGTCAATGGTCATTTTAGGCTGTCAAGATAATTTGTTTCAGTTTTGGAATATTATCTCTGTGTCGAGTTGTTGTATGTGTACGCCGAGGATGACGTCCTTGAAAACCGAATCCACACAAGTACATAATCACCGGCTGCTACTGAGATGAATCTTGTAGTTTTCCCATTTGCAGATGTCATTACAAGTCATGGAGAGTTTTTGGCTTCTGTAAAAAAAAATCATCTAACCCCAGTGTGTCTTATAGTCTTCAGTTTCTTCAGTATACACAGTTAAAGCTGATAGTAAGATAGAAAAGACACAAATTAATACAGCTCTGAATTCATTAATACAGCTCTGAATTTATTAATACAATTTTTAAAGTGATTGTATGTAAACCCATATTTTTTAAATAACAAACATGTTATACTTACGCAGGGGTGGACTGATCATTCGGGCACTGCCCGAGGGCCCCATGCCACTAGGGGGCCCCATCAGGGTTGCCAGCCTCAGTAAAACCAGGGACAGTATGTAAAAATCTATGTTTTAAAAAAAATCCCCAAATTATAGCTGCCCCGCCTCTCCAGTACCTTTTCAGTGTGTGTATGTGTATTCTGTGTGTATGTATACTGTGTGTGTATATTGTGTATGTATACTGTATGTGTGTGTGTACTGCGTGGCCCCATCTCCTATTGCCTGGGGGCCCCATAATCTCCTATTGCCCGGGGGCCCCATGAGTTGTCAGTCCGCCCTTGTACTTACATGCCATGTACAGTTGTTTTGCACAGAGCAGCCTCGATCCTCCTCTACTTAGGTCCCCCACCGGCGCTTCATCCCTCTGTAAACTACTCACTATGAGGGCACTCGTGCGTGCTAGCTCCCAAGACAGCTCGACCCCACACCCTGCTCCCTCCTCACTGGTTTCTTCTGCTGCTGTCTCCAAGCCTATGAAGAGGGAGAGAGCAGAGAGAGACACTGCTCTCGTGCACAGCGCAGAATCAAGATTGGGCACAGATAAATAGGGGGGGGGGGGGAGCTGCACTCAGAAGGTTTTTTCACCTTAACCACTTCAATACAGGGCACTTAACCACTTAACCACTTAAAACCCGGACCATTGTGCAGGTTAAGGACCTGGCCCCTTTTTGCAATTCGGCACTGCGTCGCTTTAACTGACAATTGCGCGGTCAAACAAAATTGACGTCCGTTTTTTCCCACAAATTGAGCTTTCTTTTGGTGGTAGTTGATAACCTCTGCGGTTTTTATTTTTTGTGCTATAAACAAAAATAGAGCGACAATTTAAAAAAAAAATCAATATTTTTTACTTTTAGCTATAATAAATTTAATTTTTTTTTTACTAGTAATGGCGGCAATCAGCGATTTTTTTTCGTGACTGTGCCATTATGGCGGACACATCGGACACTTTTGACACATTTTTGGGACCATTGTCATTTTCACAGCGAAAAGTGCTATAAAAATGCACTGTTTACTGTGAAAATGACAATGGAATTAAGGGGTTAACCACTAGGGGGCGCTAAGGGGTTAAGTGTGCCCTAAGTGAGTGATTCTTACTGTAAGGGGGCGGGGCTTGACGTGTGACGTCACTGATCGTCGTTCCCTATATCAGGGAACAGATGATCACTGACACTGCCACAGAGAAGAACGGGGAAGTTGTGTTTACACTCACCTCTCCCCGTTCTTCAGCTCCTGTGACCGATCGCGGGACACCGGCGGCGATCGAGTACCACGAGTATGGTCACGGAGCTTTGGACCGGGTCGCAAGTGCGCCGCCGGCGGCGCGCGCGACCCACGAATGGGCTCTTAAAGGCGACGTACAGGTACGTGCCTGTGCCCAGCCGTGCCATTCTGCCAACGTATATCGGCGTTAGGCGGTCCTTAAGTGGTTAAACACTTTCCTGCCCAAGCCAATTTTCAGCTTTCAGCACTGTCGGTGTTTAAATGACAACAGAGGTGATCAAATACCAACAAACGAAAGCTCTATTTGAGGGGGGGGGGGGAACATAAAGATTTCATTTGGGTACAGTGTTGCATGACCGCGCAATTGTCATTTAAAGTGCGACAGCGCTGAAAACTAAAATTTGGTCTGGGCAGGAAGGGGGTGAAAATGCTCGATATTGAAGCAGTTAAATAATTTGCCACAAACATCCAGGTTAGGGTGAATTTAATTGAATATCATTAATCAAGAAAATATGCAAAAAGTAGAAATGTTATATATTAAATTACACTTTCATTATGCATTTTAAATAATTAAATAATGATTTTACAATTGAAGCTTGCAAGTGGTAACCAATAAATGTTGAGTTTACTGATTTAAGTGTAACAATAAGATCTGATTGGCCATTGGGGGCTACTACAGTTTATGTACTGCAGTTTGCCTGAATTAATTAACCAGAATTAATCTCCATTAAAAAAAATGCAGCAAAACTCCAGTCAGAGGTCTTAATTTTTTTTTTTTTGATTTTTTTTGATTTTTTTTGATTTATTCAACATTTATTCAACATTTTTTTTTCACTGCCACAATTATTATGTCATTTTCTCTTATTTTAGAATGTACTTAATAAGCTGTAACAGCTCCCTTCATTATACATAGTAATTCACCCCCTAATAAACTCAATCCACAATATTTTCTTTTTGTTTCTTCAATCCCTGGAGAGAGACATTGTAAAGTGACACTTTAAACACATTTGTATTAAATGCCACAATTGTTTTTTATTTGTGAGTCTAATTTATGAAAAATAATATTTTTACAGACTAAAATATCCACATGTCTGCTTCTGATACATTTTGGTTTTGTTTGTTTTGCATTAAGTACAGTAAAATATGTAAAGTATAATTTATTTCCATGTTCTAAATAAAAAAAATAAAAAAATGTCAAAACTAAATAGCTAAATCTGTATTATCGTACAAATCAGTTTTTATACGAGTAATAAATTAAAAGTACTGTATATACTCGAGTATAAGCCGAGATTTTCAGCCTTTTTTTTTAACCCCCTCGGCTTATACTCGAGTCTATACTCCTGACTGTGTACCTGATTATTGTACGGTGGGTGGCCATTCTTGAAAAGTCGCACCTCCTCCTCGTTCTGTTCCGTGATAGGCAGAACACTAAACACAGTGGGGCAGATCCTCAAAGAAATTACGCCGGCGTATCTGTTGATACGCCGCGTAATTTCAAATTTTGCGCGTCGTATCTTTGTTTTGGTATCCACCAAACAAGATACGACGGCATCTGTGTCAGATGCGACAGGCGACGCCTTAGTACGCCGTCGGATCTAAGATGCAATTTTCCGGCGGCCGCTGGGTGGCGTTCACGTTGTAATCCGCGTTGAGTATGCAAATTAGCTTTTTCCGACGATCCACGAACGTACGAGCGGCCGTCGCATTCTTTTACGTCGTTTCCGTTCGGCTTTTTCCGGCGTATAGTTAAAGCTGCTATCTGGTGGCGTACTCAATGTTAAGTATGGCCGTCGTTCCCGTGTCTAATTTTGAAAATGTTACGTCGTTTGCGTAAGTCGTCCGTGAATGGGGCTGGACGCCATTTACGTTCACGACGAAAACAATGATGTCCTTGCGACGTCATTTGGAGAAACGCACCCTGGGAGTTTTGACGGACGTGGCATGCGCAGTTCGTTCGGCGCGGGGACGCGCTTCATTTAAATGAAACACGCCCCCTACTCGCCGCATTTAAATTCCGCGCCCTTACGCCACAAGAAATACACTACGCCGCCGTAACTTACGGCGCAAATTATTTTTGGATTCAAACCAAAGCCAGGTAAGTTACGGTGGCGTAGCATATCTCAGATACTCTGCACCGGTGCAGATCTTTGAGGATCTGTCCCAGTGTTTGCTGGGAAACTGCGTGTTCCGCCTATCACGGAACAGAATGAGGAGGAGGCGCGACTTTTCAAGAATGGCCGCCCGCCGTCTGTCTCTGCAGTGCACCATAATCAGATAAACAGAACGAAGAGGAGGCGCGACTTTTCCACAATTGCCGCCCACCATCTGACGCTGCACCATAATCAGTAGACATGTGCACACTGAAATATTTTGTTTCGGAATTTCGTTTTCGTCCGAAAAATAAATTTATTTCGTTACTCCCAAAATGTGTTTTTATTTTTTTCGTTTTTCGTTGGAAATTGCATTCGTCCAAAAATCCGAACTAATTAAAGTTGAATCTGTCATTGAAAGCTTATGGTGTCTGTCGAATGTTCAAAGAAGATTCGACAGAGCAGCAAAACTGTACGACGCCGCGATCATACTTTTCCCATCTAATGTTCCGCCTACAAGCTATAGAAGAATTCTAATGTTGTATGACACTAGTAATAATTATATTTATTAATTATTATTACCAGTCAACCAACATTAGAATTTTTCTATAGCCTATGGGCAGAGCATTTGACCGGGAATGCATGATTACGGCATCGTACAGTTTCGCTTCTCCGTCGAATCTTCTTAGAACTTTCAACAGACACCATAAGCTTTCAATGACAGATTCGACGTTTGTATGTTTTTCGATGCTTTGTCGAATCTTTGTCGTTCATGTTGAATTATCAAGTTAGTTCTAGCTATTTTACTGCTCCTCCTCTTTGGTTACAATCAGCCAATAACATTCATCATCATCATTATTTTTATTTTACTTCCCCCACCCAATTCCAGCAGCGATCTTTTCTCTCTATAATGTCAAATCTTTTCTCTCTATAATGTCAAATCTTTTCTCTCTATAATGTCGAATCTTTTCTCTCTATAATGTCCAATCTTTTCTCTCTATAATGTCAAATCTTTTCTCTCTATAATGTCGAATTTTTTCTCTCTATAATGTTGAATCTTTTCTCTCTATAATGTAGAATCTTTTCTCTCTATGTCGAATCTTTTCTCTCTATAATGTCGAATCTTTTCTCTCTATAATGTCGAATCTTTTCTCTCAATTATGTCTAATCTTTTTTCTCTATAATGTCAAATCTTTTCTCTCTATAATGTTGAATCTTTTCTCTCTATAATGTCGAATCTTTTCTCTCTATGTCAAATCTTTTCTCTCTATAATGTTGAATCTTTTCTCTCTATAATGTCGAATCTTTTCTCTCTATAATGTCGAATCTTTTCTCTCTATAATGTCGAATCTTTTCTCTCTATAATGTCTAATATTTTCTCTCTATAATGTCAAATCTTTTCTCTCTATAATGTCGAATCTTTTCTCTATGTCAAATCTTTTCTCTCTATAATGTTGAATCTTTTCTCTCTATAATGTCAAATCTTTTCTCTCTATAATGTTGAATCTTTTCTCTCTATAATGTTGAATCTTTTCTCTCTATGTCGAATCTTTTCTCTCTATAATGTCGAATCTTTTCTCTCTATAATGTCGAATCTTTTCTCTCTATAATGTCGAATCTTTTCTCTCTATAATGTCTAATCTTTTCTCTCTATGTAAAATAATCTTGGACTAATAGAGTTAAGGTTAGGCACATTCGACCAACGAAAACGAAAATAAAGCATTTGTTTATGTCGGATCTTTCGTTTTTTTTCGTATTCTGTGCGTTCATTTTCGTTTGTTAAAACGATAACGAAAATACCTGAAATTCGGAAGAGAATGCATTCGGATGAAAACAAATGCACATGTCTAATAATCAGGTACACAGTCAGGAGTATAGAATCATGTATGGCGATCGGCAAGGCTGCAACGGGCACATTGAGGCTGCAGATGGGCATTGTTGACCCTCTTTTCCACTTTAAGGTAGCTGCTGCATTTCTCACCCTAGGCTTATACTCAAGTCAATACGTTTTCCCATTCTTTTGTGGTAAAATTAGGTCCTCGGCTTATACTCGGGTCAGCTTATACTCGAGTACATACGGTACCATGCCCATATTTACGATTTTTTTGTTGTCGTCTCATATTCTAATGTATGGAACATCTCATTTTATTTAGTTTATTCCATTCCTGGTGAACAAAATAATTAAAAATTCAGGAAGCAGTCAGCCATATCTAGCAGTCAGCAAGTCATCAGATACATTTTAAGAACTACAGATAAAATAATAAACCGTAAGCATAAAATAATTATTCAAAGCAAATACCACATTCTCCCGGTACAAACAGACGTTCCCTATCTTGTTTAATGTGTCCATAATACCTCTAGAGCCACAGAGACCCACCAGAATTAATCCGTTAAACTTATTTTTTTTACATTTTTAATACAAATAGTTTATCAGGGTAAACAAGAATACAATTGGGCTTTGAAAGTGCAAATTATTTTCATTGTGCACTACATGCTTGGTCTCCATGGTCCTACCAGTGTTCATTTTGGCAGCAAATTTCTATTTAGTTTTAGTCTTAGGACTAAACAAGCATTTTAGTTTTAGTCCCATTTTAGTCTTCTGCAAGTGTTTTAGTTTATTTTGTCGACTAAATCTCCAGCACATCTAAAAATTGAATGTCTGTAGTTAAATTGTAATGCGTTATTTAAGCATTTCTCTACAATTTCCAAACTCATTATATACTGTTAGTAAAAAATGTAATATGTTATTTTTTATGGTATTGAGGCATGAACATGCACTACAGACCAGTGTTAATTTTGACGTCAACATTTTATTTCGTTTTAGTCTTAGTCTTTTGACTAAAATTGCATTTTAGTTTTAGTGCCATTTTAGTCTTTTGACTAAAATGGTATTTTAGTTTTAGTCGTATTTTAGTTATCTCACTTGTTTTAGTGTTAGTCATATTTTAGTTGACTAAAATAGTATTCATTTAGCCGACTAAAATATTTTGGTAGTTTTAGTCGACGAAATTAACACTGCAAGAAAAAAAATCGGAATTTCCGTTCGTCTGGATTCAATTCTGACAGACTAAAATCCTACGCATGCTCAGAATCAAGTCGACGCATTGAACTTAATTTTTCTCTTCTTGTTGTAGTGTTGTACGTCACCACATGCTTGACAGTCGAAATTTGGTGTGACCGTGTATATGCAACACAGCTTGAGCGGAATTCTGTCAGGAATCCGTCAGAAAAACCATCGGATTTTAATTCCGACGGGAAACCTGGTCGTTTGTACAGGGCATTAGACTGAAATGCCATTAAAGGCAGACGTCCCAATACTTTTTGACAATATAGTGTAGTAAAAGTGGTTTTGAGAATTCAAGTGCTGGGAAAGTGGGTCAATTATGAGCCCTGAACTCAGGCAGGAGACAGGTCAGCCTTCATTGGGTTCTTACAGCCTGACTGCGGGCTGACATTTGTGTTCTGATAGGGAGAAGATACAAATGAATAATAGCATGTTCACCATCCCCAGTCAGGGCTGTATTAATGAGAGGGCACACCTGGGCTTTACCCAGGGGCCCCAGCTGCATGGGGGGGGGGGGCTGCACATTTCCCAAAGCAGCTGGTCCTTGAGCCCACACTGCCCTGAAATTGGGGGCCCTGTGATGGCACTGAGAGTGATAGATGCAAAGGGGAGGCAGTCTGCCTCCTACCTACTTAGGGCCAGATCCACATACATGTAGAACGGCGCAGCGTATCAGAGATACACTACGCCGCCGTACCTTACCTGGCGTTGTTTCGAATCCTCAGCGAGTTCGCGCCGTGCATTGCGCTAAATGACGTCGCTAGGACGTCATTTTTTTTAACTTAGACGTGAGTTACGTCCATCCCTATTCAAGGACGACTTATGCAAAAAAAAAAAAAAATCAAATTTCGACGCGGGAACGACGGCCATACTTAACATGGCAAGTCTATGTATACGCCGCAAAATACCAGCTTTAACTATGCCGGAACAAGCCGACTACAGACGACGTTAGAAAATGCGACGGCCGCGCGTACGTTCGTAGATCGTCGTAAATCGCTAATTTGCATACCCGACACGGAAAACGCCACCCAGCGGACACCGAAGTATTGCATCTTAGATCCGAAGGCGTACGAAGACGTACACCTGTCAGATCTAACCCAGAAGCCGTCGTATCTTGGTTTGAGGATTCAAAACAACGATACGATGCGGGAAATTTGAAAGTACACCGGCGTATCAGTAGATACGCCAGCGTACTTCGTCTGTGAATCTAGCCCTCTATGTCTTATTACCTGCACTGTCATCATTGTACGGGCCACATGGCATTTCTTTGCCCAGGGGCCCATGATGCTATTAAGACGGCTCTGTCCCCATTAGTGGGGGGTTCTTACAAATAACTTTTCATGTATGATTCTCTATGATGGTTGGGATCTCTTCTGCTCTTTGTACTGTGTTTTGCACTCTTTAATGTGCTGCTCCATGTGTGATTAGCCACTTGCCACACAATCACATACAGTATATATAAGTACATGATAAAACACAGCGGACCAACACCAGCAGATGACATGGCTACTCAAATCATCACTGACTGTGGAAAATTTAGCATTTCATTTGGAACTCAAGGTCCCAGAGTCTGGAGGAAGAGTGGTGAGGCACAGAATCCAAGTTGCATGAGGTCCAGTGTAAAGTTTCCACAGTCAGTGATAATTTAGAGAGCAATGTCACCTGCTAGTGTTGGTCCACTGTGTTTTATCAAGTCCAAAGTCAGTGCAGCCTCTACCAGGAAATTCTAGAGCACTTCATGCTTCCCTCTGCTGACCAGCTTTATGGAGATGTGGATTTCATTTTCCATCAGGACTTGCTTAAAGTGAAACAATGAAAGTAAAATATTCCTTTAAATTTCGTACCTAGGGGGTGTGTATAGTATGCCTGTAAAGTAGCGCATGTTTCCCCTGCTTAGAACTGTCCCTGCACAAAGTGTCATTTCTGAAGGAAATGGCGGCTATAATGAATTGTCGGCTCCGGGCAGTACAGAGAAAAGTAATTAATAAAAAAATGCGTGGGTGTCCCCCCAAATTCAATTACTAGGCCCTTCAGGTCTGGTATGGATTTTAAGAGGAACTCCACCCTAAATAAAATAAAAATGGTGTGGAGTTCCCCCCAAGTATCCACACCAGACCCATTATCCGAGCACCCCTCAAAGCACCATGTCCCCATGTTGATGGGGACAAGGGCCTCATCCCCACAACCCTTGCCCGGTGGTTGTGGGGGTCTGCATTGTGGGGGTCTGCAATTCACATAGGGGGGGTCTTTAACAAAGGGGACCCCCAGATCCCGCACCCCCTATGTGAATTGGTAATGGGGTACATTGTACCCCTACCATTTCACAAAGAAAGAGTAACAAATTGTAAAAAAAAAAAAACAGACACTGTGGAGAAAATCCTTTATTAAAAAATTTAAAAAAAAAAATTCAGCAGTGGTTATCCACTCTTGGTCTCCGCTCCCTCCAACGCTGTCGGTATCCTGCGATGGGTGATCTCCTCTCTGCCGGGGTCCAGCGATGATCCAGGATCCAGCAGTGAGATGTCCATCCAGCGCAGCGCATCACCTGTCTCCACCGGAGACACCCCGGGTCTCGGGTCTCCCGGGAATGACGGGAGCCAGTGACAGCTCTTATGTAGGTGAGGGCAGGGCCACCCATCACGTGACCCCATCCCCCTCTGACGCAAGGGTGACTCCGCCCCCCTCTGATTTAACGCAGGTTTGCCCCCCCTCCCGCCGCCTTCCGACGCTCTTACTGGACCTCCCGTCCCAACGGGAGACCCGATCCTCAATTCGCCACTTCCAGCAGCTAGAGACAGACTTGAACGAAGCTGGAAACGGCTTTGTTCCAGTCTTCTCTCTGTAAACACGGAAGCGACGTCACAACGGTTTACTTTCTATCAGCACGCAGATCATCAACATTGACTGACAGTCATTTGGATCCCAGATCATCATCAACTGACAGTCTGTTTCCAGCTCTGACATCACCACCGTGTCCTGCTCCTATTGCTACTTGTAGTACACCCAATTCTCCAGCAAGAAAGCGCCTCGTTTTTGAAGACTTGACTTGTGAAACAGAAGATACCTGCATACCTGTGACAGTCCATTTCCAGCTCTGACATCACCATCAAGTCCTGCTCCTACTCTGATTTCTTCTTGTAGTACACCCATTTCACCAGCAAGAAAGCGTCTCGCCTTTGAAGATTTGACTAGTGAAACAGAAGATACCTGTATGCCTTCACCCTTCCTACCACAATGAATTCTCTCAGCTGCTCTGGCCTTGCAACAACAATGAGATGGGGTAAGCTTACAACTTTTTTTTTAATATTGTGTTTATTTTAGTTATCAATGCATTATTCATATCAGTTATGCTTGTAAATGCAGATATAGAAGTGAAAAAAGGTATTGCTTCACTTTAAGTACATTTTTGCTTTACATACATGCCCCGGTCCCATTGTGTACTTAAAAGTGGGGTATGCCTGTATGCCAATGTGATTATTACTACATGTATTATGCCTCTGTCTGCATGATCTTTGTATTTTATATTATGATACATATTACATTATGAATTTTATATTTGACTCTTTGATTTTCTTTTTTCGGACTGATTACCTAGCAATTCTTTTTGGCCACAGAGATTTCCCTGATGGGACTGTGACAGACAATCTACCCTTGATATCCTAAATAACTTTATACGCCCGTCCATGCCTCATTTAAAGTCCCATGGCCCTTTTCTTATATTTTATTACAATAGGGATGGAGGCACGGTCAAGGCAGTTATGGTTTCCAACAGGTCACTTGTTTCCTTTTTAAATTTTCACACATGTGAGGTATCGCCACGATCGTCAGAGCGAGAGAAATAATTCTAGCACTACACCTCCTCTGTAACTCTAACCTGGTAACCGTTAATTTTTTTTAAAGCGTCGCCTATGGAGATTTTTAGGTACCGTAGTTTGTCGCCATTCCACGAGTGTGTGCAAATTTAAAGCGTGACATGTTTGGTATCTATTTACTCGGCATAACATCATCTTTCACATTATACAAAATAATTGGGCTAACTTTACTGTTTCATTTTTTTTTTATTCATGAAAGTGTCTTTTTTCCCAAAAAGTTGAGTTTAAAAGACCGCTGCAGGAATATTAATGTAGCATACACTGTGTATGTGATAGTAGGTAGAGCAAATGAAAAATATGCAGAAAATAACAATGGGATGTTTGATTAAGGATTTCATAACATGTATTGCGTATTTCTAATTTGACCTTTCTTTTGGGGGAAAAAAATATATTTGTGAGTTTACTATTTTAATTTCTGTTTGCAAACCTACAAAATGGCCTTTGCACTTCAAAGTTACCCCCCTGCAAATGCAAGCTCACTGGACTCTTATATCCTTTACATGATGAAGAACCAATATTCCATTATGGCGAGCCTTCAAGTTTATAAAATAGTATCCAGCAGTCAAACTTTCTCCCAACCTGCAACCCATATGTTCAGATGTAGGAATGTCATTTTTGTAACATTATTATTAGCTCTGTTATTACACAAGAAAAAGTCAAGACAGTTTGTACTATTATGCAACTATTAACTTTATTTATTGTGATAAATCAATCATCCAAACCCAATAAACCCTATGGTATTCTATAACTTGTGAATATATATTATAAACTATATATAAAAGAATACAAAACAGCAAAAAAAATCTCAATCACATGCAAAAATGATATAAGTTTATAAAATAGTATCCTAATTAATTAAAAGAAGGGTGAATCCCAACAGCAGTCAGACTTTTTCCCAACCCACAACCCATATAAACTTTTTTTTTATTTTTTATTCTATATTTTATTGTTTTTTAATCGATTTTATACAAACAAACATACTTCAATTGCATACGTATCACATATATAACATATCTCAAATCGATTCTGCAATAGAAGGAATTTACAGAGCATTTCAGTTCCAAATTATTTCCTTTTCTACATATACTGACGGTATAGATAATCTTCATCGTCCTTCCTATTTATCAAACCGGCACAACAAAAAACAAAAACAGAACAAAAACAAACCAACCAAAAAAAAAAAAAAAAAAAAGAAGAAAAAAGAAATATTCCTCTATTCCGCCTCCGCCAGCGCACAGCTATATTCTCTAGAGCAGACATACGCTGACCATGTTGACCATTTTTTATTAAACTTCTCTTCTCTGCCTTGAATAGTAGCACTACCTCTTTCCATAGTATATATTTCAGCTATTTTTTAAGCCACTGCGAGACAGAGGGAGATGATTCCCATATAAACGTGTTCAGATGTAGGAATTTCATTTTTATAACATTATTTTTAGCTCTGTTATTACACAAGTAAAAGTCAGGACAATTTGTACCACAATGCAACTATTAACTTGATTTATTGTGATAATTCAATCATCTGAACCCAATAAACCCTTATGGTAAATGTGTAAATATATACAGTAAAACCTTGGTTTGAGAGTAACTTGGTTTAAAAACATTTTGCAAGTCAAGCAAAATGTTTTAATACATTTTGCCTTGATATACAAGCGATGTCTTGATATAAGAGTAGTGTCATGTCACAACTGAGTAGAAAAAAGAAGAGAGGAGCCTCTAAGTGTAGCAATATGGTTACATTTAATGAAGGTACAACATTTAGCAACTTATTGCTACACTTCGAGGTGCCTCTTTTCTCTTTTATACCCTGTAAAAAAAAAATGCTTTGATATACAAGTGCTTTGGATTACAAGCATGTTTCTGGAACGAATTATGCTCGCAAACCAAGGTTTTACTGTATTATATATTCTAAAATAAAAAACAGCAAACAAAATCTCAATCACATGATATAAATAAAATGATAAATATTAAAATAAAAAATAAATAATGAAAATTAAATACTTTTTTTTTTTTTAGCACCTTGGAATTTTCATTTTAAAACAAAAATATCCACTAAATGCAAACTGGCTTTTTTTGTTCAAAAACTGGTTTTAATTACTTTGTTTATATTCAATGTTTCCTCTTCCCGGGCAACATTCTCCAGAATTGTTTTCACATATCTGTTGTTGGCCTTTTTTTAAATGTTTTGACAGCTATTTTTGATGAAATATATACAATTTGGTCATTAACCTTTTCTCTGCCTGGCTAAAATGTTGTCTTGAAGGTTTATTCAACATGTTACATATCTTTCAGTGTTTCTCGAATTCTTTGTAAACTGCCTCCATTACAATGATAAATGACTGATCTATCAGGGAGAGTTTGTTAGTCTAAGACTTTTTTTTGCTGTGTGTGGAGAGACATGGTCTGTTATTTTTTTTTTTTCCTTTTTTCGTTCTGTACATTTTCTTTAGCTTGATGGTGAAACCCCTCTGGTGCCAGTCCTTACATTCCAGCTGTTGTTCATTCATCTTCTTCTACAACAAATACTTATCATCCTCTCACATTTTTGGAGCTAGACAGTGGAGCAGACAATATTTGTGGGAAAGCCTGTAATTTTTGGCAACACGTCCCACTAAGTTGCTCTGAGATAGAGTATTTGGTTTCAAGGGTCTTCCAAGGGGTTGGAAATTCTATCACACATTTTTAATTTCGTGTACATATGTAGAGTGATATAAAAAAATATATAAATGTGTGTAATAATTGTAATAGCCTCTAGCAGCATCTGGCCATGTCAACGTGTGATCTCCCCAGTTGCCATTGGTGGTTTTAACATTGGTTATTGGAAAAAAAAAATATGTTGTTTTAAAAAAAAAAATTGGGGGGATTTACATTGTCAGCAACCTTTAAAATGGAATTAGGAGATACGAGGCCAATGTAATGCTAGTATGAGCTAAAGAATTAAGGAAAGGGGAATTGGAGATTGTTGTGTTGGCTGAATATCCTCCTGGAGAAATAAAAGTATTAATATTTTATATTATGGAATATTTAAATCTTTTTTGGATATTAATGTGTAGCAAGAGTTATGCATTCGAGTTCTAGTGTAATTCTACCTACATTTTTTATTTTTAGAAATAAATGCAATATAAACACAATATACATTTCAACAGTTTTTTAAGACCATATCTATTATCATTACCATTTTACTATAATAACATTTCAAAGAAAATTCAGTGATAAATTATTCTCCAAAACTAGTATTATACTTTTTCCCACACAAGTTTATATGAAAAAGACACCACTTTACTTTTAATATGCAACAACTTATCTAACCTTATCAACTTAAGAATTTAAAACATATAAATACATATCAAATTAATCTATTTTAATTCAACCTCACATTCACTCAATTTTAAATCCTCATTTTTTTTATTGCAGATCAAAAACTCAATAAGTTTCCAAAGCTTATCTAAATTTTTGGGTTGGAATACATTTCAGTTCCATGCACACTATGCTTATTTTAAGCTCCTAGCAGCTACTTTAAGTGTTTTTTTGTTCTGCCCCTAGAAGAAAATAGTGTTGTCCCATCCATGCACACTTGTAAGCTAAAATAATTTTTTCAAGCTTCAGCTTCTAGGGGCAAAAAAAAAACAAAAACACTTTGGCTCCATGCACACTGGAATAAAAAACATTGCTTCTACAGGAGTTTTGTGTTCTGCCTGTAGAAGCAACTCAATGTTATCCTTTGTGTCCATACACATTAGGACGTTTACAGGCATATTTTTGAGAACAACGTAGAGGCAGGAAAGAAAAAAACCTTCTCAGGCCCCGTACACACGTCCGAGAAACTCGACGGGCAAAACACATCGTTTTGCTCGTCGAGTTCCTTGTGAGGCCGCCGAGGATCTCGGCGAGCCAACTTTTCCCATTGACTAACGAGGAAATAGAGAACATGTTCTCTTTTTGGCCCTAAGAGATCCTCGTCGGTTTCCTCGGCGAAAAGTGTACACACGACCGGTTTTCTCGGCAGAATACGTCTCCCATCGAGTTTCTTGCTGAATTCTGCCGAGAAAACCGGTCGTGTGTACGGGGCCTCATTCGCTTTTCTGATTGGAGCTCACTGGCAGAAAAAACGTAAAACTCTCCTAAACTCGTCTAAACTTTATACAAAAAATGCTCTATATGGACATGGTCACCCTCTCTTTCTCACTCCCAAGATGGACAACGGACTATGGGTTATGGGATGTGTACTGTGCATAGAGCTCAGAGAGAATATTACAAGGAGACAGAAAAACATAGCAAGAAACAATTTAATGAAAATTATATTACAGGGCAGTTAAGAAGTGTATGTGTATGGAATATTATATACATATGCTCAATTGTGTTTTGAGGAAGGAGCACGCATTCTCCTAACGTGTGCTCTTCCCCACTCCCTCTCTACCCGGAAGTGACGTGTCCTGAGCCGATTCTGAGAAGCCACCAGCGCAGCCTTCACCAGGAGTGGATGAACCTTGTATACCTCTTATACCTTCCTACATGCGCTGTGATCTCTATGATCTTGTGAGTTCCAAATTGTGTGTCCTATATTAGTGGGAAGGCTAGCCGCAGGCTAGCCTGTATTTGTAGGAGGAGTCAGAGGGCTATTTATCCCTCCTCCCCTCTAATCTCCGGCGTCATTTATTTCTTCACTATCACTTCAGGGTATGCCCACTTTTAGGCGTACTGTCCAGCGAGGCCAATGGCACACCTCAGGCCTGGGAAGTTAGGGTATCGTATTCCTCGGTGAAGACTCTGACTACAATTATTATTTTATTATTATTATACAGGATTTACATAGCGCCATCAGTTTGCGCAGTGCTTTACATCAGGGAAGACATTACAGTCACAATACAGTTCAAACCAGGAGGGATCAGAGGGCCCTGCTCGTTAGAGCTTACAGTCTAGATCTAGGAGATATTAAAAATGTTGTAACATTGCTGCACTTAGATGGTGCTGCTCTCTTTTGTGTTTTATGTGTATGGGATACTTTTGGAGACTAAAGATAGCATTTAATGTGACTTTATGTTTGGGTGTAACAAAATATATTTGGATTCAACAATGTCCACACAATATAAATCTGGGTAGATTTGTTTATCCCTAGCAGTCACAGGCAGCAGTGCCATCTCATATAGCAGATGTAAGGCTATGAACCTATGGGTACAGGGGTACTATAGGTACTGGGGGAGATTTTATAAAACTGGTGCACACAAAATCTGGTGCAGCTGTGCATAGAATCCAATCAGCTTCCAGGTTTTATTGTCAACGTTTAACCCCGGACCATATTGCTGGTCAAAGACCAGAGCACTTTTTGCGATTCGGCACTGCGTCGCTTTAACTGACAATTGCGCGGTCGTGCGACGTGGCTCCCAAACAAAATTGGCGTCCTTTTTTTCCCACAAATAGAGCTTTCTTTTGGTGGTATTTTATCATCTCTGCGGTTTTTAGTTTTTGCGCTATAAACACAAATAAAGTGACAAATTTTTAAAAAAATAATATTTTTTACTTTTTGCCATAATAAATATCCCCCAAAAATATATATAAAAAATATATATTTTCCTCAGTTTAGGCCGATACGTATTCTTCTACATATTTTTCATTAAAAAAAATCGCAATAAGCGTTTATTGATTGGTTTGAGCAAAAGTTATAGCCTTTACAAAACAGGGGATAGTTTTATGGCATTTTTATAAATATTTTTTTTTTACTAGTAATGGCGGCGATCAGCGTTTTTTTTTTTTTGGTACTGCGACATTATGGCGGACACTTCGGACACTTTTGACACATTTTTGGGACCATTGTCATTTTTATAGCGATCAGTGCTAAAAAAAATGCATTAATTACTATAAAAATGCCACTGGCAGGGAAGGGGTTAACACTAGGGGGCGAGGAAGGGGTTAAGTATGTTCCCTGGGTGTGTTCTAACCGTAGGGGGGGTGGACCCACTAGGGAAAATGACTGATCGCTGTTCATACATTGTATGAACAGACGGTCAGGCATTTCTCCCCTGACAGGACCGGGAGCTGTGTGTTTACTCTGTAATGAATGAATGAATGAATCCACTTTAATCTGGGATATTCCTTTAACACAAATACATTTTACAGTTTAGAATTCTATCAATTATTTTAATAGTGTTAAAAAAAAGAAAACGGTATCCAGATTCTCCAAAACTTCACAGAATTCTGTGTGAAAACTTAGCTGTTGGGAGAACTTCCGACACTCCGACACATCTGGAGATCATGAACCCAAATATAAATATTCCTCAGTAAAATAATTAAAAGAAGCCTCTGGAGATTTAGCCAGTGTGGCAATGGATTTTTTTTCTCTATAAGCCTCTTATTCCCCTAAAGGAAAATCAGTCATTCAAGAGTTATGGAAGCTGGAGGTTAATATAGATTATGACCACTGATTAGGAGGTCCTGAAGACCCTCAATCAGCATTTCTGTGACCCCACACGGAGGAGATTTTCCGAGCACTTGCTCTAGGGTGGAAGGCTCCTTGATCATTAGGCCTCGTGTTAACCCATTTGTAGACCTGTATAATCCTATAGCAAACAGAAATTTACATACTCTATGAACTTCCAGTCTGTTTTTTTTTTGTATTAGAATAAAGGGTTTACATTTTTTTACACTATATGTTACAAAGTATATTATAGACAAAAAATACAATTATACCTCAGACAGGAGGCTCATATCTTATGCATTATCTTTCTTTAATAATGCCCATAGCAGAAATACAGTAAACATTTATTGTAACTTAAAAGAAAAAATTCAAAGAACTACCCTTCCCAGCAGTCCCTGGGCCAGCGTAGCCCCTCCCAGACAGTAATCTA